>NC_092499.1:151805760-152108790 GCF_047511675.1 Marmota flaviventris
TACTTTTTAAAAAATAACGCCCAGGATTGAATCCAGGGCCTTAATGCATGCGAGACAATGTTTCAACCGCCAAGCTATATCCCCAGCTCTAATTTTTAATATATTTTTTAAAAATTTTGAGACAGGCTCTCACCAAGTTTCCCAGGCTGGCCTTGAACTTGTAATCATCCTCCTTCAGCCTCCTGAGCGTCTGCAATTACAGGTGTGTACCACAGCACCTGGCAAAAGTAAATTCTTTTTTTCTAGACTTTTAGGACCTCTCTCTTCCAGAAGTAGCCACTGCTAACATGTTTAAAGAAACTCCCCAATCATTTTCTATGCATATTTTTGTGTATATATCACATGGGGGTCCACTCTGCACATCATTAGTCACGTTGCTTTTGGCAGTCAACCATGTAGCTTGGTGACATTTGCACATCAACACTTGGAGATCTTCTTGAGTATTACAGAACAGCAGAGAATTCCACTGAATGGATGCATGATAATTTATTTAACCACCCTCTTAAGGTTGGAGATGTTTCTAGTCTTTTGCTGAAATGAACATGGTTGAGAATATTACCCTTTGCATACATTCATTACTCAACCAGTATTGAATGGTACTGGCACTGCTGGGGAGCTGGCCCAGGTGCTGAGTGTGTATTATTGAAGAAGATAGGAATGTGCAAACCAACCTAGAGAAGAAATTAGCAAGAGGGTCCTTTAAGTCAATGCATGTGCATCCACTTTAAATTTATAAGATTATTCCTAAACTGTCCTCCCAATTTGAGGCACCATCTTACACCCTTGCCAACAAAATGGGGTTGTGCCTGATTACCCAGATCCGTGCACACTTTTATATTACCAGAATTTTTTTGTCTTTGCCAATCTAACAAAAATTTAAGATTTTATTATATAATATTCATTTCTTTAATGAAAGTGAAGTTTATCATCTTTATGTTGCATATATTTCATTACCTATTAATTGCCAGTATCTGTATATTGTCTATTTTTTCTCTTGGGTTGATTTTTATAATTGATATATAAATACACTTCCTATATTAAGAAAACTGGCCATGGTTTCACGTGTTGCAGATACATATTTTTTCAAAATTTATTGTTAGCATTTTGAGGTTTTTAATGTTTTTCTTTCTGTGGGAAGGTTTTTTTAATTTATTCTTAACATTTTACACTTATGGTTTCTGGGTCATGTGGTTTTCCTAGAAAAGCCTTTCCCACTCTAAGATTATAATTTTCTCGCTTTCTCCCCAGTATTTTAGGATTATGGTTTTTTAAAAAAACCTTACAAATTTCATGCATCTGGGATTTATGTTGTTATAAATATCAGAACATGTTTCTAATGTTAAAAATATACAGGTAGACCTATATTTTTAAGTTTAGTATTAAGTATTTGAAGTATTTTGTTCTGGTGGGTACATTTTTTAAATTGGTATTTTATATTATAGGAGGCTACTTGTGGTATATGAGATAGGATTTTTTTTATTACTTCTACATCATGGTACTTGGAGTTGAATGTACAATTGAACCTTTGATTCCATAATAAATAATTAAAATACTATCTCCCACCTTCCAGGGTTTGGGGATCTTGTTTTGTTCTGTCTAGTGGCATTGATTAAATCTGTTAAAATAGTGTTAGATAATGGCACTTCCTCATTCGCTTCTTTCTCCTGAAGTTCATGGGAACCTCTTAATGACCCACTGCCAAGTATGATGCTGAGAGATGGTCTGTTAGTCTATCTAACCATGAGCTACAGAGGACAGAGGACAGGAGAAACAGCGGGGGCAGCATCTCCACGTCACCTGGAGACCAGTGTCTGCATCTGCCCTGCACCCACAGGGAGTGTGCGCTGTTCTCCCAGATGACAGTCGCCCAGAAACCACAGCCTCAATTTCCCACAGCTGTTTTCATAACACTTTGGGGGTCACAGAGGCCCAGGTTATGTGTGGCAATGCACAGTTATGGTCCAGGTGCACTCTACACAATAGCCAAGTGAACTGGACATTCCGGAGATCTCAGTTCTAGTGTCCAAGGAAAGAAGCAGTGATATGAGAACATAAGACTTTCAGGTCATTTTTCCAGGCAACCTTATACAACCCAGGCCTGATGTACCCTTTACTCTTTTTGAGGGTTTATGGAGGGAAAGATTGACTAGCAATGGTATTTTATTTCATCCATGATTTATTCCTGACTTTCTCAAGATTGCTCTTGATTTAATAAGAGGTATGCTATCAGCTTCTAAGAGATGCCCTTTTTAATATAAGGCATTTTCTTTCACCTGACTTTCTAAGATTTTATTTTTTAATCAAGATGCTTATAAATTTTATCATCATCTTTCCAACATCTGTGAAATGATCCTATGACTTTCCTGCTTTGATTCATTAATGCAGTGATTTACATTAATAGATTTCTTAACACCGCATCACCTTTGTACCACAGAAACAGGCCTCCTTGGTCCTGATGCTCTTAAGGTACACATATTATGCTGCATTTATTTTGCTGATATTTTATTTAAGAGTTTTGCATCCAAATTCTTAGATGAGATTGACTCACTGTTTGTCTTTAGATGCTATCCTTGTCTAGTTTTCATATCTGAATCATTATTAGTTTTCAAAATGAAATAGGTTATATTCAGCTAGTCCTATGCTCTGACACAGTTTAAATAACCTAGGAATTATTGAGGGTTTTTTAATTGGGGGGAGTTGATTTGGCTGCTTTCAAAATTTTTTCAGTGATCATTGTGCTATCTGAAGTTTTCCTTATATTTTAAAGTGATTTTTGTCTTCCTAACACATGTCTTCCTAACACTATTTCACATGGGTTTTTCTGATTTTTTTATTTTAATGCTATAAAATGGACATAAAACTTAATATCATTTTATAATTTAAAAATAAACTTTTTAGCAAATGTTTGGAGTTAAAAGTAGACTATTGATTGCCTAGAGCTTGAGAAGAAATGGGGAGTTTAGGAGAAGGGTACAGGGTTTCTTTTGGGGGTAATGAAGATGTCTTAACATTGATTGTGGTTGTATGACTCTGAATATTCTGAACACGTATGAACTATACACTTTAAATCAGTGAATTGTATCTTAATAAAACTAAAACCTTTTTCTTAAATAATTACTTGTACATCAAAATTTTGTTTTCTCTCTGTTGAGCTGAAGTATCTCTTAAAGTTGTTTTTCCCCCAAGAAATAACCATTAGTTTTATTTAACAAGGTTTCATTGATTATGTTTTTATCTTATTAGTCTTTTCTATTTGGCAGGGGGGTGGGTACCTGGGATTGAACTCAGGGGCACTCGACCACTGAGCCACATCTCCAGCCCTATTTTGTATTTTATTTAGAGACAGAGTCTCACTGAGTTGCTTAGTGCCTCACTTTTGCTGAGGCTGGCTTTGAACCTGCAATCCTCCTGCCTCTGCCTCCCAAGCCACTGGGATTACAGTCGTGTGCCACCATGCCTGACCCTTTCTATTTTTTTAAGACATGTTTTGTTCATTTTCTACCTTTCTCAGTTGAGTGACAGTAGCAATGTTGTTTTTATAGCTTTTATTATTTTTATAGTTTGCAGTTTTTCCTGTGGGTGCTACTAATACACAGTGCTCTGATTGAGTTAATTCTAAATAGTTTGTAAATTTAACTTTTACTTTTCTCTTTAATGTAAGCATTACTTAAATTAATGTTCTCAGCTTCTTGGGTGGCTAGGCTTTTTGTTCTTTTGCTCTTCTTTGTCCCATGAAAATATATGGCCTCTAATTTCTATTTTTTATAACCTGGTAAAATTTTCTGTACTTTGTACAGAACTAGTTTTGGAGTATGTTTTGCAGGTTTCTGTTAAGAACGAAAACAAAACATATATTTTCCATTTGTTGGGTTCAGAATTCATTCAGTTGTGTGTCTGTCCCTGGAGAGAACTTACTATAAGTTCACTCCTCGCTGATCTGACCCCACCTGTGTCATAAGCTGAGCTAGGCTAGGGTACCTTACCTTAGGCTGCTCCCAGGTGCTTCCCCACAGATGCTCTTCCTCCTGCCAGGTACACCGAGGCTCCTCAAATCCTCTAGATTTCAGATTCGGTGCTTTGGTGCTTTATAAATGGCAGAGCCTTTCTTCATTGCCCTTTCTTGAGAAGCTGCCCACCTGTGCTGTTCTCTCATTTTTTGGCCTCATTTCCTTCAAGTGCTGTCATTTCCCATGACTCCCTCTCTGCCAGAGCTGCACAAAGCAGAAGGCCACAGCTGTGTGGTGCCTTGTCGTGCATCCAGGCCTGCCTGGAACCAGTGCTGGCAGGGAGCACATGCAAGGGACTCACTCAGGGAGTGCATCCCAACTGTTCCTTTCCTAAGAGCCCCTATTGGAAGTTAAAAAAAAATCATTTGGGGATTTTAAATAAACATACTGATTTAGTTAAATTAATTATATGAAAATGCATTGGCTTTTTTTTTTTCAAATACCCTTTAAATGCCTCACTGTGTTCTGTTTAATTTAGGGCTTCATGGACATCAAAACATGACAGCATGAAATTTGTTTAAATCCTTATTTTTAATGACCTAATTCTTTCAATTCATTCTGCAGAAGTTTTGGATTTACTGTCATGCTTTTCTTACTGTGTCTTTAAATGAAAGTATAATAGAATGCTTTTCAAATGTAATTTGACATAATCTAGAGCATTATATATGTTGGTAAGTATTCTGTCTTGAATGAAATGACACTAGCTTCTCTTTCTTTTTAAAATATGGAACAAAATATAAATTGATTCTCTTTAGAAAATATGCAAGTAACACTAAGTTTGAAAATGACTGGAAATCTCTGTCTTCACCTTCCATTCTCTGTCACATGGGCAATTACTTCATAATATATGAAGGTCTTTTTTGTATACATATGTACTGATGCACATGTACATATACATACCCAAGCATATAATTTTATTTTTATACATGTAAATTTATACTCTTTACATTTGTATGGGACATTTTCCCCTCTCTATGGTATGTTTTAGATATACCATGTAAGTATAAGTAGGATGTCTTTTATTCTTTCAAATATAGCAGGGTATCCTTACCAGAGTGTACTATATTTACCTGTGCTGAGAAGTGTTGAGTCATTTCCATTGAATTTCTATCATAAGCCTGGGCTCAGTGAACACACATTCTTGTCATTATATCTGGTAAATTTGGATATATAGTCAGACACTGTTTTTTTTAATAATTAAAACCTCCAACACTGTAGTATAGACTAACCTAAAATATTTGTCCTACTTGGTATTGTCACCAGAATTAGAATTAGAAATGGAGGTGAAAATTATACAAAAGACATATATTTGACTCATTTTATTATATGTTCAGACATAAGCTTAAAATGTGCTTTTGATTATTTTTATTCAAAAAGAAAACTATCTGTTGCATGGGAGTGATGATGGTGATGGTTGCTCCCTGTATTGAGCACCTGCTGTGTACGGGGCTGCTTTTAACAGTTTACATGAGTTCATTTATTTACTCCTGGAAAATTTGAATAGGAAACAGTTATTATTTTGTCCCTGTTTATAGGTAGGTAAACTGAGACCTGGGTGTTAAGTAATTGTACTACAGTCATGCAGCTAGCATATGCTGGTATCATAATCCAACTTGTGCTCTTAACCACTAGCGTATCATTGCACTTCTGTTTTTTAGAGCACTTGAACTTTAGAATTATGCTAACAATTAAGAGAGGTGAGAATATGAATCCCTGAATCATGGAGGTAAAGAATATTTCTTTTTATTTTTGGACAAAATAAGTATTTGGATACATGGGAGAAACTCTCTTATTTAGAAAAGAGTGATAAGGAATCTCAGCCAACACTTCAGTGTTGCAGCTTGCAATTTGTAAAGAGCATGGGCACTTTTTTTCCCAGCCTCATCAAGCAGGCAAGTGGGGGAAAAGATGTTTCCCTGTGAACAAATAATTGCATGAGTTATATTGTGTTTACCCATTGCTACATCAGTGTTTTTCTGATCCCATGTTGTTTTTAATCAGATTCGTCACATTGTAGGGACAGTGTGGTCTCTCCTTGTTAGCAGTAAAGCATGAGTGCCCTGATCTGCCAGTGCCTAAGATCCACACACTAATTGGATGTCTCTAGTCCTGTCCAAGTTTTCTGGTGTATACCTGTGTCCCCTAGAGCAAAAGAGGGGTGGTCCAGAGCGATCTGACACCTATATAGGCTTTGGAAGAAAAGCTACTTGCTGCCTTCTTTCTGTCTGTTTTTCTGATCCATGACTTGATCTCAGCCTCTCCCTGGGGTGTGCCTCCCATGTGAGATGTATAATTTCTGCTAGGTGAAGTTGACCCCTTCCCTAAAAAGTAATTAGCAAAGGACTTTTCCTACAACCCCAGGAACCAGTGATAAAAGACAATCAAGTATCTGGTGGCAAAGGAAGAAGTCGGGAAGTGCTTTGTTTTTATAATTTTCACCTTAACCTTATTTCCAAGTCCATCCAAGATGGACAATGGGTTATGGTTTTGTGGAGAGACTGTTTTCTCCCTTGTTGGGGTATGAAATTTCTTGAAGCAGGAATGTGTTAGAGCAGGTTGGTATTGTTTGTAAGAGTGGTTTATTAAATGATCAGTTTTGAAAAACAGGTTTAGGAGATGTCACAAATCACACAACTCACAACCCGTCCATTTAATTCCATGGTTTCTAGGATATTCACAGATATTTGCAAACATCATCATAGTCAATTTCACCTTAGAAAGAAACCCTGTACCTCTTAGCTATAACTTTCCTTCCCTCATCCCAGTCCTGATGTACTTTCTGTCTTTATAAATTTCCCTATTCTCAACTTTCAATGACTGAAGTCACTTAATAGGTAGTCTTTTATGACTGGTTTCTTTCCCTGAACATGTTTTCAAGGTTCATGTCTACTGTAGCATGTATCAGCACTTCTTCATTCTTTGTATGCCTGGATAATACTCCATGGTATGAATAATACCCCATTTCGCTTATTCATTCATCTATCCATGTACATTCATTTCCCTAATAACTAATGATTCTCAGCCTCTTTTCATGTCCCATTTGTATATCTTCTTGGGAGGAATGTCTGTTAGGTCCTTTGCCTATGTTAAAATTGAATTGCCTTTTTATTATTGGGTTTTAAGAGTTCCTTCTATATACTTGAAACAAACTCCTTATTGGATACATGATTTGCAAATATTTTACTCTGTTTTATAGGTTTTCTTTTCATATTCCTGATGATTTTGTTTTACTTACTTACACATGACAGTACAGTGATCTTGACATATCATGCATTGAATCAGATGGGATATAATTTCTCATTTTTATGAGTATTCAGGTTGCAGAATCATATTGGTCATGCAGTAACATATATACACACAGTAATAATAATGTCTGTTTCCTTCTACTATCCTTCCTATCTCCCCAACCCATCCCCTCCCCTCCCATCACTTCTCTCTACTTAATCTAGGGTAACACTATTCTTTTTTTTTCTTTCTCTCATCTTCATACATGTATTTTGTATAACAATGAGGTTCTCCTTCCACCATCCATGCAATTCCCTTTCTCTCTCCCTTTCCTTCCCACCCCTCTTCCCTAAGTAGAAGTAATCTTCTTCCCATGCTCTTCCTCTCTTCCCCATTTTGAGTCACCCCCCTTATATCAGAGAAGACATTCAGGATTTGTTTTTTTGGGATTGACTAACTTCACTTAGCAAAATCTGCTCTAATGCCATCCATTTCCCTGCAAATGCCATGATCTTATTATTTTTTAATGCTGAGTAATATTCCATTGTGTATATATGCCACATTTTTTTTTATCCATTCATACATTGAAGGGCATCTAGGTTGGCTCCACAGTCTAGCTATTGTGAATTGTTACTACCATTTTTTTTATAAGACTGTCCTTTTTTCTTTGAATGGTCCTGAATCTCCTTTTGAAAATCAGTTGACCATAGATATTTATTTCCAGACTCTGAATTTGACTCCATTGTTCTGTAGAACTCTCCTTGTGTTGCTCCCATGCTGTCCTGTTTCCTATTGCTTTGTAGTAAATTTTGAAATCAGAAAGTGTGAGTCCTCCTATTTTGTTTTTTTCAAGATGATTTTATTTTTTGCTATTGTTACTTTAACCCAGAGATGCTTAACCACTGAGCCACATCCCCAGCCCTTTTTATATTTTATTCTGAGACAGGGTTTCACTAAGTTGCCTAGGGTCTTGCTAGATGCTGAGGCTGGCTTTTAACTTGCAATCCTCCTGCCTCAGCCCCCTGAGCCTCTAGTATTATAGGCATGTACCACTGTACCTGGCTCAAGATTGTTTTGATGTCTGAATTTTAGCATCAGCTTATCAATTTCTTTGAAGATTGTCTCAACTGTGGGAAAATCACCGAGATCTTTATTGGAACTGTTGGTATTCTCCAGCTCTTGATTCTTTGTGGCTAATTTGAGGAAGCTGTGATATAATTAATTCAAAATAGTGGTTCAGGCTATGTGCCTTTGCTGATTTGTGGCAAAGCATTTTTCCAGTTATAATTAAGTAGGGCATCCAGGTTTTGTAGAACCTGTGCTTCAAAGGGTTATGCAGTCATCCATGTTTCAGTTCCCTCCCCGACCTCAGCAGCTTCTCAAGCTGTTGCCAAGCAGTTTTTCAGGGATAGGAAAAGAAATTAAATGTTTCAATTAAAAGGTTGACAAAACCTGGTGGTGAGGATGGAATTAAAAAATAACATTTAGATTTAGAGCAAAACAATACATGAGAGAGTTGAAGAGAATAAATAACAAATCAAACCTTTCAATTTATTTCTGCTTCTCTTCTCATTTTACATGGAAGGTAATGAATGATTAAATTGAGATTGCAGTAGAGTGAACACAGAATTATAGAGCAAGAATGAAACTTAGAAGCTCTCTATGATTAATTCTCTCATTGTAGAAATGTTTTTAATCAGATCATTTATATATATCACATATCTCCGACTTTTATTCCCTAGTGCCAGTCTGAAAAATCTCTCTAAGAAACCTGTGAAAATGAATACAAACACTTGTTTTATATTTAATGTACTCTACAATGATTATCTACGGAAATGGCACTTACAAATTCTTTGTTTCTACAACAGAAAGGGAAAAGGTTAGAACTGTAAATGTAAATTTTTAAAAACTTAATTAAAATTTTTACTGAGGCAATTGTAGATTCACATGAAATAATAGAGAGACATTCACAGTATATTTTATCCTATTTTCCTCAATGGTGACAGCTTGCAAAACTACAGTATACTAGTACAAAGTCACAACCAGGGTATTGACATTGATGAAAGCCACCTTAGAGTTCCCTAGTTTTGCTTGCACTCATTTGTCTGTCTGTGTATGTGACTCTTTGTATAAATTTTATGCAGTTTTGTCATCCGTGCAGGTTTGTATAGCCACCACCAGAGTCAGGCAGGATACTGGTCAACACAAGGATCCCTAGGGTTGACCTTTTTATAACCACATCTGCATCCTTTCCACCCTGTTCTTAATTCCTGGCAACTACTAATATGTCCACCATTCTAAAACTTCTGCATTTCCAAAACGTTATAGAAATAACTATTAGGAATTGTCTTTTTCAAATTTGAAAATATTTGGAGGTAGCTTTCCAATTGTAATAACCATTTGGAATCATTTTCTTTTCATTTAGCCTAATTCCTTAGAAACTCATCCAAATTGCTTCATGTATCCCTATTCCACCTCTTTTTATCACAGAGTAATATTCCATGGTGTATATGTATGGCCTTTTAACCTTTTCCTGTTGAAGGACATCCGAGCCAACTCTGGCTATTTGCTGTGGTGAATAAAATAATAGCTTTTGGTGTGAACATAGTTTTCATAGTACCCAGTGCAATTAATAGTATCATATGATAATAATATGTGGTTTTGTAAGAAGCTACAAACTGTGCATCTTCACCATCATCGATGATGTCAGTATTTTTATTGGTATGTAGTGATATGGTGTTTTGGTATTATTTTTCATTTCTCTCCTATATAGTGTTGAATACCTTTTCAGGGGCTGCATTGCCATCTGTATATACTCTTTGGTGAAATGATTGTTAACATGTTTTGACAATTGGCTAATTGACTTCTTTGTTTATAATAGATGAATTTTGAGATTTTTTCTTATATTTTAGATAATGGTTCTTTGATAGATATGTGGCTCACAAATATTTTCTTCCTTTTTATAGCTTTTCCTTTAGCATTTTTAGATAGACTTTTCAGAGGACAAAGATGTTTAATTTTGATAAGGTTTCTCAATTTAGATGGTGATTTTAGTGGCAACTCTAAGAACTCTCCTTAGCACTAGATCTTAATAATCTTCAGGATTTTTTCTCCCAAAATTCAGTAGTTTAACATTTTCCATTTAAATCTCATTTGAATAAATTTGTGCATAAAGTATGAGGTTGAAGTTGGGGTTCATTGTTTTCCCTATCATTGTCTGATTGCTATAAATTATTAAGAAGTCTATCCTTCCTCTATTTAATTGCTTTTGTGCCCTTATAAAAATCAATTCTGAGTATTTGCAAGGACTTATTTCTGTGTCCTCTATTTTGCCCCATTGATCTATATTTTTTTCCTTCTGACAGTGCCACACTGTTTGGGTTGTTGTCACTGTATAATAAGCTTTAATAGTGGACAGTGTTTCCTCCCACTTGATTCTGTTTTCTCAAGACTGTTTTAGTTGTTCTACAAGTTGTACTTTTCCATGTGAATTATTTGTGTATGCTGTCTTCCCATACAAAGAAAATCTCTTGTTGAGGTTTTTATAGGAATTATATTAAACTTACAGATCAAATTATAATAAATTGACATCTTTCTATCTTGAGTCTTCCAATGCATGAACAGAGTGTGTCTCTCCATTTATGCACCATTTGAAAGTTTATCTCACCAGCATCTTGTAGTATTTGGCATATAGGTCTTATCCATGCTTTTGTTTAATGTATACTTAAGTGTCATCCTCTTTAGGTAACTTTATTTAATTTCAATTTCTGATTGTTTATTTTTACTATGTGTATAAGCAGTTGATTTTTGTTGTTGGTTTTTATCTTGAGAACTTTCTGATTTCACATTAGTTCTGGGAGTTTTTTGATAGATTCCTTGGGATCTTCTGCATATTCTGTCATAGCATCTGCAAAAAGAAGAGATAATTTGTTTCTCAGCTTCTAATCTGTTTGCTTTTTATATCTCTTTCCTGCCTATTACACTGCCAACAATGTTCAGTATTATGTTGAATAAGTGTCATGAGAGAGACATGCTTACTATATTGCTAATCTTAAAGGGAAAACATCCAACCTTCAACCATCATGTGATGTTAGGTATAGGGTTTGTTTGTGTGCATATGTATAAAATGTATATATCATACATTATTATACCTGTACACATAAAATGTATAATAGGTATACATATGAACAGAAACACACACGTGTGTGTTATATGATATAGTGTATGTTATATAAGTATAGTATATATTTCAAATGTGGTCATCCTCTTATTTTCCTGACTTGCATGAGTTTAAAAATGAATTTATGTTGGATTTTTTCAAAAGATTTTTCCTTGTCAATTGATATAATCACATAGTTTTCCTTCTTTAGCTTGATGTTAATGGTGGGTTACACTGATTCTCAAATGCAACCAGTTTTACATACTTAGAATAAATATAACTCAGTCATGTTATATAATCATCTTTATACATTGTTAGGTTTAGTTTGCAAATAATTTTGTTGTGGAATTTTCTCTTGTTTTCTTCCTGGTTCATTTCATTTTATTGTTTATTTGTTTGTTTTGTTCTCTACTCTTTTTGTCTGGTTTTGGTATTAAGCTAATAGTAGCTTCATAAAATGTGTTGAGAAATTTCCCTCCTCTTTTCAGGAAGAACTGAGGTTAATTTAGGCCTTTGGTATAACCCTCCAATGAAATCATCTGGGTTTTTATTTGTTTGTTTGTTTTTGAGAGCCTTAAAATTGTGGATCCAACATCTTTAATAGTTACAAGGATTTTCAAATCATCTATTCTATATTATGTGAGTTTGTTTTTCAGCTGAATCCATTTCACTTAAGTTGTGAAATATATTTGTGTTGAATTTTCATATTATTCCCTCATTATCCATTTGATGTCTGCTGGGCTTTTAGCTATATCCCTATTTCATTCCAGAGCCTCACAATTTGTATCTTCTTTTTATCTTGCTAGAGACTTCTCAGATTTGTGGATCTTGTTAAAGTACCACTTCCTTTTTAAAATTTTTTGTCTCAATTGTGTTGCTTTATATTTCACTGATTTCTGCCTTTATCTTTGATTTTATTCTTCTGCCCACTTTGGGTTGGTTTTTTACTCTTTCCTTTATCTAGTTTTTTGAGGAAAAAAAATAGGTTATTGATTTCAGGCCTCTCCTAGTTTCTTTCTTTTTTTTTTCAATTTTTTTTGTAGTTGTACACAATAACTTTATTATTTATTTATTTTTATGTGGTGCTGGGGATCGAACCCAGGGCCTTGTGAGTACTCTACCGCTGAGCCACATCCCCAGCTCCTCTCCTAGTTTCTTATATAAGTATCTAGTGCTATAAATTTCCTTCCTATTATTGCTTTAGTGGTATCCCACATGTTTTGATATGTTTTGTTTTCATTCATTTCTCTTAATTAAAAAAATTTTCCCTTGAGACTTTAACTTTGATCCATAGATTACTTACAAATGTTCTTTACTTTCTGCATATTTAATTTTTTTCTTCATAACAGCAAAGAAAAACTAAGGTATGGCCAGAACTTCTATTAGGAGAAACAAGATGAAAAGACAATATATGACGGCTACACAAATGTAATACAGCCAGAAAAGGGAAAGGAAGAAGTAGTAAATGAAATATCATCACTTGTAAAGAGACCAATCTTTATTGTAGTGATTTTGGAAACTTAGAAGACTTTCTTTTTCTAATGTTCTGTAATGGGTATGCAGATGTATAGACTACAGAATTGTCTCTTCCATGATGATTTGAAGAGATTCACCAGTTACATTTTCTGAATCAGCTAATGTTTATAAATGTAATTTTTGGCAATATTTGCATTTTTCAGAGTTGTGATCTGTTTGGACTTTCAGTCTTTTTAAAGTCATAAGCATAAAATAGTTTACAGTATTTTTTTTTTAAGAACTGGTATCTTTACTGTGTTTCCCAGGCTGGTCTCAAACTCCTGGGCTCAAGCAATTCTCCTGCCTCAGCCTGCTAAGTTGCTGGGACTATAGGTGTGTGCCATTGCACCTTGTTTCTGGTATTTTATAAATATTTTATGATATCTATATATATTTTCAATATATTATGTTCCTCCATTTTCAATGTTGAATCTATTATCTCATTGATAATTTTCACCTTGCTTTTTTTTTTTCATTTTTACTTGATGGGACTCATGAGTTGACAATTAAATCATATTATTCTGCCTATGAAGGTGAGAGCCCTTTTTTGATTCTGAAAAAATAGACACAACATAAAGCTTACCATTTTAACCATTTTTAAGTGTGAAATTTAGTGGCATTAAGTACATTCACACAGTGTGCAGCCATAACTACTACCCATTTCTGAAACTTTTTCATCACCCCAAGTGGAAACTCTATATTTATTTAACAATAGCTCCTCATTATTCCCTTCTCTCAGCCCCTGATAACCAATATTCTACTTTCTGTCTCTATGAATTTGCCCATTGTAGGTAACTCATGTAAATGGAATTATACAGTGTGTGTCCTTGTGTGTCTGACTGCTTTCATTTAGCATAATATTTTCAGGGTTTTTTTGTTCACTGGGAAATTTGAGCTACTTATATTTATTTGGTCCCAATCCTATTGACTTATATAAGATGTGGGTGATTAAAGTTTTCATATTAGGACTTAAAAGGGCAAAAATGCATTCTTCATTATCTATATCTCTCCTCCTCTCAGCATGTGTCCACTGACAAAGGAAAAATAAATTTCACTCTTATCACTGCCCAGTGATTGGTATCTGCTAGTTTAAGGGAACCTCTCCAAGATGAGCTCTGTGTCTCCAGGAGGTGTCCAGCTCTTCCATCCATCCTTTCTTCTCTATCTTCTCTTCGTCTCTGGTGGTTCCTGGATATGGAGAGTAGTTGAGTGTCACAGATATGGATGTGGGGTGGCCTTCATTCTTTGGCCTATCCTCTGAGCTCTTTCTGGCTTATAATGATGATGTCTCTGATCTCACCCAGCTGATTGGCCTATGCAGGCATCAGCTCCTGATGTCCCTTATGGACCATGAATATAGATGTCAGTTCATCATCTCAGAACAGGTACTAGGTTCAACCACATTTACAATCCTCCAGGTCCTCACAAGTATATCTCAGATCTCTAGTCCAATAACCCCTCTGCCTTTTTCTTATCCTGATGTCAGAACTTCAAGTGCTGGATCCCTGAGAAGGGCTCCAGGATGAATTCTGACCTTCCACTCCCATCTTCCCCTTCCTCCTTGTTCAACACATTACTCTCTTTTTGGGAAATCAGTTCTTTGGCCACATCCTCTGTCACTCCCCTTCTAGATAGACAACACTCCAAGTTGCTGTCCCCAAACTTCCTCCTCTCTGTACCCGGCATGGGGTACAGGAACTTGGAAAATATTTGCTGAATAGTGGTCTGAGTGGGATCTTTACAGCAAACACTGCATCCTGTGTAACAGCCCCGCTTCAAGCAGCTGAGGTAATCTCATTAGTCTCATGATTCTGTTTGGAGTAACTTCTTTAAAAGGTGCTTATTGTTCTCCTGAGCCAGTTACTTTATCTGATGTCACTGGACTGGTAAGGACCACAGGTAGAGACACATAATGGCATGTCTTGAGGAGGTCCTTAATTTTGCGACTATCTCATTCTCTCCAAAGCCTATTACAATTTCTTCTTGAGGCTTAGAGCTGCATTTATCACCAGCACTCTCATCTCAGAATTGAAAGCATCCAGTAACCAAGCCAACCCCAATTATGTAGCCACAGCCCTTCAAAGAGCCCCACAGTAACCAGGGCAACCCTGATTAAGCTTCATGAGGATGAATAATAAATTACAAGAGGACACAGCCACCGGCTGGGACAGCTGGACACGTCTGGCTATGAAGATGAAGAAAAACTTGGCTGCAGTGCCCAGCCCCCTCTCTCGGTCTCCTTGGCCCTTGCCTCCATCTTGGTTGCCATTGTTGCTGAAAGGTGCATTTCTGTGGTGCTAATTGTGGATCAAGAGTAGTCTTGATTTATCTTGGCCTCATTAAAAATGCAGTATTTGACTTCTGTTTGGGCTTTGTTATAATGACTCAGAATTTTTCCCTTTTAAGGAAAAATCATCCTGTTTTAATGTATCTTCATGCAAATTTGGCTTATCACGGACAAACAGATTTCATGGCAAAAGCAGCTATTTAAAGAAGTTGCTTCCAAACTCGAAAGTTTCCTTGCAGAGAACACCCCAGCAAAATAAAAATCAATATGGTCGCATGTAAATATTTATCTGCTCACTGTGTGCATTTGTTCATTCTCTTATTTATTGGATCCAAACATTCTGCCTGAAGGGAACCCCATGTCTGGCATGTTCTTGATGCCAGGGACACCTCAGTGACAAGAAAGATTAGTAATGATTCAGCGCCCTCTTTGTGGGTGGCTCACATTCTAAGAGGAGACAATTTTAAGCAATGGGAAGTGCTACCAGGAAAGGAGCAAGGAAATGTGGTTGAGGTGGCTGGTGTTTCTCTGAGCACATGGCACATTATCTAAGGCTCAAAAGGTACAAGGTGACAACTAGGCACGAGGCCCTGAGGCTAACTTGATGAGTTTGGAGCACAGAAAGCAGGGGCAGGGTCTGAGATGCCCAGAATTGATAGCCTTGTCCTTGCTGTTTGTCCCCTGGTTTCCAGGAGCTTCCTCTCCAGAAGCTCAGACCTGGATATTTCCACTGCTTGCTTTTGCACTTGTCTGGGCATGAGATTCAATGTGCTGCCCTCTAGTGATATCATTTTTTTTTTCCTGTGATTTATGACTGGGGCCCTTGAAGAGTCTTTTCACTTTGCAGAGCACCAGCCATCTGTTAGAGGATGTGTTTATTTTCCACCCTGTATATAGAACTGGGCACTCTGTGAAGTGGAAATTATTTGCTGCCCACCTCTGGCAGTTGTTCACAGCAATGTAACAATAACTTGAAGATAACTGTCATCTCAGACTAGGGTAAATTCTCCAGCATTTCTTGGGGAACCCCTAATGTCAGCATATGTAGGTAATTTTCTCTTGGTCTGCACTTCTCCAGGCTTTCAATTATACAGTTGGAGCTAACTGTATTAGGGATGGAGCAGGGAGGGGGCAGGAGGTGGTAAAGCTTCCAACTTTGCTTAATCCTGATTGGACTTTTCCATCCTCCTCAGTCCTCTGTTAGCTGAACTCTCTCTAGGGAGTATCTGCCATTCTTCTTCAGGGCCTCTGGGATGTGAGGGATAAGGCTTTCCCTCTACAGGGGCTGCAGGCTCAGGGAAATGTTCTCATTTCCTTCACTCCTCACCCTGGCCAAGAGGCTCTGCTACAGCCAGACCTCCTGAATGGGCACTGGATTTAGTAGGACTTTAATGTCTGCTGGAAGTGTGTTCTCTAGAGGGAAATGTGATGATCAGAACAATTGTGTGAATTTACAGAACATTTTTAGGCAGTATTAGTGGCTAAGATAACATCCATTACCCATAGCTGACTCAGTCCCCACACTGTGTCTGCTCCTTAGGAATCCCTGCTAGCTTGTCAGTGAAGGATCATAAAAGGAATAAACTCACAGGATGGAACTGACATCCACTGTGGAGGATGGAAAGCACAGAGAAGAGGGCACCTCACTTAACAGAGAGGAGGAAATGGAGTTGCACAGGCTGACAGGGCCAAGCCAGATACAGACCAGATCCAGGAAGACTTGTCCTGAGGGAGCAGCTCCCACCAAGAGCCTAGTGCCTGGAATACAGCACTTTTAAGAGAAGCTGGATATTGAGATTTTTATGTGAAGGTCCCCAATTTTACCACCAAATATAATATGATCTTCCCACCATCCAATAATAAAAAAAGTTAAATTAAAAAATCACTGTCTATTGGATCAATGGTGACCAGCTGGCAACACCACCCAAATTCTTCATTTGAAAATGACCAACAGATAGGGTTGCCTTCTTTTTTCATGGGTTTTGCATCTGAATATTCAACCTATATCTATGGTTCAAAAATGTTCGAAAAAAAATTTTAAAGAAAGCTCAAAAAAAAAAAAAACACCTTGAATTTTCTGCATGCTGAATACTAAGTTGAATTCACAAAAATGAAATATGTGGGCATCCTGAGTAATCTAGAGAGGTGTGGTTCGTACGCAAATACTATGCCATTTATATGACTACTTGAGCATATTGGGATTGGAATTTGGTAACTACTGGGCTCTCAGAACCAACCTCCCATGGATACCAATGGTTAACTATTAATCTGTAGGTGTCCACTGTTGTGTTTTTAGTTTTACTTAGAAACACACAACACTGCTGTGAGCAATGCATTTCCACAGAGAACTCTGAAAATCCTGAGGCTTTTATCACATGTTAAAGACCATAAAAAAAATTCGAACTTGTAAAAATGTTCTGATTTATTGGTTTATGCTCTAGGAAGGAAGAAATTCTAGTTGGCAGGCATTTGTGTCTGAAGATAGAGTAATTAGAGTGGGGCCGAGCATAAGGGAGTTGGCTCCTCTGCAGGCACCCCCACCAAAGCTGGGCACCAGGAGGGTGAAGCACCTCCCCACTGGCCACTCCCCAACCCCTCATTCTGAACCCCTCACAGCACATTCTCCTGATTTACAGAAGATAGCAATCAAAGTTATTTTTGAAAGGAGAAGGAGGACATGTCAACTCAATATGCTCGAGTTCCGTTTTTGGAGGGCAACAGCATGGACTAGAATGTTACAAATCAGAGAAGCCATGCAGGAGAGAATGTTTATTCTTTTAATAACATAATTTTCTAAGTTAATTTGACCACAGAACCTAATTTAGTTTCTTGCCAATTTTTTTCTTATTTCAAATGCCCGTGCTGCAAGCATTCTTGTTTAGGTCTCTGGGGAAGAAAAACACTAAATGTTCCTTATTTTCCTGTTAACCAGGACAATTTGCTTCAGTTCTTTGTCCATTTCTGCCAGTGAACTAGAGCTGTACTTTGATTACAGTGATAATTAATGAAATTTCAGAGTCCAGCCTACAAGTGCACGTCTACATAATTAACAAAAGGCGTCTCGGGAGAGGTAGATGCAAGGCACTTCCCTGAAGTTACATGGGAGACAGAATCTCTGCGCCAAACTCCTTCCACACCTCTCCTGAGAAACCAACATCTTAAGAGAAGCAGCCTTCTTTTCTGTTCTATGGGGGATGCTTGTGCGAACATCCATAACTTACCAACTGATGTTGTCCTTGGACTTTTCATGTACATAAAAAGGTCTTGTAAAAATCCGCAGGACTGTGGAAATGGGTTCCACTTCCTCTGAAGGTAAGCCTTCAGGGAGAGCTTGTGAGGGTGGCTTAGTGTTCTCATTTGACAATTGCCTCCCTGGCAGGAGTTCCAGTTAGCATCTGCACATTCCCATTAGTCTTCTCTTTTTTTTCCCCTCTCCCTCTCTCATCAGGATGGCACATATGTGATTTAAAAAAAAAATTTTTAATCCCATACTTAAAATAGACTATTTCACAAACAATCTAAGCATCTGTAGCAGAGGCAACAGGGGAAGTAACAGAATATGATGAATCAGAGACCAAAATAAAGGTGAAATAGCTGATGATAGACATGAAAAACATGTAGGCTTTTTTTCCCCTAAAAATCTAGGGAAGGTTATGAGACTTGATTATATGATTTATACAATAAAAATCTTGTCTTTTGGAATTAGATAATCTTTCCTTAAATATTTTACACACACACACACACACCAAATAAAAAAACCTTGGTTTAGATCTGAAACGTCCCCAATCTGTGTCATTATTGGAAAGCAGTGGACCCTTTAAGAGGTGGAGCCTAGTGGTAGGAAGTTAGGTCATTGGGGACAGGCCCGTGGAGGGGCTATTAGAACCCTAGCCCTTTCCTTTATCCCTCTTTGCTTTCTGGCTGCCATGAGGTGAGCAGACCTCCTCTGCCGTATATGTGTACTCCCACCATGATGTGCTGTGCCACCACGGGCCCAAAGCAAGGGGGCCAACCAATTATGGACTGAAACCACTGATACCATGAACCAAAATAGACCTCTCTTCTTAAGTTAATTATCTCATGTATTTTGTCCCAACAATGGACAGTTGACCAGTACACCTAGATTCTCATCAGATTGGGGATTTTAAAAGAATAAATACTTTTCATGTCTGTTTCCTTCCATCGCCATAGTGCAAATACTAAAAGGTGATTTTAAAACAAAGAATGCTACAGCTCTTTGCCTTCACCAGCCACATAAATGCATTTCGTATACCACGTGCCTGTGTTCTAATGCACTTTAATTATGTGAAAAGTGAAATTCAGAAATGCTGATCAGTCATAATGGGCAGGCTTTAGGCCATAAAATACATTGAAAGTAATGCAGGGATAAAATAGTCTGTCAGTTTAAAGGTGGAAATTTAGATTCTAATGAGCTTGGATGGAATCAAAAGAACAATCCTGCCAGTAGTCTTTATAATTTAGATGTCTCTGAATTCACATATGCAGGGTAAAAGCTGGTCAAGCCCAGTCTTGGGATGATTCAAGTCCTGGAACAGGACAGGGGACGCTGGAGTGAGGCACACTCCACCCCAGCAGATTTGGTGGGACTGACCTTCCCACAGATTCAGTAAGTGCTAGAGGAATACAATGTATCATCATCATCTATAGTCACCTTGCTATTAGTAGATCTCTTGAAATTCATTTCCCCTTATCTAACTGTAATTACGCATCCTATTACTGATATCTCCCCAACCACCCAGCCTCTGGTAACCACCGATCTACGCTCTACTTTTATGAGATCATCTTTTTCGGATTCCACATATGAGTAAGATCACGCAGTACATGGTATTGTATCCTTGAAAAATGTAAAGAGAATGGATGTTAAGTGCTCTTACCACAAAACTGATAGCTGTGAGAGGTAATGCATTTGTTAATTAGCTATATTGAACCATTTCACGATGTATGTATACTTCAAAACATCCTGTTGTGCAGTACAAAAACAATACTATCTGTCAATAGGGAAAAAAAAAAAAAGAGTGCTTGAAGTCAGGGCTGACTGCCAGGCTACTGGCATAAAGTGTAGCGTCCCTGACCTAACATCCCTCATGTCCACTTACCAAAGGTTTATTTTCCCATTTCCTAGAATGGACTTGTATTAAGGAATGCCAGGGTGAAATGGGTCATAGTTTTGAAGTTCCTGGGCCAAAGGCCTGGCCCTTTGTGGAGGGGGAGTGTGGAGTGGCTTCAGGGGCTAAGCCATCTGGCCCCAGTGAACTTTAGACTGTAGGTTTCCAGGTGCTCAAGATCTCCAGGTCAGGGAAAGGACTCGGGATGGCAGCCAGTGCCCTGCAAGAAGGGCCAGAGTGGGGACTAATGAGTGACTCTTGTGTCATGCAGAGGTTCCCTAAATGGACTGCCTGTCCTCTGCCCACCCTGCCTGGTGTTTCCTGTGCATGACATACAGTGAGTGAGTTTGAGAGATGGTCAGTCATATTCTGAAGCCTGGAATGACATGGCATGACCACTACTCTCCACTAGCTGTACTGTGGAGTTGACAATGTGCAGATTTTTATAAATTTTATCATAGAACAAATAAGGGCTCTCCCATTTATAGTAGTACTAAAAGCAAAATGGAAAAAGTCTCCTAAGGGAAGGATTAAAGAAATATATTGACTTTTACTCTTTCTATTATTATGCATTAATTTGAATAGCTTCATATTTTATTTTATTTTTTAAATATTTTTTAGTTGTAGATGGACACAATACCTTTATTTTATTTATTTATTTTTATGTGGTGCTGAGGATCAAACCCAGGGCCTCGTACATGCTAGGTAAGCGCTCTACAGCTGAGCCCCAGCCCCAGCCCCAAATAACTTCATATTTTATAGAAGATCCTCTTGTATCACACATCACCTAATCTTGAGTATGAGGAATAATACTTGTACAGTTTATTGATTTCACTCTATGACATATATCAATATATTTGAAGCATAAGTGTGTTAGTCGGCTTTCCAACACTGTAACAAAGTACCTGAGACAATCAACTTATAGAAAGACAAAGTTTATTTTAGCACAAAATTTTGGAGGTTTCAGTCCACAATTTTCCTTGTTCCTTTTGGCCAGTGGGGAGCAGCACACCATGGTAGAAGCACATGACAGTACAAAACCACTTACCTCATGGCTGGGGAAGAAAGGGGCCTGAGATCCCATTATCTCTTCAAATACATGATCCCAATGATGTGAAGATGTCCCATTAGATCCCACATCTTAAAGTTTTTACCACCTAATCCAGTAGCACCAAGCTGAGGAGAAAGCCTTTAACACATGGGTTTTTAGGAGACAACCAAGTCCAAACTTGTAGCAAAAAGTTATCTGTTGAAATATGCTTCGGAAAGAGACAAATTGAAGTGCCAAATGATTAGAGAAGGATTTATCAAGCCTGCTTGAAAGGTAGCCAAAATTTGTTGTAATCAGGTATAGTAGGACACAGACATAAAGACAACTGTCTTGAAAGAATAGTTTATTATTTATAGTTTCCACACCATGAAAAGTTACACGAAGAGGTACCAGATAGTCAGGTGGCAGAGGGGTGTAGGGCCAGAGCCTTTATTGTGACTTCTATGTGAAGAAACAGATAAGCAAGTTGGAACAGCTTAAGATTGGCAAATTTAAATAATTTTGGTGGGTTTTGGTTATATGGAAGGTCCCTAGTTGTCCAAGACGTAGTCCTGAGTTGATTTAGGACAGGGGAAATATTGGCTGGATGTGTGATAGTTAGATAAAGGGGATTGTTGGGGGTATAGACTATGGGTTGATTGGTTAGCCTACAAAAGGGGGCTTGCAAGCAAGTTGTTTATTATCTGTGGGAATTAGCTACCCCTGGGAGGGGTAGCCTCTCCAAGGTTAGTAAGACTCCTCCAGGATGTCAAGGCAACATAAAATACAGAAAATAACTTAATACTAAACCTTCTGGAAGCATTGACAGTCCGGTCAAATTACCAAAATGACACGTTTACACCCAGCTTTTTAGTGCCATAACTCTCTGTCCATCCTCCACTTCCGTCAGTTGTGAACAGTCACAGTGTGCCAAGCCCTTGTCCTCAGGGAGTTTGCACTCTGATGAGGATGCACCTGCTACAAGCACATGGAGAAGGAAACTCATGTTTCAGAGACACTAGTTCTCACTTGAGAATGAAAAGGAAGATGTCTGTGCTGAGTCTTGGAGGGAAAGAGGTCCTTTCCCAGTATTCTTTGCCTCAGTTAATGGCAACAGTGTGAGACAGGCATATTCCAGGGGGAAGAACCAGCCTGTGAGCAATCAAACTCAAAATGCAAGTTTCTCACCATCCCTTGAAGGTTTCCTTATGGCCACGTGTTATGGTTTAGATGTAAGGTGTCCCCAAAAAGCTCATGTATGAGACAATGCAAGAAGGTTTAGAGGAGAAAGGATTGGGTTATGAGAGCCTTAACCCAATCAGTGAATTAATCCCCTAATGGGTATTAACTGAGGGGTAACTGAAGGCAGGTAGGATGTGGCTGGGGGAGGTAGGTCATTGGGGATGTGCCTTTGGGGTATATACATTTTATACCTGGTGAATGAAGTCTCTTTCTCTGTTTCCTGGAAACATGTCCCCAGCTACTTTCCTCTGCCACACTCTTTTGCCATGTTGTTCTGTCTCATTTGGGGCCCCAAAGAATGGAGTCGGCTATCTATGGACTAAGACCTCTGAAACCGTGAGCCTCAAAATAAACTTTTTTTCCTGTAACTGTTCTCTTCAGGTCTTCTGATCACAGCAGCAGCTGGGAGAATCTGAAACAGGCCCCAAGATCTACTCAGTTTTAAGCAATTGATTGTCACCCAGGCTATTTATATGTTTTTGATAAATTATCCATGTTAGCTCAGACATATCCCCAACATTATTGGGTTAGATAGGAATCAAGAGATTAATGAGAATGTTTGCATAAGTGGTAGAATCCCAGCAGTGTTAAAAATAGGGTCTACTTTCTTCACCAAATGATGTAATCAACAAAGTGAAAAGGCAATATATACAAATTATGTATCTGTTAAAAGGTTAATATCCATCACTTATAAAGAACTCTTCTAATTCAACAGTAAAAAGACAACCTAATTTTAAAAAATGAGTGAAGGATATGAATAGCACTTTTTCCCAAGAAGATAGACAAATAGCCAAGAAGCATACAGTGGTATGCAACCTCACTAATCTTTAGGAAAATGCAAATCAATACAACAATAAATTACTACCACATGCCTATAGAATGGCTATTGTAAATTTTTTTAAAACACAGAAGTTAACAAGCGAGGCAAAAATGTAGAAATAGGGATCCTTGTGTACTACTGGTGGGAATGTAATATGGTACATACTCTGTGGAAAAAAATGTGACATTCACTCACAAAATTAATAGAATTACCATATGATCCAGTAGTTACATTTATTGGTATATACTCAAAGGAATTGAAAGTAAGAACTGAAACCAATATTTGTACACTCGTGTTCATAGGAGCATTGTTTACAACAGTCAAAAAGAGACAACCCAAGTGTCCATCAGCAGATGAATGGATAAACAAAATTCTCATGTAAATGGAGAGTTATTCAACTTTTAAAAGAAGGGAAATTCTGACACATTCTTCAACATGGACAGTCATTGAGGACATTACATTTAGTAAAATAAGACAGCCATGAAAAGAAATACTATATGATTTCCTTTATATGGGGTACCTAGATTGGTCAAATTCAAACAGAAAGTAGAAAAGAGAAAGGAAGGGGAAACTCATACTCAATGGGCGAGTGTTTCAATTTTGCAAGATGAAAAAATTCTGAAGATGGATAGTGGTGATGGTTGCACAATAACGAATGTATTTAACAATATTGAGTGGTACACTTAAAATGGTGAAGGTGGTAAACATTGTGCAATGCGTATTTGCCACAGTTAAAAATCAGGTTCTATAAACCCATTCTTTCATTAACATAATGATAACAATGATCACCTCGGCAAATAATGACACTGGCACTTTGTGTTTTTACCTCCATGACCTCATCTGGTCCTCAGCAGGGTCCCAGGATCCTGCAGCTTGGAAAGGTGAAGTGGTCTGTCCTGGACCACTTTGTGGTACTGCTAAGCTCCTCTGCTTCTGATAGGGTTTCACCTCAACAGACCCATCATAAGTTGAAAACATCCTTGTCAAAAAAATGCATTTAATATACCTACCCTACAGAATACCACAGCTTAGCCTAGCCTTCCTTAAACAAGCTGAGGACATGTCCAACCTACAGTTGGACAAAATCATCAAACACAAAGCCTATTTTATAATAAAGTGTCAATTATCTCGTCATTTACTGACTTCTGAAAGTGAAAACCAGAATGGTGATGTGGCTGTACTTTCGCACCATTGTCCAGTTGAAAACTCACAAGTTGAATCATTGTAAGTCGGGGACCCTGGTGTGCCCACTGTGCATGCCCCAGCCCACAGTCACTGTGGCCTCTCTCCCCGCTCTGTCCTGCTTTCCCTCCCTTGACCTTGATAACACCTTCATCTCCAGGCTTAGCCGTTCCCTGCTGCTGTCCTTTTAGGAGTATCTGAAGGTCACCTCTCTATCTCATTTGTGCTTCTATGAGAGAATTGCAGGGTCATTGCATCCCTGTCTTTTTGTTGTACAAGCCCTTTCTACTATGAGACAGGCTGATGTGCCATAAATAAGGGGGGCGGGATAGCTTTTAAATACTCCAAAGAGATTCATGAAAAATTACTGTGGCTTCATTTGCAAAGCTCTGCTGTGTTTTTTCCAATGACCCCAACACCAAGGGGCATTCTTGAAATAAATCTGTCAGCTGCCTGCATGCCCAGATGTCGAGGTCAAGGAACTAATCAGGAGGTTTCCAGAATTTTTCTTAGAATTAATCACAAACTCATTGAAATAACTGATGGAAAAGATTTATTTGGATATCTATTCCTTTGGGCTACTGAAGGGTTATTTTATGTAATAAAGCATGCCTGCCAGCCAAACCTATTTCCCTTCCTTTTCCCTGGACGATCCTTCACTGAGGAAACTGTCTTGTTATTTACATTAGCTACTTCAGTCTCAATGCCAAGCCTAGAAGTGTGATTATATAATAATTCCTTGCATGTTTATGAAGTGTGGGAGAATGAACTACACTTGTCCTTCACTATCCATTGGGGATTAATTCCAGGATACCCCGACAAGCACACATATACGAAAATCCTTACATGCCTGAGTCCCTTACATAAAATGGTGTGGAATTTGTATGCACATCTTTGTGTGCTTTAAGTCATCTCTAGATTGTTTCCAATATTTAACACAATGTAAATGTGTTGTAAATAGTTTTTATACGTATTGTTTAGTGAATAATGAGGAGAAAAAAAAGTCTTATTTAGTACAGATGTAATTTTTTTCTTCTCACATTTTCAACCAGTGGTTGGTTGAATCTGCAGATGCAGAGTCCACAGATATAGTGGGCTGACTGCATATCAAGAAAGTTGGGCTTTTATACAGTTGAGAGCAGCAAAGAGACAGCCAAAGCCAAAGATGAGATTCACAAGCCTAGACACCAGGTTCTGAGCCAACCTTGCCTCCCTGCCCATGGTTTATGACATGATGAAAACTTGACAGAGTAGAACTTGACTACTCTGTACTAATATAGTTCATAGAAAGAAGAAAAGAAGAAGCAATTATTTGGTACATTTCTTATGGTTTCTTTTGGTTATCTCCAAATCAGAAAAACCTTTTCAGGAGTCGGGGAGTGATCTGTCCATCACACACATTCCTGGGGTACAGTGTTTGCTTGGCCAGGGGGTAGGCCTATGATCCCAGCTGTTCCATCTAGCCATTCCAGGATTTGGAATCTTTAGTAGAGTAACTGATAGAAGGGGAAATGAGGGTCTTCACCCCAGCTGTGCATCTAAAGCAGATAGCAAGCATTTCAGGCCACCTAGATTCCTTAGCTACTACCTTAAAGGATTCCTTCCATGGTGTGTATTCTATTTGTGTTTTTGCCTGTAGCAATTTTTGTTAATTGATATTTTCATTGAAAAGCATCTTTTTTAAAAAAAAAATTGATTTTAAAGTTTACTAGTACTGAGTTGTTAGTATATTCTCTTCTCATTTTTAATTCTCTCTACATGTGTATGTGTGTCCCTTTTCTTATTCCTAATGAATGTTAAATTTTTGTGCATCTCCTAAAATTATATCTGGGGTTTCAAGATCTTTAACCCAGGAACGTAGCAGCCTGGGGGCAAATGTGTCCCTGGTTGCTCCAGCCCCAGGCCTGGCTAGCGAGGTGTACCCCTGGTTTTGTCCTGGTCTGTTTTTGTTTTGAGGCCTCATAGCTTCGTAGATTTGGGGTTTGTTTTTCAAGGGACTCCACATTCCATGTCAATGCAACCATTCTTTTTACATTGTCCTGGATATTTATTGTTTTGACTTAGATCCTTAGTAAAAGATATTTTACTTTTTATATGAGACAGCTAAGGATGAATAGTTCATTATGCTAGCACCTTTATTAAGCAAACAATCATTTTCCTACTGAATTGAAAGGCCATTTTTTCATATATTATATTCCTGTAGATAATTCTATTTCTGAAATTATCTCACTGATCTCTGTTTTGAAGCCATTGCCTTAGTGTTTTGAATATAGCATCTTGATAATACCTTTAATATCCATCCCTCCTATTGTTACCCCTTTTCAGGATTTTCTGGGTAATTCTTGTGCAGATGTTATTATGTCTACAGGACTTTAGAATATTTTTCCCTGTTATAGTCACTGATTCTTATTTGGAATGCCTGTACATGAATCCTTGGGAAGGATCACATTTTTAGAATCCTGCAACTTTCCATTTAGGAGCAGCCTATGTGCCCGCCCTGATCCAGGCTGGCTGTTTCAGTCAGGGTTCTCAGTTGTGAAGGAGCCAACTGCAGCTGTTTTTCACCTAGAAGGAATTATCATAGAACTTCCAGTAGCTCACAGAGCCTCCAGGACAACCAGAAACCAAGGTTGGATGTAGCCAGGAAAGGAAGGAAAATCCAAATTGTACCAAAGAACTGCATTGAGGGTGACCCCACTATTTTGGTAAAACCTGGTGCCAGCATATGAGAACCAGCTGCCAAAGGAGAAGGTACCAGAAGATTGAAGGAAGAGGCTAACAGATCCAGGATTTCACAAGCACAGTTTATTGGAGACTTTCAGACAGAAGTGTGTCTTGGTCAGCAGTGAGATTAGTGGATCCCTGTATTCCAAGGCAAGAAGAAGGGGTTTATAAGCTAAGCCAGATAAAGGTGAGACACAGCCAACTGGAGCACACATGGCCTCTCTCAAAGTGTCTATCATCAGTTAAGAAACAGTACCAGCATCAGTGGTTGGTATAACACACACAGCATCAGTGGTTGGTATAACACACACAGCACCAGTGATTGGTATAACACACTGTCTAAATGACTTTTTCCTATAATGACTTTGTCCTGTGGGTTTTGGGATATATGTCAAGGTCACCTATCAAGCAAAATAGTGGTTACAACCAAGATGGCTATAGTCATGTCAAATTGTGTATCTACACCCATCGTCACCACCCGACCAAGACCCCGCCAGCAGAGTGTTGATGACCTTGTTGACCCTGAGCTCTGAACCCTGCCTCCTGAACCTCAGTCCCTTTCCCCCTGAAAATAGAAGGTGTCTGCTGCCCCTTATGCCAGAATGGAGTCTGCTCAGTGCATGGTTCTTGTGACCAAAGCTCTGTCTTAAGTTTGATGAAGTCCTGTTCCATGGATGGAGCCAGGTTACCTACTAGCTTCCTCATTGCTTCATAAGGCAGGCTGGAAGGGCATTTCTGGAGAAGGCAGAAAACAGAAGGTGGGGGATTCCCTAAACCCAGGAGGAGGCTCATTATTAGTGGTTGGCCATATTGAGTGACCTACATTCATTTTATCTGAGTTCTTGCTCTTTAATAACATTTAAACACAATTTCACATAGATCACTTAATTTTCATGTTTATTTATTAATACTTTATTTTTCTGTGAATGTAATATTTTTGTGATATTTGTTCTAATTTTTACTAGTATTGCATTTATTATAATTGGTGTAACTAATACTCTCATTAATTCCATCAGTTTTTCAGTATAGACTCTTAGGTTGTTTTAGACATACAATCATGCCATTTGAATACAAGCAGGTTTATAATTTATACAGCTTATAATGTTTTCTTATCTTATTGAATTAGCTAAAGCTCCCAAAAGAAAGCAAAATTGTGGTGATAATTATGGATATCTGAGAGGGAAAGTCACTTTTAAAAAGCAATGGCAAATACAGATAAGGACCAGAATGATAAAGCCCACAGGAACACAATGAAGAGGCTTATTTGTAGGTGTTGTTGCAGCCAGCCCAGTTGAGAATTCAGAATGCAAAAGGAAAATCTAGGAACCTTATCTAAAAAGCAAAGGATGCAGTGAGTAGGCCTTGCAGAGGGAAGTGGCCCCTTAGATGAGAGCCTCCACATTTCTTGGCTCTAAGAATGCTGCATTACCCCACATCCAGTGTTTGTAAGTAGCAGACACATGGATGCATGAGGATTTCACAGCATCATATTTTGTAATACTTCATGCAATGAAAAAACATTTGTTACACTTATAATTGATCAATATTTATCTGAATAGCATTCACATTTTGAGTTGGCTGGTAAAAGACAGTATTTATTGAAAAGTAGGGCACCGCCTAGTCTAAGGGAAATCATTTGTTTCCTATTATGGGCTATTTTGAATAAAATTGCATAGATTTTATTGATTTTCTTTTTAGTCATTTTACCTCTAGGTTTTTATATTTTTAAAATCCCCTGTCTTCCCAGGCATGGGGTGACTCTGTTCTTTCCCCTGTCACTGAGACTCTCCTGTATCACTTGGTCTAACACTGTTTATTGAAATGCTTGGAATGTTGTTCTTTCCATCCATGGTTTTTAATTTTCCAAGCTGTTTTTATTTACTCGACATTTATTGAACACCTACAATTTATTCAACACTGCAAATACGGTGATGATAAGATATGTAACTATAGCTGGATAAAATAAGTGTCGAGTAGAGGTAGGACTGGAAACCCAGAAAAGACCTTAAAGACAGAGCTAGAGTTGGGCATTGATGGATGAGTAGGAGTTTGATACTACAAAATTAGACAGGAAATTTCTGACCATGAGAAAAGCATGAGTCAAGGTGCAGAGCTATAACATATCTCCCTGCACAACTCAGTTTGAGTGATTTTCAGCGTTTTTCTATAATTCACCTGCCATTTTCTGGAATGCACAGCTAAGCTTTCTTCAAATATACTTTTTCTTTTTTTACTCATTGCTGTTAAAATAGGAATTTCAAGGAATTCCTGATAGTATTCTTCCTGGCCTTGGTCAATAGAGATTGTGTTTGATTTGTTACTTAAGGGTAACTGAAGTGGGATGCTTTGCACTGAGCCATCTTCACTCATCCTTAATCATGTCTTTCGGGCCTGCCCTCGAGGTCCCAATGCCATGTTAACGGAGAGGTAACAGTGGGGTCTGTCTGTGTTCCTCCGTCTAGATCAAGTTTGACAGTGTGGAGGTGTGTGTCTGCTGTGAGCTGCAGCACCAGTCATCTGGCTGCAGCAACCTCGGGGAGACGCTGAAGCTGAACCCACTGCAGGAGAACTGCAACGCTGTGAGGCTGACCTTGAAGGTGACCGCTGGGCGCTGTTTGTGCATGCATTTCTTCACCCCGTGCTTTACAGACATTATGGGAAGATTTATTAGCACACAGTTTCCTTTCAGCCCATAATTCATCCAGGTAGATTCAATGCCAGAGGCAATGTCTTTCAGGGGAACATTTTAAAGGATTATAGGTGTTCATTTGGAAGATGTTGCTTTCTGGATAGTGTTTTCCATGTTTACCTTTCCATTTTCCTGCCTCTGACATATGCAAAGTGGGATGTGGATGTTTAAGAGAGTTTTTCTTTTTCTTTTTTTTGTCCTTTTTACAAATGATGATGTGATTTATTCTATTGCTTTTCTGACATTTTTGCTATAACATCATCAGAAAACACATGGGTGTTTATTTTGCTATTTAAAGGGCATTTGGAGAAAAATTGTATAATCTCTCATGGGAATCTGTTTTCTTTTATTTATTTATTTATTTATTTTAGTTATCGGTGGACACAACATCTTTGTTTGTATGTGGTGCTGAGGATCAAACCCGGGCCGCACGCATGCCAGGCGAGCGCGCTACCGCTTGAGCCACATCCCCAGCCCCGCAATCTGTTTTCTTGTAAAATATCTGATATTAAGAAAAATGACATAGAAAATTTGTTCATATTATTCTGTTTATTTGTTTATTTTTTGATGCAAGCATTTTTTTTTTATTTCTGAAAACCAAAATTGGCTGTTTAAAAACACATATGAACAATAAGCCCAATCTTTACATTGAATGCAATTGTGCAAAAACTTTTTTTTTTTTTAAACAAAAGACATGGCATGTTCAAAGGAACTCTTGGTTGGTGGTAGGATTATATTTATAGTAAACAGAGAACTCTAGAATGTGTACAGGAAACACAGTATGTAGGGAAACGGAGGCTTCAAGAAAAGCCACATCAAATCTGGAAAGAAGGAAGGGACATGCGGCCCTCTGGAATTTGACACCTGTGATTAGTTTTCCATGGGTGGTCAGTAGATGGCAAATAAGCAAAGATGTGCAAAGGATGCACCTGATCAATGTGGTAAGAGTCGGCCTGGTTCTGCAAACCTGCCTTGTTTGGGATGGAAGTGCCCAAGCTCTGGGTCCCAGCATCCCACAAGATAAAATATAAAATTGCATAGATTTTATTGATTATTATCACAAGATTGATAATTCAGCAGGGTTAGGGGCAGCCAGAAGCAAAACAGTGCAGGATGCCCTCTCTTATGGTTCTCGGCTTTTTCTTACTGTCCCAGATTACATACAACCACAGTTGATGCCTCACTACATCTGGGACCTGCTCAGCCCTTCAGAGCCCTTCTTAAAGGGACAAAAGCAATCATTACTCAGATCTCCTTCTGGCAACTCCCAAGTTACCTAGGCAACTGGGTAACTTTTCTTTTCATATTTAAATATATATATAACAAAATAATAGGTAATTATAATGCAACTACCCACTTCCTGGAAGAGCTAGTAAATCCCCAAGGGAATCTTTCTACTCTCTAGGCCACTTGTGTGTGTTAATCAACTTGATGTCACTATAATCCCTGAGATAATCAACTTATAAGAGAAAAGTTTTATTTTGGCTTAGTTTTGGAGGTTCCAGTCCATGATTGAGTAGCACCTTTTGCCCTGGGCCTGTGGCAGGGCAGCACATCATGGTGGGAACTCATGGCAGAGCAAAACCACTCACTTTATAGGAAACCAGGGAGCAAAAGAAAAAGTGGAAAGGACTGGGCTCTCCTAAAGGCTCCATTGCTTCCAAATAGCATCCGTTTGGGACTGAGCCTTTAATATGCTGATTGTTGGAGGGAAACTTACCAAACTGTAGCCATATAGGATGCAGTTAAACCTGTAAGTCACCTCCCACTCTTCAGCTATGGGTATGTTTGGCCAATTCCATAAAAGCCGTGGAGTTCTCCTTGGCACCTTGCTTACTCTGTGGGACCCAGGACACATCTTCATCAACCTCCAGCCCCTGATAAGGTGACTGTAGCTTGAAAAGTAATGACAGTGTTGGAAAAATAATACCATCTGTAAGAATGCAGACTCCAGGCCTGTGGTGAGCTGGTAACTTGCAAACTTACCCTTATTCACTACTTTAGTACCTGGATGAGAAAAGCATTTGGTATAGTGCAGCCAAAATGGAATAAAGTGAAGAATACTCAAGAAGATCATGTCAAGATGGCAAGCCTAGTTGGCTAGTCTAGCCTATTCAGTGGCTCTTCCTGGTGGATATTCAAATTGCCCAGGAAAAATGGTAAGGGTTGAAGGCAAAAGAAAGAGTATTCCAATATTTTATTGAATACTGGAACTGGTGACATGAGACTCAAAGGAGGCAGGATTTATGACTGAGGTGGGAGGCCGATTTTGCCTAGAAATTGCAGCTTAGGAATTAGAAGAAGGGGCAGCCTGCTCAAGCCCCCTAACTGAAGGCTTATACAGGGGAATGGGGTCTGAGTTTCATGTGAAATCAAGAGGCCTGTTGGAAATGAATGCCTGTCTATAGTTTGTTTCTGTCCTCTAACTTTATTATTATCTAAAAATGCTTTGACTATCCTAAGTCCTTGCATTTCCATATAAATTTTAGAATCAGCTTGTCAATTTCTACAGAAATCCTGCTGAGATTTTTTATTTCAAATCCATACATCACTTTGAAGAGAATTGACATATTCATGGATGTAGCTCTCCATTTATTTAGTCTTCTTTTATAATTTTTCACATCCGTGTTGTAAAGTTTTCAGTATATAGATTTTAGTCTATTTTATAATATTTATGCTTAAAGTATTTCACATTTATTGATGCAATTTTAATGGTATTTTTAAATCATCTTTTATTAACTGCTAGCATATAAAAATTTGATATTTCTTTCTGGCTTGTATCCTGCAATCTTGCTAAACTCACTTATTAGTTCTAGTAGCTTTTTTTGGTATGTTCTTTTGAATTTTCTATGCAGAGAATCATGTGATATACACAGAGGCAATATTACATCTTCTTTTCTGTATTAAGTTTCTCCAAAGAGACAGAACCAATAGAATATAGGTAGTTATATGTATTTCAGAGGGATTTATTAGGGGAATTGACTTACATGATTAAGGAGACTCAAAAATCCCACAAGAGGCCATCTGTAAGCTGAGATGCTGGGATGCTGGTAGTGTGGTTCAATGCAAGTCCAAAGCTGAAGGCCTCAGAACCCACATAATTTTCCCCCCAGTATAGAATTCTTGAGGAATATTTCCACCCCACCAAGTTTTGTAGATGAAATGCTATTCTCTTTTGCAGTGGGTATTTATTTAGGGAAAAATTTTTAGGTTGGCCTAATTCTTTTTTCCTTTTATGTATGTTGTAGTCATTAATGCCATTTGAAACTATTTTTTGAAGCTCTTTAGCTTATCCCTACATGGTACGATTGTTCTATCTAGTCCTCTTCTGGTTGCTGAAGGCCATGAGAATAATACTTAATATATATCATTTCCAAGCTAGAGATTTTAATTGTGGCATGAGATTCTCCAGAGCTCTCTTTCCTCCAGCTACTATCCTATCAGGGATACCATAAGGAGCAAAGCCTCCTGCAACTTACTCACACTGGTTGTGTAGCATGAATGAGAAATAAACCTTTATTGTTTTAACCCATTGAATTTAGAGGAATATTTGTTACTGCAACATAACCTAGCCCATCCTGTCTAATGCAGGGCAACATTTTTCTTTTGGTTCAGATTTCAAAAGTATTTTTTGATTATCAAGTTTATTAGATTCACTATGATATGTCTTTTTTGATATGTCTTGATACTTATCAATCTCTATCAATTTTCCCATGATACCCAGTGTCCTCTTACAACCTATGAATTTGCATCTTACTTTATTTGAGAAAAAAATTCTATAACTTTATATTTGAATCTTTTTGACCTGTTTCAAGACAACAGTGCATTTCTTGGACCACTTTTATCTGTCTTTCATAACGATCATTTTTTTCTCTAGTTTTTTTTTTAAGGTCTTCCTTTTCCACCTCATTTGGCTGTATTTCTAAAACCTCTCTCCCTAGCTATATTTTCTGCAGTGATCGTTGCCTTTTTGCTCTGCTGTCACTGTGATATTGAGTTTTGGCAGCTCCCTTCTCAACTTTCTGTATCTTCTTCATTTGTTCAGTGAAGAATCTCTGCTTTGAGCCCTTAGATTTTAGCAGCTTTCTTCTCTGGCCGCAGTTTGCATCCATGGATGTCTCTAGCTAGTTAATTACACTGGAGCTTTCTATGTGTCTTATGTCTTTCTTAGATCTCTTCTGTGAGGTATATGGACACATCAAAGCACTAAAGCACAGTCGTGATCCTTAATTGCTAACTGAAGCTTTATGCTCCATTTAAATAGGCTTTAGATCAAATAGGATTTCGTTCTTCCGTCTCATAATCATAGAAGCCCTGAGAGTCAGATAGATCTAAATGCCATCTTAACTAGTTTCCGTGTAATTGGTGTTGCGGTCACCCTTTTTTTTTTTTTTTTTTGGATACCAGAGATTGAACTCAGTGACACTCGACCAATGAGCCACATCCTCAGCCCTATTTTGCATTTTATTTAGAGACAGGGTCTCACTGAGTTGCTTAGTGCCTTGTGATGGTGATCACTTTGAATTTAACATTATTCTTGAAAAGTGATTCGAACCATGTTGTGATTGATGACATTCCCTGCAGTAAAGGGGTCTTCTGCATGGACCCAGTGTTGCTTCACTGGCATTAAAACTCTTAGGTACCAGAACAAGCATAGGTAGTAGGAAATGGAGTCACTCTGGGATGGGGCTGCTCTAATTCTATATACAGAGTTCCATGGGAACCCCTGCTTACATAACATTTGCAAAATATTCTTGACACTTAGCAAAAGAAAAGGCTACAGGAAATGTTCTCTTCATTACATTCCCTTGCTCTCTCCTTTTTGGTCAGCAATTAGAGCGGGTTCATTGATCTTTTCCATAGTCTCATTTGAGCTCTATTTATCTGGTTAGTAACACTCTATGTCTAAATTTCCATATTAAATTATAGATTATCCATCCTTGGTATCTGAAGGACTCATTTTATGCTAGGAAAATCCCTTATAATTGGCTTGGGAGTCAAAGCACTTTGATTTCAGTAGTGTTTGAATTAACTGGTGCTGACTTAATGAGATTTGTCTAACTACCCACTGTTAGGCCGAACCCCCTTCCTACTTCTCTCCCTACCTTCTGAAACCTGAAATGTTGTACAGCTACAATCCATAAAGGCTGGGGTGGGGGGGAAGCAGAAATCAAAGTGATGAAGAATATATTTAGAATTCAGAATATGATGCAGATGTTGTTTCATTCATCCTTCAGATTGTTTTTTAATTTGTTTTGGTAGCTTGGAGGCCCTAACATTCCTATGTCTCTTTTCTATGCTTTCTACTCAACACTCCTCCTGGACTCTGAATCTTTAGCAGAGAACTGCTGGGGACACACAAACCCCTCTGGAGGGTAGTGATGGTCTCTTACCATGATAACAATATCTCAGGCATGATAAGGTTTTCTGCTCCACCTTCACCCTCACTCAGAAAAGGGCATGAGGGCACATGGAACTCCACCATGCCAGCCATGTAAGGATTCTCACATTTGTAGAGCTGAGGGGATGGGACATTTGTTCTGTTTTCCAGGTACCCCTTGTATGGGTGAGAAGGCTGCAGCTGGAGGGAGGTCAGGCAGCTCCTCTTGGGACCTAGGGCAAGTCTGGGTGTCTCTTTTGGGGAGCCCTCCGAGACCCATGGCTCTGCTCCCTTAGGAAAGGTCCTGGCTGTGGGCATCTTATCATGAATAATCAGAAAATAGCTTCTAAAACTTAGGATTCCAGCATCTGCTTTCCCAAAGCCCTTGACAATGGTGGGGAACTGCTACTGAAGGAGAAAGTACCTAGAGCCCCTTTCCAGAAGGAGTCTAGGCTTTTGTAAGATAAGGTGACAAAAAAATTATAAGATTTTTTTAAAAATTGGTATTTTAATGGTCATTTTGCCAAGTCAAACTTAACACAATGCAGACAAATTTTCTGATCTGTATGAACAGATTTTTTAAAAGTCACAAAAATCAGAATTAGCTGGTGGAACATGCTTCTCATATGCCAATATTGTGTCTGTCCCAACTTTAATTCTTTGCTATATTCAAGAATGTTATTATGGTTTTATTATAGTGATACAAGTCTAATTCACAACAGAGGGAAATATCTGTTTCTTCTTCTTTCATGTACCTGATTTAATTTATTGAGCCACACTAAACCAAATTACCCAAAGAAACCTTATCCATGAAATAGGAGATAAAAGTTTCCCAAGAAATCAATCAGTTATTAAGTTTATGTACTTTCTTATCTTAAAAATGTTTTATCTTAGTCCCTAATTAAGTTAAAAAAGAGCCAAAACAATTCCCTAAAAAAAACCTACTAGAGACCTGAAAAATAAACTCATCATTTAATCTTGAGTAAGTTCTTAACCATGCTAACGAAATAAAAATGATTTTGCTAATAAATGAATGGTCCACATTTTGTGATAAAACTTGCAGCATTTATTGGTAGTATGAACCTGCAAATGCACACACACACCACACAAAGCACACATGTGCACATGTATACTCGTACACGTACATGTCACACAATGCAGAGACACCCATGCACATACATGCACACACATACATGTATATGTGCACACACATAACACTCCTCCTAGAAATGAACTTTCCATATTCAGAAATGGGCAGCTACATAAGACAGATTTGCTACATCTTTACACAGCTTAAAAAGTTCACCCCTTGGGGGTGAATGGGTCCTTCTGGCCAGATGGGATGTGGTCAGAGATGAGAAGGTATTAAATTCCTGCTACCTCACTTACACCAGCTACCACAGGCCCCATGTAAGGGAGCATCCAGAAATATTTGGCTCTCCTGACCATTGAGCATTACCCAGCCTGGAATGCAGTCTCCTTGGTATAAGAGGGGGGTGCTACCATGTCTCTGAATGGCATCTCTGTCCCTGGTTTCTTCCTCCCACCCTCTGATTCTACTGGCATCCACTTTCCCCTGTGTGGTGGAGATACTGAGTTTGGTGTGACATCCACACCACAAACCCATGTGGCATCTGTATAGTCACCCAACTTCTAAAACAGTCATAAGAGAAGACAGTTCACCAAGGAGGTCTGTGACCTGTCTGTGCCTGCTGAGTGAAAACTAGGTTCAAGATCTTCAAATGCTGAGATAAAATATTTTTAGTGACATACTTACAGCAATCATATCCTCTTCAACTCAAAGAAAGGTTAGTGAGTAGAGCCTTAAAGGCTGACCAGGTATAGACAGCCTGACTGGACTGTCTTGTGATGTTTCCAGCCCCCGTAGGGCTTGTGGGTGAGCTTCAGGTGCAAGCACACCTCCTCACACAGTTGGTGAAGCACTGGACCAGTGCAGGAGGGGCCTGCTCACTGGTCAGGATCAGCGTGTTTTCTGTGGTTATGCAACCTCACCGGCACCACTTTTTTTCCCATGGGGAGGGAGGGATATCTCTAAGTCTCCTTCTCTTTCCATGGAAAATACAACACTCCAGAGAGATGGTCCACAAAGGGTCCTGGCATCTTATGCTCTTAACCCTGACTCTGAAACCTGGCTCCTCCATCCCAACACAATGGCCTCCCCCAAGGTCACCACCTGATCAGATCATTTCCCTGAACTATGCTACCTCCAGGATCTCCCCAGAATACTCTGACAGTCAAGCCTTGGCCTCCTCTCCTTCTTGCATTTCTAGGTTCTAGTATTTTAAGGATAAGAAAAACTAAAGCATTTTCCTACTGTAACAGATCACTCAACATAAGACTTCTGACACCAGATGTGTGGTGGTTGTTTCCCCACACACCAGGAAATTCTCCAGGGAAGATCAGTTGGGTATCCTCTAATTCAATGTGATACTGAAATTTACTACCTGGTGATGGTGTCAGATCCACAGGTTTAAGACTCAATCTCCAACTGCCCCATTTCAGATGTCAGTTGTACTCCAAGTTCCCCTAACTCCTATATTTATCTTCATTCACAAGAGAGTGATCACAAATTATAATTATGTATTTGCATGACTTTTTTTTTGGGGGGGAGGTACCAGGAATTGATCTCAGGGGCACTCAACCACTGAGCCACATTCCCAGCCTGTTTTGTATCTTATTTAGAGACAGGGTCTTGATGAATTGCTTACTGCCTCGCTTTTGCCGAGGCTGGCTTTGAACTCACGATCCTCCCCGTCCCTCAGCTTCCGGAGCCACTGGGATTACAGGTGTGCACATCTGCTCCCAGCTGCATGACTTTTTATTGACATCTGTGCCTTCATAAACTATAAGATCAGTGAAGGCAGAAAAGAATCTTTTTTTTTTTTTTTTTTTTTTGGCTAACATAGCTTACAGCATGGGGGATGGCAGCAGTGACTCTGTTTTAGAAATCAGTAAGAATTTTTTTTTTTTTTGAGCAAGAGTTTTTAATTCATTCAGTAAAAATTTTTGAGCACCTCTTCTGTGCCTGGGTTGGGTGATAGGAAATGAAAATATTGAATTATAAATATTTTCATTGCTGCCCTCTCTTCTTAGTGTGAGTTGTTATTTTGTTGAGTGGGGAGAAGGGTAAAATTTGAGGTTTGCATAGGTAGTGTGTGTGTTAGCTATAAGAAATATAGGAAGTGGGAAGATGTGGAGAAATATTTGGGTTTCTATTGCTGAATGATGTAAGACACATGCAGCTCTAAAAACAGTGATAATGCTAATAGGGATATTTGTCCACAAACACACATACCCCACCTATAATCCTACAGAAGACCTATTAAATTGGTACTCAGGATTACATTGGACATTAGTGAAGGGTATAGCAACCAGTCCTTTCTAGAATATTCTAGAAATTTCTGATAGACATATTGTTTATAAGAACCAAAGAAAGAAAAAAGAACTCAAGTTACAACTCAGCTCTTGGAACCTTTCTGGGAAGTCACTGGAAGATGTACTGTGTGTCAAGAGTGTGCCCTAATTTTGAAGAGCAGGGACTGAGAGGTGTTTGGCCAGATACAAAACAGTTATATGGTGCCAAGGGGTAATTTATTGAAAAGATGGATGCTAAAGACCCTCATAATCTCCATAAGCAGCATTTATTTGAAATGACAGAAAATATTTTTAAGATCTAATGTGATATGTTCTGCAAACACAGTTTCAGTATACAGTATCCCCTTTAGACCCCCACTCCAATCCCTGCACACCTTCTTCCTAGATTTTTGCCCTGAAGTCTTCCCAAGTAGAAATTCTGGAGCTACTTATAGCAGGATTCAGGGCAGCTTCCTGGGACTCTCTAGGACTCAGACAGCTGGGCCACACAGGTGGAATACCCTCTGTGCCCCACCATACAGACCCACAGTCTTTGGCACATTTAGATAACCAACTACAAAGAGCCTCTTCCTTCAGGCTGCAGGATCTCTGCAATGTTAGCACAGTCTCGGTTTCAGGGACATGGGAGAGAGCTTCATCTATCCAGGTTTAGCAACACAGTGGTGGGCCCAGGACTGTCCCAGCATAAATATTAACAGACTCTCATTTCACTCTCACACAGGTCCCAATTGATCTAGTGTCCAAAAAGGAAGTTAAGGGTCTCCCAGAGGGGTTCCATTGCCTTGCATGGGAAGCAAATACAAGGCTAGAGAAAAATGCTCATGATTGACACAAACTGGAGAAGATAGCATAGAGCCCACACCTGGAGATTAGAGGTTATTTTTAAAGCACGTAGTTATTTTCAGGGTTCTAAATTGGTATCAGAATGAGAGAAAGGAAAAGGAGAGGCAAATATGCAGTATGAGAAAATGTTCAAGAATGTATAAAATTGGAATAAAATAAAATCAGAAAGAATATGTATAAAATTGGTGGAAGGGAAAAATGAAAACAGAAAATAACTACTGTGTCAAAATGCATCTGTGTGTGCTCAAAATATGTGCAATTTATTGTATACCAATTATACCTCAATAAAGCTGTTAAAAGTTTTTGTGACAGATGAGTGGGTGAAGAAGGAAAGTATAAAATCAAAGACAAGAAAGACAGAGATGGAATAATGCATGAGTTCAGAGATTAGTTTAGGGTATTTGATGTGATTCAGAAATCAATAGGCAACTGGTTACAGGAACTTGAAGAAGGAATAATATAATAATGGAAGAGCTGAATAAAATTATTTTGAGTGGCTTGATACACCAAGGCCACAGGGGAGATGGCCCAAATGAGAGGCGCCTCATGCAGAGCATTTGGCACAGGGACAGAATATAATGTGGAAGAAACTTCTTAGGGGAGGCAAAATATCTCACTGTGATTTTGCGTAGCCCTTTGCTTGGCTTCTCTGTGAGCTGCCATCCTCTGTGAACAGCCTTTTAAAATGCATCATGCTGTTTTCTCAAGCCTCAGAGAGATCAGTGAGGTGGACTGGGTTACTTGAAGTCCAGGGATAAGAAAATGGAGGCCTCAGAATGTGCCGGGACTGAACTGCAGTCTCAAAACTAGTAGTTGATCTGGACTTCTGTCTTTAATGCCAGGTTTGGTGCCTCCTCCACCACCAAAGTGAATCACTTGGTAGGAGACAGAACCTGAAGAACAGTAGCCAACCAGTGGACAGTTAAGGAGTCCTTTCTCACCAGCTCCTTGTCCCATGCACCTCTTGACACATCTGAGAGTGACCACTGCCCTCTTATGAAGTTATTAGCAAGTTCAACATACAAAAAAGTATGAGAATAGGGGCTGGGGTTGTGGCTCAGTGGCAGAGCACTTGCCTAGCATATGTGGGGCCCTGGGTTTGATTCTCAGTTATCGCCTATAAACAAATAAAATAAAGGTCCATTGACAATTAAAAAATATTTTTTAAAAGTATGAGAATAAGATAATATTCCTCTCAAATTTATCCAGTCCTACTATCTGTGTTAGTTTTCTGTTGCTGTACCAAAACTCCTGAGAATGGGTAATTTATAAAGAATAGAAGTGTATTTACCTTTTCCCTGCACAACAGCACATTTCACTAAAGTTTTACATGAAAATTGATACAAAAGATCCCATAAGAAAATGTCTATTTTCACCCGCATCACTTTTCTGATATTTACCCATATAGATGTGAGTCACTTTGATTCTGTCTTGGTAACTTCTGTGTAGTAATTTTACAGTATAGGACTATTACTTATCTATCTCATGCTGGTGGATGGGAGTTGTTTCCAATTTTTCACTAGTGTTAACAGCACTGGACTGAATAGTTAATGCACTCAGTGGCATGTGCACATGTACTGCATTTCATCTGGTGTGTGTACTTATGGGGTTGTAAGATGAGCATCTGCAAGACTTTTCCTATCACCCAGCACTGCACCTATGCTGACTTACCTTCTCACCAGCCACTGGAAGGAGGTGCATGTGCTTCTTGATGTCAGATTTTTCACATGACCAATGGCTGCTTGTGCTTCTCATCTGTGAATTGCCTCTTTTCCTATAGGGTTATTTGTCCTTCCTTCCTTCCTTTCTTTCTTTCTCTCTCTCTTTTTCTCTCCTTCCTCCTCCTCCTCCTCCTCCTCCTCCTCCTCCTCCTCCTCCTCCTCCTCCTCCTCCTCCTTCTTCTCTCTCTCTCTCTCTCTCTCTCTCTCTCTCTCTCTCTCTCCACTGGGGATTGAACTCAGGGCCTTTGTACATACTAGGCAGGTGCTGTATCACTGAGCTGCATCCCAGCCCTTTTAAATTAATTAATTCAATTGTATTTTGTGACAGGGTCTCACTTAGTTGCTGAGGCTGACCTCAAACTTGTGTTCTCCTGCCTCAGCCTCCTGAGTGGCTGGAATTATAGATGTGTGTCACCACACCCTTTTTTTAAATCTATTAATCTACATGATTGTCTTTTGTCATAAAAATTCTCTCACAGTCTATTATTCATCACTCAATGTTATTTTGGATGTCATTTGTGACTGATAAATTTTCAGTTTTAATATAGGCAAATTCATTTCCTTTATTATGTTTTAATATTTTTTCATCCTAAGGTCATAAAAATATCCTCTGGATTTTTTTCTATAAGTTTTAAAACATTGCTTTTTCATGTTTGGCTCAATAGTGTCCCTGGGGTTGAATTTTGTGTATGGTAGACATGAGGATCTAATTTTAGTTCATAGTTTGCATATAAATAATCATTAATTATTGCAGCACCAATCTCCATTTCTATATTTGAAGATGTCGATTTTTGAATCTCTCTTTTTATTCACTGGTCTATGGCTTGGCTTTCCATCTTTACCATGTCCTATTAAGGGCGGTTTCTTGCTGTGATCAGTGTTGCATGCCTGTAATCCCAGTGACAATGGAGGCTGAAGCAGGAGGATTGCAATTCAAGGCCAACCTCATCAACTTAGCAAGGCCTTAAGCAACTTAGTGAGACCCTGTCTCAAAATAAAAAGTAAATAAATAAAAATGGATGGGGATGTGGTTCAGAGGTTAAATGCCCTGGGTTCAATCCCTGGTACCAAAAAATAAATAGTTAAGCAAACAAATAATATGGTTTCTTTATTAGTGCTGTATTTGATAAGATAAGCCTTCACTTTGTTCTTCAGACTTGTTTTGACTATTCTTTGTCCTTTTTGCCCTATCTTCTCTTTTCCTCTCCTCTTCTATTTCTCTCTCTCTCTCTCTCTCTCTCTCTCTCTCTCTCACACACACACACACACACACACACACACACACACACACTGTTTATAACTGCATTGTATTTTTTGCAATGATAAAATTTAGGTAGGGCTGGGGATGTGGCTCAAGCGGTAGCATGCTCGCCTGGAATGCGTGCAGCCCGGGTTCGATCCTCAGCACCACATACAAACAAAGATGTTGTGTCCGCCGAAAACTAAAAAATAAATATTAAAATTCTCTCTTCTCTCTCTCTCTCTCTTTGAAAAAAAAAATTTAGGAGAGTGATCATTTTCCATGTATCTTTCCATTTATTTAGTCTTCTGTTATGTTTTCCAATAAAAACATTATGATTTTTGGTATACAGTTCTGACTGTCTTTTGTTAAGTCATTCTTAGATACCATACAGTTCGTGGCTATTGGAAATGTGCGGTTTTTAAAAATTACACTTCCATATTAATTTTTTTTGTGATAGAAACTCATTTACTTTTGTTCATTGGCCTGGTATCCAGTTACTTCTAACTCTATTTGCTCCCACAGTTTGCCTGAAAAGTGTTGAGATTTTGTATTTAAAGGATTACCCGTGAAATAATGAGAGTCTTGCTTCTCCCTTTCCAATCTTTACCTTGATGATTAATCCCTCACCGTTTTTTTCCCTGCCTTCCTGCACTGGGTAGGACAATGCCGGGCGCAAGTTGAGCCAGCAGCATCCTTGTCTAGTTCCTGATTTTGCAGGACATGGTTTAATAATTAAGTATAATGTTTGTTGAAAATTTCTGGTCCTATGTATTATTTGCCAGGTGAAGGGAATCCCAGTCTTTTAAGATTTTATATCCAGTCTTCTAAGGGTTTACCAGGAAAGAGTTTTCAATTTCAGCCAGTGCTGCATCTGTTGAGGCAAGCCTTTCTGGGATAAGAAAAAATCTGCTTTGCTGATATTTTATGAAGGATTTTTAAAACTATTTGTAAGTTGTATTAATCAAAATTTTGCTTTTTCCTATGGGGCTTGTCTAGTTTGCCATCTTTTTTAGTTTACACTAGACTTAAAGGATGAGTGAGGAAGCCCTGCCCTCTTTCTCCCTCCATAAGCAAAATTTGCATAACATTCTATTCGTTTATTGAATTGAATGTTTGGTAAAACTTGTGAACCTTATGGATATGGTAATTTCTTGTAGTCAGTGGATAGTTAAGTGTGGATTTGATGGATTATAGGGTTTCCTTTTTCTTCTTGAGACCATTTTGCTACCTTTTATTTTTCTAGAAAGATTGTTCATTCTGTTTAGGTTTTCAAATCCATTTGTATGAAAAAAAAATCCATATGGGACACCTATAGTTATGTCTCTTTAATTTCTAATGATTTTAATTTATTCCTTTTCTTTCTTTTGGTAATCATCCTTGCCAGAACTTGTGTATTTCATCACGGTGTTTTTGTCCTGAAGAACAAACTTTAGGTTCTGTCTGTTGTTACTTTGTTTGCCATTTCATTCATTTCTGCTTTCATTTCCATTTATTCCTTCCTTCCAAATTCCTTTTTCTTTTTTCACTTTTTGGGTTATGTGCTCTGCTACTAAATTCAGTCATTCTTCTTTTCTCATGTATATATGTAGGACTTTACATTTCTCTTCAACTGCATATTCCAACTTTTGATGTCTAATAATTTTTATATTCAGTTCCAAGGATACTCTGATTTCCATTGTGATTTATTTTCCAGTCCTTGAGTTATTTAGCATCTTTTATAATTTTCAAGAATATAGAAGGTTTTCTTGGCTATCTTTTTGTTATTTGTAGCCAATTTAATTGCTCTCTAGTCAGGTAACCTATTTATAAGATACCTGAGGTCAGGTCTTTGGTTTTGGTTGAGATTGACTTTTTAGTCTGTGGTGCGTTTTTGGAAGTCCCACATCTTGGTGGTATCCATCTAAGATAACAACCAGAGAGTCTCCAAAATATAATAATACTTATTTGGGAATAGCAGAACACTGCAGTGGAAATGTATCTACCACAGTAAATTACATATATTTAAGAAGACTGTGGCAAGAGGAACTTTTTAATGATCAAATGAGGAGGATTACATAGACATTTTGAAACAATAATCCCTGGTTACAAGGTGGCATCAGTTCAAGATTAAAATGGTACTTCTTGGTCAGATGTCCTTGTAGAAGCATTGTTTGTGGAAGGTTGTGACTCTGGCAGTGGTTTGCGAAGGATTCTTGTCATAAAGCATGCATGCACTGGATGCCCCCTGTCCCCTTCACAGCCTCCAAGACTTATTTATTATTCCTTTGTTGTCCGGGTTTGACAAGAATGACTCCATTTTGCTTCTGGCAACTTCCACATTGGCATAGGTATACCCATATGTGCTGTGTGTTCCTCAGCTCTGTCATGTGGTTTGACTCTTCTTGGTCCTCAGTAACTCATTGTTTGTTTGGTGCATTGAGACTAGTGAGTGAACCCTTTCACCACGAGGTTGGATTTCTACATTTATCCACCTGCTATTGACTGAATTCCTTTTCTCTGATCACTCTCTTCTTGATCATTTCTATATAGGCAGCTTCTCCCTCTTGATTCTGGATCTTAATTCAAACTCTCTGCTCTCCTTACTGAGCACACCTTCCCTGGGCAAATTCTCTCCACTTCCACTGTATCAGTCCTTATTTATGACTCCAGGCCAGATTCACTCTCTTGCCTGCTGGACACTACCATGCAGGGGGCCCTCAGTCATGTAGGATTTAAATGAAAACCCAAGCTCATCCTCACTGCCTGCCTCCTCTATATCCTGGCTATCCTCCACTTGCGTCAGTCTTCCAACTGAGAATGACTTGGATTCTTCCCATGAATGAGGTCCCCTCCCCTCCCAAACAGTTGAGCTGTTACAAGCTTCCATTTGTGTGGACTGCCAGGTTCAGAAGAATAGAACCTGCTGCGATCACTCCCTGCTGTCTTCTCTAACAGTTCTTACCTGGGCCCATCCCCCAGAAACTGTCCCCCAACCTGGTGGATGACATCATCAGCACCCCTCATCTTACAGGGCAGAGAGCTGGGGGTTCCCCAACTCATCCTTCTGTGCATGTCAGTCACCTTTATCTCTTGACCACCTCCTAAGAGACTGGGTCTCCAGCTGGGAACACTGAAGGGCGCCTCCAGTTCCAGCTACTCAGAAGGCTCAGGCAAGAGGATTACTTTATCCTGGGAGTTTGAGGCGGCCTTGGGAAACATAGCAAGTTCCCTGTTTTAAGGAAGAAGAAAGAAGAACAGAAGAAAGAGCCAGGGCTCTGTGGAAACTAAGGAGTTGGTGTCAGAGGGAAGAAGGAATGATGACCAGATTTGTAATAAAGAGTCATCCTACAGCAGTGGGGACAGGACTGAGAGAGAGGCCCAGACAGGAGGCACAGAAACAAGAAGGGCAGAGTCTGCATAGGCCATAGCAGAGGAGGAAGGGAGGGTTTTGATTTGGCAAATGTAGTAGTTCATCTCCCCAGCCATGGCTTCGTTTTTCAAGGTTGGAACATCATAGTACTGTGTTCATTACCCTGTATTTTACTTACCAGTGTCCCCCAAAAGCAAGAGTACTGATGCTGGCAACTTAGATATGTCAAAAAGAAGCAGAATCATAGTATTTGTAGGGCTTGGTACTACCCTGCCTGTGCCATCCTTTCCAGACAAGGGAAGGGGTCCAGGTGCCAGACCCTCCCTGTTCCTGTGTCCTTTCAGTTCTCCATTTTATGCTTTGTCTGGTGAGATGGGGAGGAATGCCCCCCACAGCCTGGAGAGGCCTCCCTATGCTTCTCCACCTTCTCTCACATGGCCTCTTCCCTCTTCTAAGAATGAGCCTCCCCTCCCGAATAACTATTGTCTCCAGGATAGCTTGCCCCTGGTGGTCCCCAAACTGAATGTGTGTGAGGCCCACCTAGAGGTGCACACTGAAAACCCCAAACTGCATTAAAGCAGGATGGTTGGTGAAGGGGTGCAAGTGCAGGTGATACTGCCGGTTATCGGTGATGAGTCCTGCTTCCCCACATGTTGAAGTTTGAACATTAGAGAAGCATGCCAAGGCAAGCATATGAAGCAGGGTTTATTTCAAAAGGGGTAACATAGACTTCTCCTGCGAGGGAGAAGGGGGTCATAGCTGATATCATGGTGTCCCAAGAAGCGAGGTGTTCTGCCCTTTTAATATGTCCTAAGCTTTCTTTCTTCTCCTGCTTTTTCTCCCTTATCTTTCTCCTTCCTGTGGACTAGACCCAGGAATGCTTGGTGGGATGGCCAAAAGGTGGGAGACAGGTGGGCTGAAGGGGGGAGGGCAGGATGGAGTAGCTAAAGACACATTAACGACCTTGGAGGGGAAATTCCTGGGACGGGTTACCTTGGCAACAGGTTGAAGCAAGGGCAGGGTTTTTTTGTTTTTGTTTTGAGAGAGAGAGGAGAGAATTTTTTTAAATATTTATTTAGTTTTCGGTGGACACAACATCTTTGTTTGTATGTGGTGCTGAGGATCGAACCAGGGCCGCATGCATGCCAGGCGAGCGCACTACCCCTTGAGCCACATCCCCAGCCCCCAGGGGCAGGTTCTTGATAAGATCCCTCAGGGGATAGTCTCCAACTCACAGACTCCCTCAAAATTGGCCTTCTAGAACCGACCTAACTTGATTTACCTATCTACACTGACTGCCTGTCTAATTCTGGCTTCACAGAGTTCCTTCCCCCAGAGTCAAGCCAAACCAACAGCTCCTCTCCGTTTTCTTCCTGTTTACTACAGCCCTTGAGGGCATTTAGTGAGAACTTCATAGTCTGGAAGCATGAGGAAAAGAGACATGCCTGTATCTTTAAGGACGTGTTATAATACCAGTTAAATTCAGATTGGAATGTTACTTCTGGTTGTAGACATTATCTAAGTACTCAGGAGGCAAAAGGCTAATAAGATAATTTAAATTACTTCTGTGTGTTCGTCAGTATTTCCCACAAGCATCTCTTCATTCTTTTTAACTTCATCCTTGATCTGCCTGGGCTTTAATCAAAATATTTTCACTTACACTTAACCTTATGGAGAGTAAGACAAGCAATCATGAAGCAGAACATTCAAGAGACAAAAATAGCAAAATAATGAAAGATAGACAAACATCAGAATAAATCTCTTGTTCAGTTGACAAAAGGAGTAAAATACATCAGTTCAGACAGCATAAAGGCATTATTGACATTTTTGGATACATATTGTCTTTGTCTGTTTTCTATTGCTGTAACAGAATACCTGAGACTGGGTAATGTATAAAGAATAGAAGTTTATTGGCTCATTGTTCTGAAGGCTGAGAAGTCCAAGAGCATGATGCCAATATCTTCTTGGCATCTGGTAAGACCTCATTGGGTCATGACATTGAAGAGGTTATCAACAGAGGGACAGAGACAAACTGGCTTTTAAAACAGACCCACTCTGGAGATAACACATTCGTCCATTAATCCACTAATAGATTAATCCAGTCAAGGAGGCTAATCACCTCTTAAAGCTCCCACCTGGTCTCACCCTCAGTATTTCTCAATGGGGATTAAACTTCCACCTGAATTTTGGTGGGGTCATTCAAACCAGAGCAGATGTCGGATAATTTTTTAAGTATTCATGGATGACACTTTAAAGAAGTCTGCTGAATTCATCCTCAGCTGCCTATGTTTTTAATTAGATTGAGAGTACCTCAGATAAATACCTGTATGGAATAATTATAGCCAATGTTTAATGAACCTTTCTGTGTGCCAGGCATTGCTACAAGTAGACTTGTGAATTAATTTTACCCTCACACCTTACCCTGTGAGGCACAGGTCCCTTTATTCCCATTTTATGGATGAGGGCACTGAGGCAAGTCAAATTAAATAGCTTCCCAAGGTCATGCTGATTGTAAAGGTGGAGCTAGGATTCCAGACCAGTCAGTAGATAAGGAGACAATGCTACTGCCCGGGATCAGGGCTCAGCTGCAGGATAGTAAGAATGGTCAGAACAAGCCAACACCCAGTAAGAACCTGATTGCCTTCTGAATTACCAGAAATTAAGACATATTTATACTCATTGTATGCTGTATCTTTAAAAAAATGTGAATATTGACAAACTATAAATTCCATATGTGATAATTCTCTGAACAGAATATTTTGTGTGCATGTTTCCTACACCAAGTAGATCAGGTAAAAGGTGTTGTTGTGAATTCTGCCTGTGAAATAAATACCTGGTGCAAGGAAGTTCTGGCTTTCGAAAACAAAGGCAAAGCTTTATGGCTCATGGTATGAGGTGTTTCTAGTTTTGACAGACTCCTGGGAAAAGGCAATTTGTTCCTTCCTTGTCTGCTGAGTAAAATGTCAGCAAAGTCACCTTGCAGTTCCATTCTATTGCCATGCAAAGGATGAGCTGTCATTCTCATACATGGGAGGAAAAAATGATACAGCATCCTCCACGAAACAAACACAGACACTCAGTGATGCTTTGACTTGGGATCTGTCCTACCAGGGAAGACATGTCCCCCAAATCAGCAGCAATGCCTGTAAGCAAGTCAGATCAGTAGATATCTTTTATTTAGGAATTTGAAGTCTCGGAAGTCCTCATTTACAAATTTTCTTTAAGGGCTAATATTGTATTATTTTTCCTTTTAAAATAATGTTTACAATAAGGTCTGGTATTTTCTAAATCCTAAATGTTCCCCTGTCATTAGTAAAAGATGCAGATTTTTTTTTCTTTTTGGCTATCAAGAGATTAATTTGAGCTGTAGAGCTTTTCACTTATGAATAGTTATAATCAACTGCTTGTGTAATTGCTAATAAAAAGACTCTAAGATATCTTAAAGCAATTAAAATTTAGTTACCATTCCAAAGTAACTTAAATATAGGCAATTATTTCAGCTGTTAAATACCTGAAAATGCTTCATGATGTTTACAGATTAATAACTTAATGATTTTGATCATGTTGGCCCTCTGGTTTCCAGGGATGAATTTATACATGAGTTTGAGTTGAGTGAAATCTATCCAAATGTGAGGACCAGTCTTAAGACAAGAGTAAAATGAATGGCTCCAACCTCTCAGGAGATGGTCATTTCCTCCCCTCTGACCCAGAGCCTCCCCAAAATGAGCAGCTTGATACTAGAAGCAGCTCTGCACACCCCTGATGGAATTCCCCCAGGGAGCTGTTCCCCTGCTTCAGTTGAAGTGAGTCTCAGCTAGTAGTGACCTCATAGATGGAGAAATCCAAGTTCAGAGCAATGAGGAATGCTCAAAGCCACACAATCAGGAATAAAAGAGCAGGGCTGAGGCTTCCTATCTAGGGATCTTTTGTGGAGTGTGAGCAGGAAGAGACTAAAAGAACATCAGGGGGCCATCTTTAGTGCCATCTTCTATCCTATCACATAGAAGCAGGGGAAGTAGACAGCATTTGCTCCCAATGATGAGCTCCCAAATCACCCAGGTTTGGTTAGCACCCCGCATACAGCACCCTCCTGGACACTCCTGCCTCAGTTGACTGGCCCAGGAAGTGAACTCCTGCCCAAGCCAGCTCCTTCCCTGGGCAGCAGAGAGAGCAAGGCAAGCGTCCAGTGCTAACGCTGCACGTTTATCTGAAAGCTGGTCTGCAGAGACAGCAGGAGTGAAGCAGAAATGGGCTGCAGATGGCAAAGATTTTATCAGCTGCTGCTGGCAATGCTTTACAGATGATAACTTGTGAGGGACTAGAGCCAACTTCTGCTAAAGCAGGTAAGGTAGCTGTTCTGGAAGTCTGCTTTGCTGATTGGCAGGACTGCACCTGGGCATTGAATCCCAGTCAGAGGGCAGAGGCTTTGCTGGGTGGCAAATGAGCTGGAGCCCAGGGCCAATTGACAACATGGCAGTCTGCATGAAAGAAAATTAAGTCATTGTGGCCAAGACCTTCTAAAGTGAGGTTGGAAGACTGCGAGAGGATTGTATTCATACCTGCTAAGGGTTAAGCCACAGAAGGCTTCAACAGACCTGGATAAACAACTGAAGTCAGTGTCCTGCCAGCCTTCAACATCTCTCAGCTGGGAGTGCCCTAATTAACTAACCAATCACACAGGGGTTGCAATTTAGGATTTCTGTCTGGCCAACAAACTACCTCTGAAAACAACTCCTGGGCAAATCCCTTAGATGAAACCTCTCCTGCATTTGTCTTATGGGACATTTATGAGCACCCCTGACTCAATATACCTGAATTGCAATTCTTTGATCTCCAAATAAATGCTATTTCATTTTAACTCCATGCCAGTCTTTTTTTTTTTTTTTTCCGTTAGTTAATACTGGGTGTGATGGATAACTAAGGATGACACAAGGATTTTGGATTCAACCATATTGATGACACTGCCTAAGCAAGAAGAATGGACCTTATAGAAGAGCAAGGGACCCAGTGTTCCTATTATTCTCTCTGCTCTCCCTCCTCTCCCTCCCCGCACCACCCTGGCCTCCCTCACCCTGAGTACCTCGGCAGTGGGGCTCCTACTTGTTTTTTCTCTCCATCCATCTCCACTGCTGGTCTAGTCCAGATGAAATGACATTGCCTCCCCAGGAGTGTGAATCCTCTACTATTACTGGGTAAGAGGTAGCTCTGCCATCTGGCTCCTTGGTTTCCTCATCTGCTCGACCTCCCTGTGTTGAAATGGAATTCCTCCAGAGGACTGTGCAGTTATTCTGTGCCCTCTAGGCCCAGCCAAGTGCAGCCTTCACCACTCAGCCCTCCTGGCTCCACACCTTCCCTGTAGCTCTCCTCATTGGGTCTTACTCCCCTCTTCTGTCCCTGTGCCTGAGGGATCAACAACAGCTGGTACAGCCATCTCAAGCGAGAATGCATTGGACACTGGTGGCTACCTTCTCTGTCCAGCCATCTGGGGCTCCCACTCTCTGAATTTCAAGGAGATAGAGGCCAAGTGGATACTGGAATTAAAATGGCATTACCCAGATAAATTGCTCAATGAATCAAATTGCCCTTAACAGTCAAAGCTAAATCAATAAATAATAGTAGGTCAGTAATTGGCTGTTTTTTATCAAGTTACTAAAGTCCAGACTGGTCCCTGACATGAAGACTGTGTGAATATAGATGGCTAACCAGTTGGTTCCTTTATTGCTGAGGTTTTCTTTCAAGCAGGCTTGAGTCTAACTGGCCTTCAATTCCTAAGCAAAAGAGGTACATTAAGCATTGTTTCATGAGTGAAAACACTCCACTCCTCTTTGTATCTTTGGGGGATTATTTGGCGGTGGGAGATGAAGCACAGTAATTGAAGTCAATCAAGGTTAAAAGAAATGTGCTCAGCAGCACTGCACAAGGGGCCATTTGCTCACCTTGGTCAATATTGTTTTTCAGACTTTAAGTTTCAGGGCTATAAAGGACAGCAGTACCTTCACAAACAAAGGAAGATTCTGAATGGCCCTTCCATAAGTGACTACATAGTGCTACAGTTGCAAAGCCTTTGATCTTTCTCTTTTCTTATTTTTAAAAATTTTCCTCGTAACTCATGCCATGTGAAAACTCCCAGAAAACACTTCATGGAGCATTGTTATTTTAACTGGTGACTAATTAAGTTGGAGTACTTCAGGCATTTTATAAGTACCTAATCACCTTTGCATGAAAAGGGATTGCTAATGAAAATAATTTCCTTGTGTCAAAATTAAAAACTGGAGGGAGAAACAATACCTTTCTTCAAATACCTTCTTGGGATTTTCTGGTGGAGGGAGGAGGGAGACAGAAGCCTGCAGTGTAGATGGAAGGTGCCCACAGCTGGTGACTGTCCCACATGTGGTATTCTGGAGTGCCCATGTGCGAACCGTCAGTAGCAGTGTCAGGATATGAATGAACCTGCACTAATGAGGGTGAATCTGCACCCCAAGAAATACAGAATGTTGAAATGCTTGGAACATCAGGCCCTGCCACGAGAGGACCAGTGGCTTTTTGAATGATTTTAGTGATAGGAGATGGAGAAGCCCACTGTTGTAGTCAGTTTGGGCTGCTATCACAAAATATTTCAGACTGGGTGGGTTGATCAACATTTATTTCTCATTTTTCTGGGGCTGGAAGTCTGAGAGAATGCCTGCATGGTTGGATTCTAGTCAGGGCCCTCTTCCTGGTTTGCAGGAGTCCCCCTTCTCATTTTGTCCTCATGTGGCAGGGAGAGAGAGGGCAGAAGCAAGACCTCCCCTCTTTTGATAGAGGCACATTTTTCCACATGAGAGTCCCACCCTCATGACCTAACCGCTTCCCAAAGGCCTCATCTCCATATCCCATCACCTAGGGCAGGGGCAGGGGTGGCTAGGGCTTCAAAATATGAATTTGGGGGAAATATAAATTCAGACCCTAGCACCCACCAATACTACACCGCATTCAAATAAGTCAAATTTCTTTTGTTTGTATATTTCAAATAACTATATTATTGATATGTAAGTCACAATTTATTAGTGATGCCCTTTTATATTTACTGTTTTGTATTGAAGTAAATATTTTGAAGATATAAATATGAACATGGCAAATTATATTATTTTCTGCTATCACACATATTTCTAAATTTAAGAATAAAGAGAAATTAATGATACAAGACAGTTTCTCTGCAGAAGCCACCATGACACCCCCCACACACACCCTAACCCTATTGTGACCTGATCCTTGCTACTCCCCCTCAGGTCTTTCTGCACACATCTCGGCTCACAGGCCACAGGTGATAGGTCACAGATGACCATTCAAAGTTCAGAGCTCAGTCTCTACTTACAAGTCACTGCTCACAGGTCATATCACCACTCAAAGTTCTCAGATACTAGTTCCCAGTCACAGGTCCCAATCATTGATCACAGTTCACAGGTCACAGGTTACCTCTCATTGGGTGACCTCGGGCTGGCTATAGTGCCTCCCTTGTGTGCAGGTTGGGATCTGCCCTGCCTTGGCTAGATCAGGTTTATTCCTCTGCTCTTGTGATGGGCTCCATGTAGATGGTGTGGTTTCCCCAGTGTATCAGCTTCTCAGTGTCCCTCACCTTGTCAGAGGGTCATCCAAGCCCCCTCCCATCCTGACAGTAGCCCTGCTCCTAAACCCTACCCCATACTCTGTGGCTTTCAGAAGTCATCAGGTACCAAGTCCCACCCACCCACTGTCGTGGAAATGCACTGGAAGGCTGTCATCATGCTCCCAGGACTCCCCGCCTTCAGTCCTGGATGTTTTAAGTGCCTCACCTTCCCTTTTTGAAATCTCTATGCCAGAGCAGGACACCCATCTCATGGGTGCACAGCACCTTATCTTACACACACACCACACACACACACACACACACACACACACACGATCGAGGGACACTCAGGAACATGGTGATCCGCCTTGCTCCAGTGACAGCCCAGCCAGGTGATCCCTCTGGTCCTCTGCCTACAAACCTCCCACTGACACCCAACTGCTGCCTGGTTCTCAGGGGGCACTCTGGGTCTCTTTTGGGCACAGATCTGCTATCCTCAGCACATTACCAGAAGCCCTGGCCTGGCACTTCTCTTCAGGGCCTGCTCAGGATGGGCATGCGATGAATGGCAAGTGAGCCCAGGGTGCTGGCAATGTGTTCCTGCCCAGGAAACTGCCTGCCACCAGGGGTCACCTTTGCCACTGGTATTGACATTATGTCGGGGCAGGCCAGACTTCCCCCACTGTGACACACATTTTGACAGACTGGTTTGATCAACTCTGGCCAGGTATGAAGGGCCCTGTCTGTGGAAGGCAGTCTTGCTCTTGGCCGGCTTCCTCATCCCAGCTTCATCCCCAGCAGAAGTCGCCTGTGCCAACTCCATCTGCCTCCTAGGTTTCCATTTTCCCCAAAAAACATTTGTTTTCAAGTTTGTGTTGGTGACTAAAACACCTAAAACTGATCATCACCATAAAACTTCTCCTGCCTGACAGATTGGCTTTAAACTTTTGTCATCTGGAGTTTTTACTTTTTTTTTCAGTCTTCTAGTTTCATGTTACCTTGGTATTTATTCAGGAAAACTTGTAGTATTATGATTGATTGAATGTAGACTTCTGAATCTAGAGAGTTATGACAGGTTCCCATAATTATTCCAAGTAGAACTTTGTATAGTAAATTTTAAGGCTTTCCTTCAATGCTTGTCATTTAAAAAAGAACGTGGGGGTTGGGGGTGCAGCTAGTGGTAGAGCACTTGCCCAGCAGGTGTGAGGCCCGGGGTTTGATCCCCAGCATTTAAAAAAATAAATAAACAAAAAACACCTTACTGAATATTTTTAACTCTTTTTAGTTGTAAGTGAAGACAATGCCTTTATTTTATTTTTATGTGGTGCTGAGGATTGAACTCAGTGCCTCACAAGTCCGAGGCAACTGCTCTACCACTAAGCTACAACTGCAGCCCCCGAATATTTTTTATTATAAAAATTACACCTAGTCTTTATATAAAAAGATAAAAACAGTTGATTAGTAGATGAAAGCATGGCACACGAGATAAATGGATAGAGTGAAAATTCTTCAATGGATACAAGTCTCTCCTAGACATTTTTCTACACAATAAGTATCTGTTATGGTTTCAGTGTGAGAGGCCTCCAAATCTCATGTGTAAGTCAATGCAAGGAAGTTTAGAGAGGAAATGATTGAGTTCTGAGAGCCTTATCCTAATCAGTGCATTAATCCACTTGAATGAATTAACTGGGTGGTAACTTTAGGTAGATAGAGTGGGGCTAGAAGTGGGTGGTGGCTGGGAGGCATGACTTTGGGATTTATATTTTGTCCCTGGAGAAGCAAGCTTAGTCTCTCTCTGCTCCTTATTATCATGTCCTGAGCTGCTTTCCTCTGCCATGCCTTTCCACTATGATGTTCTGCCTCATCTTGGGCCCAGGCAATGGAGCTGGCTGCCTATGGACTGAGACCCAGAAACTGTGAGTGCCAAATACACTCAGTCACACACACACACATACATAAGCTTTTCCTCAGCTAATATTGCTCTTTTCAGGTCTGTTGTTTGCAGCAATGAAAAAACTGACTAAACTTACATATGTAAAAGTTTTAACACAAATCCAGAGCTACGCTAATACCATACAGTAGTCCCCACTTACTCATGGGGGATATGTTCCATGACCCCCCATAGAAGCCTAAAACCACAGAGAGTACCAAAGCCTACATATATGGTTTTTTCCCTGTATATGCCTATCTATGATAAAGTTTATTTTATAAATTAGGCACAGTAAAAGATTATCAATAACTAATAATAAAGTAGAACAATTATAACTATAGTTTAATAAAGTTGTTTTGTAATTTTTGAATAGTTTTTTTTCTGGAATTTTCTATTTAATATTTTTGGTACACAGGTAATTCAAACCACAGAAAGAGAAACTGCATAAGGGAGAAGGACTATGTTAGTAACTTTACTGTTTTCAATCATACATAGAGATAGAAAGACAGCTGATCTAGTAGACAGCTGATCTGTTGCTTCCTCCATACCCCATTACTGTCCCCTGGGCCTTGCTTTGCTCCTCAGGGCTGATCCCTACATACAGCAGCACCCGGACCCCCTTCCCTCTGGCACCTGGCTGGGTGTGTCCCACGTGGTACTAGCAGGAGACAAGATAAGAAGAGTGGGCAGCCCCTTCTCTCAGGCTAAGAGTTTTGCCCACTGCCACAACCCTGCTGAGGGGCCCCTCTCTTGGCTGTACTATATCTGGCTCCTCTCGCTATCTTATCTTCAGCTCTGGTCTAACAGTCCCCACTCTGCCTAGTTCTAGTCTTGCCATTCCCAGTCAGTTTCCTTAACCCTGCTGCACTGATGGATTCATTATGCTCCTCTCAGTCAACTGTTGGAGCATGCCAGCTGTTTTCTGCCAGGGCAGACTGACAGAGATGGATCAATGTACGGGGGGACCTCTTTCTTTGTAATGCTGAAGAAAACTCCCCTTGTTGGATTGCTAATAACATTTTTTATTTACCAGGCAATATTTAAGATGCACACTATGGTGTGGAAAATAATAATAATAAACTCCAATGTGTCAATCATATGTGTTAGGGATAAAAAACATTCATCAGTTTAGTAACATACCTGTTTCCAGTATCCTCCCCTACTGCTGTTCACAGTTTTTCCTGCATATATAAATATTGTAATTATAAATAAGAATATATTTATGTATGTAGAAAAATGTATGTATGTACACACACATACACACATGCATATAAATATATGCATCCCTATAAGATTGTGAAATCTCTTTTTCGTCTTCATCCCTTTTCTCTGGCATACAACTAATAAAATTCTTGAAATTGCTGAAGTGATAAGGGTTTTTGTATATGTTAATGAGTTGACTGGTGACTGCAGTCCCTTGGATGGAGGCTCTTCCCAAGAAGGACCAAGATGGGATTATGGGGTTGATACTTGCTTTCCCATCCCCAACCTTCTAGAAGAATAGAGAGGCTGAAGGTTGAATTGACCATCAATAGCCAATGACTTAATCGATTATGCTTCCACAAGAAAGCCTCTAAAAACCCAGACCAGGGCCTGGAAAGCTTGCAGTTGGCCCACCACATGGAGGTCTCTGAAGGGCTCATACCCAGAATGGACACGGAGGATTCATGCCTTGCCCTGCGTGTATGTTTATCTATCTTCTTTGTAAGATCTTTGATAATAAACCAGGAAATCTAAGTGTTTCCCTGTGGTCTGTGAGCTGCTCGAGCAAATTAAACCCAACGAGAAGGTTTTGGAGAACTGTTCCTTGTTGCCAATGGGTCAGAAGCTCAGATAAAACAACCTGGAAGTTGAGATTGGCATCTGAGTGGAAGGGGGAGTCTTGGGAACTGAGCTCGCAACCCGTAGGCTCTGACACTATTCAAGTCAGAAAAGAATTGGGCTGGAGAACATGGTTGTCCACTGCAAAACTGCTTACTTGCTGGTAAAAAGAAATCCCCACACTTTGGAGTCACAGAATTCCATGTTGATTGTGGCAGTGTGAGAGCAGAGGAAGAACAGTCAGCTTGTTTTCCTACACAGCCCCTAACAATATTTCTTTAGTTTGGGCATGTTTTGGGATTTCATGTGAATGGCATTTCTCACCTTTGTGTTTGTCCTTAGCTCACTCCTTTCCGATGCTATTTTGTTTGGGAGAATCATTCATGAGGGTGTGGAGGGCTCTAGTTTATTTTACACTGCTATCTACAACCTTCCACTATATGAATATCCCAGCTCTTATTTACCCTTTCTCCTCTGAATGGAGATTTGGACTCTCACAAATGTTCTTATTGCAAACAATGTTGCTCTAAATGTCCACATCCAGGTCTCCAGGGCACCTGTGTGAGCACATCTGTAGGGTGCATCCCTCTTAGAGAAATTAATGGGATTTACACATCTTCCACTTTACTGGGTTTGGCCAAATTGTTGTCTAAAGTGCTTGTGCAAATCTATACAGTCAATAGCACTTTATCAGGATCCCCATTTCTCCATCCCTTTGACAGACCTTCTATTTTTGCCACCTAAGAGGAGGAACACAGTATTTCATTAAGGGTGTTGTATGTATTTCCCTGACCATAGAGAAGTGAGACAACTTTCCTATGTTAAGGATGGATCAGCCTCATTCATGAATGACTTGTTCTTAACTTTTGCTCCTTTCATATTGGGTTGGCATATCCTTTTTCACTTTCAAATGTTTTGTATTCCTTCTGAATACTCATCTTTTCGACATATTGTACATATTCACAGCTTGTAGCCTAGCTGCCCGACCCCCACTTTGCACATGTCTGCAAATGGCTGCAAGAGCACTGCAGATATTGATTTTGAAGTCACAAATAAATTTTAGCAAACATTCAAATTTGTAAGTACAAAATTTATAAATAATGAGGATCCATTCTACTACCATCCTCCAAAGTTACAAAGATGATCTCTTACATGTTTCATCTAAAAGTTTTAGAGTTGTATATTACAGATTTAGGATTTTTAAATTCCCATTTGTGAGTGATGTGCAATTATTGATGAGTCTGTACAAATAAACAATTACACTAGCATCATTTATTATGAATCTTTCCTTTTCCTACTAATTTGTCCTATGTCAAGTTTCCATGGGTTGTTTTTGTTTTTGTTTTTTCTTTGCACATTCTTCTTCTTCCATCTTAGTCTATTTTTCTACTTTTTATCAATCCCACTGCCTTTACTTACATTGCTTTTATAACAGGTCTTGATACCTGACAGGGCAGATCCCTTTACATGGTTATTTCAAATTATCTTTTCTATGCATTTATTTCATTATCTTGGATCAATAATGGACATAGCAATAGAGTGCATGTAAGTTGAAGACCATGGTAATAAAATGAACCCCTGGACTCACTAGATACCACTTATACCCCTGTGACTACCCGTGTGGGTTCCCAGCAGAAGGAACTACCATCTTGAATTGTTTTTCTATTTTTAAAACGTTTAATTACTTAAGTGCATTTGCCTAAATACAATGGTGTTTTGCTTTTCCTGAGTTTTATAAAAATGGCAATTAATTCTGGATAGGCTTTTACAACTTACTTTCCTTAAATTCACCTGTGTTGTGTGATGGTAGTTTATCCATTTTCACTGCTCTGGAATAGTCTGTCTGTGCATACACCTTTGTGTATTCAACCCTCCCTGGTGGAAGGCTACTTGGGCACGATTCAGTTTGCTATTGGCAACAATGCTGGTTGGAATGAGCACCTATATGTCCATCTCAAGGCACACATAGCAAGCCCTTCCTGAGAAAATTGCTGCAAATATTCAACTTTAGAAAATTATATCAAATTATCTTCTACAGTAGTTGTATTAATCTTTACACCCTTTAGAAATGTCTTCAAGTTTTCATCGATTCACATCTTCAACACTTGCTGTTAGTATTATAGATTTTTGCCAGTTGAGCAGGAATACAAAAGGTATCTTGTGGTCTCACTGTACATTTATCAGCTGTTACTGAAATTGGTCCTTTTAAAAGATATTTATTTGCTATGCATGTTTCTCCTTCTAAGAATTGTTGCTCATATCTATTTCCTTTTTTTCTGTTGGTTATTTGCCATTTAAAAATTGATTTGTATGTGATTTATCTTTTAAGAAATCCTTTCTATTTTAAGGACATAAAGATACTCTCATATATTTATTTTCCTTAATCTTTCCTTTCACATTTGTATTCTTTTTTTAATTTGTTCTCTTTATGTATAAATGACAGTAGAGTGTATTTTCACATTTATATTCTTAATCCATCTGACATTGATTTTTGTGTATGTTATGCAAATAACTATTTATGTTAGCATTGTTCATTGAATAGTCCATTCTTTCCACAAAACTCAGCTTTGTCTGTCACACATCAAGTTCCAATATTTATTTGCATCCTTTTGTATTAAATGACGTTTTTTTCTCTCTTTGCCAGTATAATCATCTCTCGGTGACTACGGGATACACCTGAAGATGCTCAATTCCTTTAAATAAATGGTGTAATATTTGCATATAAGTACTTTAAATCATCTCTGGATGACTTATACTACCCAATACAATGTGAATGCTATGTAAATACCTGTTCTGCTGTATTGTTTAGTGAACAATGATGGGGAGATGTCTGTACATGTTTACTGCAGATGCAATTTTTCCCCAAGTATTTTCTACTCACAGTTGGTTTCTATCCACACTGCCTTGATTATTATAATTTTATGATGAGTCCTGCTAGCTGCTAAGAATTTAAATCTGTAAATTTACCTTCAAGTAAAATTACTGCTGCCTCCCACAAGTTCTAATATGTAATGTTTATACTTCGCCAGTATTCAGTCCTGACTCTGCCCAGGAGCCCAGCACCCAGCAGTAGAGCATCGCCTCTATCACCAGAGCCTCCAGTGCCAGCACCAGGCTCTGTCTCACTCACTGGTGAGCCTACTGGACCAGCTGCTAGGTCTTTGGAATTTCACCTCTGCCTTAAACTTTCAAAATAAAGAGAGTGTGTTGAAATGTTCAATGTCATTTTTAGAAATGCCTGTTTATTCTGGATTACTTCTATACAGTGCTCATCTTTGTAGTTCTATTTTTAAAATTTTCTTAACATTCCATACATGCTATTCAGTCCTCCGTATTCAACAATTCCAATTTCTATAGTCCTTGATGCCTCTTGCTGATACGTAGCTCCTGCCCTCATATATGGGGTAATTTTAAAAAAATTTTACAGACCAAAATTTTCTTCACATTGTATCTACTTTTACAAAATGGTTTTGGTAGACTTTTAGGTAATGGAGTGGTTATATAATGCTCTTTTATATAATATAATATCCCTTCTTGTGACAAGAGCACCTAAAAACTACTCTGTTAGAGAAAAACCCAACATTATCTTCTATCGTCTTCATGCTGTGTGTTAGAATTCTAGATTTGTACATACCTATGTGTTACATATTTCTATAACTTTGTATCCTTTGACCTACATCTCCCAATTTTCTCTCACCCAACACTGTCCTTGCAAACTATCGTTTTATTCTCTGGTTCTAGGTAGTCAACTTTTTTTTGTTGTTTGTTTGTTTTAGATTTATGGGAAGATTTCTGATTGAGAACTCATATTTTCTAGATGTTAATATATAAGAATTCTGTGGGTCTAAACTGACAATTTTATCCCCAAATTGGGGATTCCCATACTCTGTGGGCAGCCAGAAAATACTAATATTGGGGACCACTTTAGTTACTTCCAAGGGGATGGATGAACTTAGTTCTGGAGTCTGTCCAGCTGGCTAGCTCAGGGAACCAAATCCCAATGCTTCAATTGATATTTACACTCAGGTCAACCCTGTTCCTACACTGGCTCGCTGCTCAGTCTCCAGCTTCTTTGGCTCACAAGTTGGTCTTTTAATTTAGAAGAAGAGTAAAGATGAATATTTTAGAGATGTTCCCTACTGTCTGCAAGGTTATCAATACATTAAAAACATTCATATATCAGAATCTGACTCTCTTGCAATAGAAGGGACCCATCTTATAAAGTTTGCTATCCTACCTGTATTAGTCCATTTTCTGTTGCAATAACAAAATACCCAGGACTGATACTTTATAAAGAAGAGAGGTTTATTTAACTCACAGTTTTGGATACTAAAAGTACAAGATCATGCAGCCGTGCCTGGGGAGGGCTCCACAATGGATAGAATTGTAATGACAGGAGAACATGCAACAGGGAGAGATAGCATGGTGAGACAGGAAGTCAGAGTGCAGGGAGGGACCAGTCTTCTTCTTTCTGTAACGACCCACTCTTTCAGAAACTAACTCCATTCTAAGACCAGCATTAATCCCTTCTGAAGATGATGTCCCAATAAGCCACACCTCTTAAAAGTTCTACCACCTGTTATATTGCCTCATTGTGGACCAACCTTCCGACAAATGTACCTTTGGGGGGGTCAAACCACATTCAAACAATAGCACTACTTGGAAGTGGAGGTCTGCCTTGGACAATTCTTAACCTTATGCTTTGCTATCTGGAATTAGTCCTGTCACCCCCCCCCACACACATACACACACACACACACACACACACACACAAACAAGGCTTTGTTGTGGTCTTTCTTGGAATTCCATTAGGTTCATAAATTAATTTTAAAAGAATTGATTTTTTTAATCTTGAATTTTTGCTATTTGTTCACAATAAACTGTTATTCACAATAAAATAATTTTCTATATTTTTTATCGAATATCTAATATTTCCATTACTGATATAAGTCATATATTTTTAAAAAATTATACATCCTGGCTTTTGCTAGTCTATGGAATGGAATTAATTTTGCATGTTTATAACATACACAACAGTACAGCTCAACCATCTTACCCAATTCCAAATATTTTACAATGTCATTGGATTTTCTATGTAAATAATCGTGCCAACTTGGACAGTTTTTCTTCCTTTCTACTTTGGGTACGATTTACTTCTTCTGATTATCTTGTGCAGTGGTTGGGCCTGCTGTACAGTGTTAAATAGAAGTGATGGTGGCAGCCATCCCCAGGTCCTTCTTCATGCTTGCTATAGGGTTTCTTCAGTTAAGGGAACTCTCGTCTGTATTAGAGGCTTTTTACACTCGTGTTGAAATATCAACTCCTATATTATGTCTAATGGGTGATCAGATGGTTTTTCTCTTTTAATGTGCTGAATTCCGTTATCAGTTTAGCTTATGTTAAAACATCTCTGTGTCAGGCGTGGTGGCAAATGCCTGTAATCCCAGGGGCTCGAGAGGTTGAGGCAGGAGGATCATGAGTTCAAAGTCAGCTTCAGCAACTTAGTGAGGCCCTAAGCAACTCAGCAAGACCCTGTCTGTAAGTAAAATATAAAACAGGGCTGTGGATGTGGCTCCGTGGTTAAGCAATCCCTGGTACAAAAAAAAAAAAAAAATCTTTGTAATACTGGAGAAAACTCAAATGGGTCACATTATATTTGTAATATGCTACTAGATTTTAGTGTGTCAGTATTTTGTTTAGGGTTTTTGCATCTACATTCACAAGGAATAATTTTCCTCTCTTGTTCTTTTCACATCTAGATATATCTTTTTTTTAAAGAGCTGATTATCTCAAAACAAGCTACATAATTTACCACTCTTATCCTGTAGTATGAGGATCTCTGTCTGAATTCTTCTGTTCCTTAATGGATGCCATATATTCTATTTTAGATTTACAGTACATTTTGATGTGTGTGAAACCTTTCTTTTCCAAAAATTTCTTAACAATGCTTGTTTATTTTTTTCTTTCACAATCTTGTAAATTTAGGGTAAAGTCAAAAATTTTTAAATTGTGTTTTAAAGCTAGAGGCGAATTAGGATCTCAATGGTTTTAGAAATTTTGAATTTATAAAGGATTTTGTATACACTCTCTCTCTCTCTCTCACACACACACACACACACACACACACACACACACACTTTTGGCCTGATTACCCTTCCTTGAATATCAGAAAAGGGGCAAATGGTTTTCTTCATCTTAAAGGTTGATAGAGCTATAAGGAAAATAGTCTATGAATTACAGTGATTTATACAGATTATAGTTTAGATAATTTACAGCCATCAAGTAAAGACTAAAATCTGTGGCTTCAGAGGACAAAGGACAGATTTTCAGTTAACAGATAACTGCACCACTGTGGAGAGTATGCAAGTTTCCTCATGGGTCCTGGTCAAAGTTAAAAGTGTTGTTGAACAAAGCACATATTTGGTGTGGGGAGCAGTCCTGTCCTCTTGCACTATTTCCTTTATTGATGGCACTGGACTGGTCAAATCGAGACCAAAATTCACTTACATTTTTAGGAATCTTAAACAGGTTAAATGTTTAGCTTTCACATGGATCATTTACCTTCTTTATATAACAACCTTATTTTAGCTTTGTTTATAGGATCAGTATTTAAAACAGCCACAAAGATCTCTGTAGCCAATAACTACTTTCTATAGGAACAAATTAAATGGCTGAGGGTCTGTTGCAAGGTATATCCCATCACTTGAGAAGTTTTATGGTAAATGAAATTCACAAGTTTTACACACACACACACACACACACACACACACACACCTGCATGCACACACTGATCATGCTACCAAGAGGTTTTTGTTTTTATTTTATTTGTTTTTACTGAGTCTTGTTATTGTGTTAATTTATTTAAAGGTGAAGACAAATTTTTCTGAGTGTGTGGAAGTTTGTAAAGTGAGTATGTTGTTTCCTTCTAGTCCAAACTTAAAATTCAGAAGAGAATAATGAAATATTCTATAAACTTTCAAACAAATATTTAGCAATCACCTGTTTGGGATGATCTATTCTACTACACAGAATAGTAGAAAATATGGACTCTGCTCTATTCCTACTGCAGGGTCTGAGACTTACCTTTTTTTAAGCTAACAAACTAGCCTGTTCCTTTTTACTGTTAATTCTCTGGCAGAAGACATGAGACTCCTGGTTCAGAAACAAAGGACTTCATTACTCACAGCAAAAGCAGTAACCAGAGCACTATGTTGGCTTGTGTCAGTTCCCCACATCCCTCCTGTCTCAGGCTGGTGATATAAAGGATGCATCATGGATACCTGCCCAGTGAGTTACATTGTAGGGGAAGAACAATGAGCTTGGGGTATCTACTGCCTAAAATCTATGCTTTGCCTAGGAGAGTGGTTCCCTTCTTCCTCAAGGTTGTTTCTTGTAAACACAACCTGGGGAAACAAACTGGGTAGAGCATAGTCAAGGTTTTCCATTCTTGACAGGAACTTGAAGCCAGGCCCAGGGTAATGGTGCTGTCTAACATCACAAGGCAATAAACAAAAAATGGTGCAGGCATTAAATAGAATAATTCAGATAAACCAAACCCCCAGCCCACACAAAATTAATGTAGGGTTTTGGGTTCTCACTTCTTTTTTATGCTATAGATCCCTTCTTATGATTCTGCCTTCGATCATTGAACTCTGACTGTTAAAGGGCTTTGATGGGACCTTTTTAATTATTCAAAGAAAGAAAAAATGTAGGAAAAAGAAAGCCAGTGAATGTGATAATGGAAATGAATGTAACAGTTTGTCTTCCATATAGCAATATTTTGAGGAAACAAAAGATTCAAAGTTATGAATTTTTAATATTTTTAAATATGTAGGCATTTGTCAATTCTCATGCCTTCATCTTTCTCTGGTAATTGTGTTATTAATGTCCAGAATCTACTTGGACTGGAGAGAATTTAAAAGAAGTCATCATTTGTAGGTTTCCTTATGTATCTAAAACTTTTTTCCTCTAATTTTTGTTTTCTACATGATTTCCTTAATTATAATTAGTGTTAATAACTTCAAAAACAAATATGCAGTATGTTCAGCAGCAAAACTCAGTATCAGTGAAAGAGGAACAATATTTTCACACTTGCCATTTTGATGACTTTGCCAAGGGGTTTTATAGAACATGGATTTCAGGGCTTGTGGAGGACTCTCTGATTAAGCTGTCAAAGAGGTAGAGGCATTGTTGAAGCCAGAAAAGAATTCTAAAGAAACACGCAAACATAATTTTGATGGTATGAAGTTATTTAGAGAAGAAGAAAAGAATTTAAACATCTGGAGGAAGAGGAAAAGGCAAAAGAAGTATTTTGAAATGTATTTCAAATAAATCACTTTAAGAGACATAAAGTAGTATTTGCCTCAGGATGCATACTCACACAAAAGGTTATAATACATGTTTCTTTTTTATGAGTAGTTTTATTTGGTTGCAAATGGGAGTATATGCAAAATTAATGTTATTTTGAGAAGAGCATTCATTTCAAGACTGTGGTATGTGCGGTCAATACAGTTGAGATTTCTAGATTGAGGACAAAAATATAGGTATTGTTTATATTCTTAGCTACATTAAGTTGACAAGTGTCACTATTTTAGTCATAATTTTTAATTACTCCCTGAGAGATATAAAATACATATTTAAAAAGAGTTCTATATAATCATTCACTGTTCTCTCTGGTGTATTTTTATGGTAATAATGGTAATTTCATAGAAAAATGCCCTCTTCTATAGGATGTTGGTAGGGGACTCAAATCCCCTGAAGTATAATGAATCTGGAGGGGTTGAATGAATAAACACAGGGGGCATCAAATGCATCAGGAACATGTACAAGGTCAAGGTCATAGACATGACCTCTAATCCACATCTTCAGCTCTAACCACCATTGTCAACTTCTATTTACTAAGATATCTATCTGAGGGACAGGCTGCATGACAACTCAGCCTCTTCATGTCTCAAACCACATTGGTTACTCTGGTTTTAGGAATGCTTCCCATCTATGATCCCCTGGCCTAGGTGCTGGCATCTCATGTTCCCACCTACCAGAATCATCTCCTATTATTTCTTCTTCCTCATCCCAGTCCCCCTCCACCACTGCCAATGACCAATAAATGTCTATGCCCTGCTGGTTTGGACTTTCAAGTCCCTCTCAGACTATCTTCATGTTTCTTCCCTGCACCCTAGTTTATCTCTCCAGTGGTGTCTCAATGGTCATTTCCAAGTTTTCAGGAGAGTTTCATTCAACAGATGTTAACTGAGCACTGATTATGCTCAGATTCTGTGCTAGACCCTGCAAGGATATCTTTATTATCAATCATTTGTCAAAAGAGGGTGCATCATTTCTTTCCCAACATCACACTCCATGAATTGTGCCCTCCAAGATGGAGAACAGGAGGAAGATGTGTGCCCTCATCTTACTCATTCTTAATACTCAAAAGTCCTAGCTAGTGCTATAAGGCAAGAAAAAACAAATAAGAAGAAAGTATTTAATATCATTCCTAGGAAATTATGCTGAGTGAAACAAAGACAATTCCAAAAGTTTACAGCCATATGATTTCATTTATGAAAATTCTTAAAATTACAAAATTATAAAAACATAAAACAGACTAGTGGCTGACAGATGTTAGAAACAAGGGATTGAGCAGGCAGCAGGGGGAGGGGTGAGTATTTCTACTCTGACTTAATCATTGTTAGATTCCTGGCTGTGATATTGTGCTACAGTTTTCAAGGTGCTACCACAGGGTACACAGGACCTCTCTGTATAGTATTTCTTACAATTGCATGTGAATCTACAATAATCTCAAGATTATTTTAAAACTTGACATTTTATTAAACACTCATTGAAACTTGGAGTTGCATGTTGTGATTGATAAAAAAAAAAAATCACCCACTTCCTTACTTATTGACCATTCCAAGAACTTCTTAGATATTTTACGATCTAATAATTATCAAAATTGTGAAAGAAATTACTAGTATTAAGAATAATTTGATCAGCATTGTAAAAGAATAAACAAAAGTATTATATTTAAGGCCAATTTTGACTATGAAAACACACACACACACACACACACACACCATGAAGCAAATGGCGCTCAATTTCTACCCTTGTTCTGGACCCAGACAGAAGGGCTAAGGATTCTACTGCCTGGGTGGCCAAGATGAGTTGACCTTCTCCTGCATCTTTTTTCACAGGATCTCCTCTTCAGTGTGTGCGCCCTCAATGTCGTCTCCACCATCGTGTGTGCTTTGGCCACGGCTATGTGCTGCATGCAGATGGTCTCCTCTGACGTCCTGCAGATGGTGAGTGGCCCTCTTTCTGGCCAAACCCACCCAAAGTGGTGGGCCTGATCTCTTTTCCCACAGCCAGTTTGAGACCAATACAGAAGCAGATGCTTCTGACTGGAAGGGGAGCCTCCTGACCCTAGGAGATTGCCTCATATGGAAGCTCCCTGGAAGACAGATCATCCCTATGTTTGGTGCCACCAATGTCTTTATTTAGATGTTGTTGGAGTTCAATATTGGTAGAGTCCTACCATTGCCCTGTCCTAGATGGCCCTTGACATGTGCTCCTGGATAATTTTAGTGAAAGCCTGGCAGCTCTAGACATCCCCAGGGTCCAAACCTCCAGAGCAAAGCACCTTCCTCACACTTCACAATTCTCTTTTAAAAAAGGAAGTTCAGAGTTGTCAAGAGATTAGTTCTCAATTGAAAAACTGCTATTCTTTGCTTTTTAAAATTGCTAATTAACCCTGAGCTCATAATCCAGTGGCAGGTCAATGGCCCATCATTTGGCACCTGGGCCAGGGTCTCATAGAAGAATAACTGCTGTTCCCAAGGAACCGATGAGGCCAGAAGCAGGGGTCATACACTTAATTAATACACACTTATAAACACATATTTCATAAATAATGAAGGTTCCTGGTTGTTTCAATGTGGATAAAACAAAGCTCACTGTCCAGTGTGTTACAACTAAATTCAGTACAAGTAAGAGAAATTGATAAGAAGACCTTTTTCTTTGATGCTAAGGGTAGGAATCCCACTGCCTATCTCACTCTTTCCCTCCTTGTCTCTTTCTCTTAGTTTATTTTCTGTTACTATAACAGAAGACCCAAGATTCCGTAACTTTTTTCCTAGTACCAAGGATTGAACTCAGGAGTACTTTACCATTGAGCTACACCTCCAGCCCTTTTTATTTATTGATGTTTTTTTTTTTTTAAATTTTTGAGACAATGTCTCAGGAAGTTGCACAGGCTGACCTCAAGCTTGCAATATTCCTGCCTTGGCCTCCCAAGTCACTGCGATTAATGGGCATGTGCCACCACACCCAGCAATAATGGGTAATTTATAAAGAAAAGAGGTTTCTTTAGCTTATAGTTCTGGAGACTGGAGAGCCCAAGATGGAGCAACTCTCTCTGGTTGGCTTCCCATGAGGGCTTCCAGGCAAAAGGCAGAAGGGAAGTGGGCACAGAATGAAGACAAAACACAAGAAGAAACCTTGCTTTACAGCAACCCACTCTGGTGGCATCTAATCCCATGAGAGTGAGAACTCACTCCTTCCCCCACTCCCGGTGGCATTAATTCATTAATGAGAGTTCCCCCACACCAGGCCCCACCTCCCACCCAACATTGCCATGTTGGGAAATTCAACCTTAACTTGAATTTTGGTGGAGACCCATATTCAAGCCACAGCACCGTCTTCCTGTCCCCCAACTTGCCCCTGGAGAATAACCCTGCCTTCCAGCCAATGTTTCATGCATCTCATCAAAGAACAGGCAAGATGTTCCTGGGGTAGGCTCATGCTGTTGTTTTGCTCATCCACCCTGGGGCATAATCAGTCAATCAAGATATTGGGCAGAGAGCATCATTTCCAAGACATTAAAAATCTGCTGGTCCTGATCATATGCCATGCGCAGCCTCCCCTCCCCGTATATATCCACACAGCTGTCACAGCAGGCTGACCTTTCGGAGAGGTTGCAGTGTTCTGAAAGGTGTCTAATTAAGCAGTTATTCAGCAGAATGAACTTTTGGCCTTGTTCATGGAGGCCTTGTGCTGGCAATTTTCTCCAGTGTGTTGTGTAAAGGAAAGGTTAAGTACCAGGGGGTGTACTCACCTCAGCAGATTTTACTATCGATCTGGAAATATCACACCAATTTGACCAAACTAACAGAACTAAGAGCTATAAATGCTGGGAGTTTGCATTCCCCTAGTTTTAAGCAATAAAATGAAAATAATGCTTTAAATTAGTTTTAAATACACTTTAAATCAACTAAATAAAAGAGATGCATCTTCTAGCTATGAAAACATGTACACTTATATAACAGCAATGTGCAGGGTCATTATATAGTTGCAATGTGTGGAAAAGAAGGAGGCCTTGAGTCATGAGTTTAAAGTCAGGCACATCCAGGTCCAAGCACACCTCTTCTCTGAAAAATATGACTCTGACCATATCACTGTACTTACCTGTAACTTAGTTTTCTCACCTGTGAAATGAACCTAATGGAATACCTGGTGATCACTCAACAATTATAATCTATGCTGATTTTTTTAAGTGCTAGACCCATGGTCTCACTCTTACCAGGCAAGTGCTGTACCAATGAGCTACACTCCCAATCCTGTTGATTTTTAAACTTGGAAGGAACATTAATTTGTCATTGGGACATCACAACAATGACTGCAAATATTTGTGGATATACTTGTGGATATAAAGTATATACTTTGATATACTTTATACTTTGTTACACTTTATCAACTATAAAACACTATGTAAACAAATTATTGTAGCATGACAACTGTTTGAGTAGGTTTTTGGTTGTTATAATAAAATACCTGAGGGTGGTACTTCATAAAGAAAAGAGGTTTCTGCACCTTGCAGTTTTGGTGGCTGAAAGTCCAAACAGCATGGTGCCTGCTCTTATGAGGCTGCATTGCATCATGGCAGATGGCATCATGATGGATAGCATCATAGTGGCAGTAGCATATGGGAGAGACTGTGATCACATGATGAGACAGGAAGCCAGAGAGGGACTCAGAAACCAAGCTTGTTCTTTTATGTCAACTTGCTCAAGAACTAGCTGTCTTCAAGAGACTGGCTTTAATCCCTTCCAGAGACCTTGTCCCCTGAAGCTAAGCACTTTTCCCTGGACCCCACTGCTTTAAAGGTTCCACACCACATTCCAACACTGCTACACTGAGAACCAAGTTCAAAATACTTGAAACCACTGCAAAAATGTAGCAAGCTCCCATCAGAAACTGGCTGTTTCGTCATTAATTATGCTGTGAATTAGTTTGCTTCAAACCCCGGCTTGGAAGTAGAAATAATTAAGCTTCCTACTGGTGAGGTCCTCCTCCTGTGTGACCATGTGCTGTGGGACTACTAAGGCTCTGCTCTGTCAAGACCTGGCTATGCTGCTGAGCTCCAGAGTCGCAGCAGAGGCTGAGACGTGGCGGAGCATGATGTGCACCTGTGGACCAGCACCTGTTGGTGTTTTTTTCCTTTGCTTTAAATGAGATTATTTCTGCTCTTCTGTCTTCACAGAGCCACTGAGAAGATGAGTCTGTGGGAAATGGGGGAAATTGATGCTTTTTGAAAAAGCCTGGGGGGCCTCATGGAGGTTGCTTTTGGCATGTGGGTAGGAGGCTGGACCAGGCCGACTCCCCAGTCTGAACCCTCAGAGAAGTAGGGAAGCCTGGAGGAGTCTTGTTATGCCCAGAAGGATGGAACCAGGAACTGAGTTGTGCAGGAGGATGCTTCAGAATCTTTCTTACTTAATTTCAATTGATCAGTTAGTCATTTAATTAAAAATGTAACATATGATCACTGAAACAAGTCCAATAATATAACAAAATATAAAGAAAAGTTAATAATCTCCAGCCCCGTGGAAGGAATCAATGCCAAAACTTCGCAGTGATTCCTTCTGTTTATTCCTTTATTTCTCAAGAGCTTATATAAATGAATAAAAATAATCTTATTTCTCACTTTTTGTCCCTCCCTTCCTCCTTTCTGCCCCTTCCATTGTATCGGTACATTATATTTTGTTTATCCATTCATCAGTTGGTGCTTGAGTGTTGTTTCCACTTCTTGGCTTTTATGCATAATGCTTATGAAGATCCTTGCATACACTTTTATGTGGACATAATGTTTTTTTTCCTCTCTTGGGTGTATGTCTAGGAGTAGAATTGCTAGGTCATAATGAAGACTCTGTTTTGAAGAACTACCAAGCTATTTTCTAAAACAACTGCACCATTTTCTACCTAATTGCCAATACTTACCTATCTTTTAGTTATAACCATTCTAGTGGTTGTGAAGTGGTATATCATTATGGTTTTTGATTTTCATTTTTCTCAGGATCAATGATGTTGAACATATTTTCATGTGCTTAATGGCTTTTTGTATATCCTTCTTGGAGAAATATTTTTTCAGATCCTTTACCCATTTTAAAAATTGGGCCTGGTGCAGTCGTGCATGCCTGTAATCTCAGCGGCTTGGGAGGCTAAGGTAGGAGGATCACAAGTTCAAAGCCAGCCTTAGCAAAAGTGAGGTGCTAGGCAACTCAGAGAGACCCTATCTCTAAATAAAATACAAAATATGCCTAGGGTATGGCTCAGTGGCCAAGTACCCCTGAGTTCAATCCATAGTATCCCCCCACCAGAAAAAAAAATGGAATTTTTGTCTTTTTTATTACTGACCTGTAAGAATTCTTTATATATTCTTAATATGAGACTCTCATCAGATACATAATTTGCAACCATTTTTCTCCTATCCTTTTGGGTTTTTGCTTGATGTTAATTTGGATAAAGTACAGTCTGCCTATTTTTTCTTTAGTTGCTTGTGCTATTGTTGTCCTATCAAAGAAACTATTGCCTAATGCAACATGGGGAGGATTTATGTCTGTTTCCTTCTAAGAGTTGCCTAGTTTTAATTCTTACATTTAGGTCTTGAGACCATTTTGATTTGATTGTTGTATATATTGTAAGGTAGAGATCCAGCTTTGTTCTGTTTCCTGCGATGCTTGTTGAAATTACTAATGTTTCCCTATTGAATTATCTTGGTAACATTGGTGAAAATCCGTTGACCAGACCATAGAGGTATATGTTTTTACATTTGGACTCAGTTCTATTTCATTGATTAATTTGGTCGTGGTTATTGTAGAAAGTTTTCTCTTTCTTTTCTTTTCTTTTTTTCCTTTTTTTAATCTTTTTCAGTATTAAGGATGGACCCCAGGGACAAGCATATGCCAGGCAAGTGCTCTACCATGGAGCTATATCTCCCACCCTTTTTATTTTATTTGGAGACATTGTCTCACTAAGTTGCTCAGGCTAGCCTCAATCTTACAAGTTTCTTGAGTAACTGGAATTGCAGGTGTATGCCACCATGCCCAGCTTATAGGAAGTTATAAAGTTGAGATGTGTGTTATCTCCTAACTTTGTTCTTATTTTTCAATATGGTTATGGAGATTCTGTGCCCTTTAGGTTTCATATGGATTTTAGGATCAGTTTGTCAATTTCTGAAAAAAAAAAGGAAAAAATAAAAGGAAAGAAAAGAAACCCTATTTGGGACTTTGATTAATATTGCATTATATCTGTGGATCAATTTAAGCAGTATTGTCATCTGATTGATATTGTATTCTAATCAATAAACATGGGATGTAATTTCATTTATTTAAATCTTTTTTAGTTTCTTTAAGTTATATTTTGTAGTTTCCAGTGTAAAAAAATTACACTTCTTTTATTAAATTTATGTCTGAGTATCTTTATCATTTGATGCTATCATAAATGGAGTTGTTTTCTTTTTATATAACTTGTTGCTAGTGTATAGAAATTAAAATAATTCTTTCCATTTTGTCCTTAAAACCATCCTGAACTTGTTCATTACCTTTAACTTTTGGGGAGATTTTTTTTCTATATGCAAGATTATGGCATCTACAAGTAAAAGTAGATTTACTTTTTCCATTTCACTCTGAATGCCTTTTATTCAATTTTCTTGCCTAAATGTCATAGCTGGAGCCTCCTTCATTAGCTGGGGAGTGGACATCCTTGTCTGTAACTATCTTAGGGGTGGGAGCTTCCAGTATTTCAGAGATGCCCTTTATCAGGAGGGTTTTGGAGGTTCTCTTCTATTCCTAATTTGTCAAATGTTATCCTTTATTATAAAAGATTTTGGATTTTGTCAAATGCTTTTCTGCATCTATTGAGATGATCACTTTTGTTTTCTCCTTTATTCTATTGATAAGGTTTATTACATAGATTGATTTTCTGATGTTAAACCTATTTTGTATTCATGAAAAAAATCCCACTTGGCCATAATATGAAATTATTTGTGTGTGTTCCTAGGCTTTGATATCAGAGTAATATTGACCTCATATAATGGGTTTGGGAGTGTCCCCTCCTCTTACATTTTTTGCATGGGTGGGGCAGGACATTTCTGAAGAAATGTTATTAATTCTTCCCCAAGTGTTTAGTAGAGTTCACCAGGGAAACCTTGTGAGTAGTTTTTATTATTATTATGAACTCAGTCTCTTTACTTGTTCACATTTTCTGCTTCTTTTTGAGGATGTTTTAGAGTTTGCATCTTTATAGAAATTTCTCCATATATGATTGGTATTATATGGACAAATAAAATTTGTTATGTTAAATATGTTAAAATAAAATTTGTACATGTGTGCATTGGCTGTAAGTTAAAATAAATTGTACTATGTTTGTAGTGTGTGTATATTGGGGGGGGGGGGTCCTGCAATACCTTTTTTGGTAGCTATTATTCATTTACCAATGAACTATTCATACCCAAAAGGAAGGTGTTTGTTTGGCATCCTTGAGGGTTTTTTTTTTTTTTTTTTTTTTTAATGCTTTCACAAGCCTGACTTTTTTCTTACCCTCTCCTTCCTTTGGAATGTATTCACTTCCTTCCTTTCTTACACTATGGCCAACTTCTGGGTTTTCCTGAGGTAATTGAAAATGTTTAGTTCCATTCTTCAGGCTTTCTCCCATGGTATGGCCTTTCTGTTTCAATTATCTTTAATCTTGAAATCGCAGCACCCCATCACATTTCCATTTATTTCCCCTCTTTAGCTCTATCTAGCATGCACAGCTTACCATTATTTCTGTGTTCTTTATCTTCCTCTATTTTGACACCTTCATTCTGACCCAATTTTCATTTGGGGAGCTCAGTGCAACTCTGTTTTCCTAACCCATCATTCTGATGTTGTTTTTACCTGAGACCTTCACAGTGAAAAGCACTAATCGATGAGGCGAGCATTCTCCTCATGGGGGAGGACATTGTGAGCTGGTGTGCAGAAGGCCTCTTGCCATCCTTTCCTGATAAGCTAACGCTAATTTCTTTTCTCAGAAAGAACCTGTGGGATCCTCCTAACCCATGGCCCCAGCCCCAACTGCCCTTCTTGGTTGAACAGCGTGGGGGGCAGGCTGGGCTGAGGGAAAGAAAGCCAGTCTCCTGCTGAGCTGTGGGGCCTGCTCTGGATCTCTGGCTACCACAGAAGGAGCATTTCTTCCTGTTTGAGCCCAAGGGGCAATTATGCAGGCCTGGCATCCTTGCAACACCTGTGGCCCTGGACTCTTACTGCCACATCCCAGCCTTCTCACTGCTCCTGAATGTTGGCAGTAGAGACCCTGGATGTGAATTTTACTGTGGTCCATATGCTAATAGCATATGAAACAAAACACAATTCTAGCCTATAACAGTTTCTCAGGAGAGTCCCAGGTTTGTGTCAATGACTTGATATATTCACTCATTTTTTATTCACTTATTTGCCCTCTCATTCATTGGTTCATTCTTCCGTTTGATTAGTCAGCAGACATATCGTATTTTGCTACGAGTTTAGTGCTGTTAAGAATGTAGAACTCTGAGAAATAGTCATCCAAAGAACCCATAACTCCTTTCTTATTTGTATAGATCAGCATTTTGGGATAATTAATAGTTGTTGAAACTAACATGATAAATGTATATGTACATGAAATGTAGTGGGACATCTACTGTCAAAATTGATGAAGCTCAGGTACTGTAATGTGTGGAAGTAGTGGCAATAGATCATCTGATTATACAATTCAGTTTATTGATGCAATTTAGTAGAAAAGGCTTTTTACCTCCTAAGTGTCTATACTATCATTTCTTTAGTTTTATTTTAAAATATAATCTCATTTTTCCCATCACATTACTTTCCTCCCCACTTCCTTCATCGCCAGCCACTTTAGCCTCAGGATGATCATCCGCTATTACATGCATCTCCATCAGTCACTGGCTTGTTCACTTCATCTTCTATTATTGTTACATATTCTCTCACCTCTAAGTTTGTGCCTTATAAAGTAGAACTCCTTTAGAAACTGCACATAGGGAATGTGACTTCCACAGTTGTGGTAATGTGGTAATGTGGGCACAGAGCTGGTATGGATGCAGGCCACTTGGGGACATAACCCCACTGATACTCACCAGAATATTCTTTGTTCACCCCCTTGCAGAATGCATCTGTTTGGATCTAAAGTGGCCATCCTTTTAGCCTGGGCTCAGTAGCAGATGCCACTGTTCTATCAGACCAGCACCAAGGGGCAGCTGATTAACCTAAGCAAATAGTTAAAGCAGACATTCAGCAAATGATGCACATGACTTACCTTGAATTTAAATATGCTTCAAGCATGTCTGCCAGTCTTGCGATTTGGAGAATTGATCTTTCCTTTGGTCTTAGGTCCATTTAGTGTGTCAAGTTATCTTTCTCGCATAAGCTTCATGAAAATTGCATAATTTGTGATTTCCAGGTTCAGTTCTTTTAAAGTGGGATAAGCCATGGGAAGCAATGTGAATGCAGAACACCCTTAGATTTTTTTGTGATTTTTATGATTCTCCTCACTCTCTTAGAACTGCCTCTCCAAGACCTAATTTGGCAGCAGTTTCTGCTTAGCTACTTTGATTTTTCAAGTCTTTCCAAAGCATTCAGGTTGGTTTTCTTAGAACAAGCAGCTCTTTCTGCCTGCATCCAAATGTCATTATGCAGTTACTGTATTATCTGAAACTGGTCTTTCCCTGTGAAGAAAAACATGTCTAGGGCCCTGACTGGCATGGAACTCACCTGGGGGATTAGGAGCCATAGGGTAAGCAGGTGCCATCCCAGAGTCTAAGCACAGAGGAAGAGCACCAGCTTATCTGGTGAGCTGATAATAAGGAATCAATTAAGAAAATTCTTACTATAGTAGTAATTCTGCTATTTCTACTAAGTCTAAGGAAGGGTAGAGGAAGAGAGCTTTACTCTTGTATCTCTTAGTCTTTCTGGAAAATCTCAAAGGTTTTATATTCCCTCCAGAGAGTGCAGTGAGAAGGCTGGAGGAGGTTGCTCTGCTTCCTGGTGAAGCAGAGAGGGTAGCTGCAGGTCAGAAGCCAGGCTAGGGAGTAAAGGCAGGTGCGCAGACCTGTCCTGGGGCCTGGAGAAGAGGGTGCTCAGAATGCCAAGGTGTTCCTGGAAATCCCAGACCCATGTCTTCAGGCCCTACTGGTCTACTGTGTCTTCCATGATACCCCCATGGAAGGAGATGGAGGCATGGGGGCAGAAGAGCTAGTACTTATGATAAGAACCTTTGTTTAAGCCACATGACACTACCATATGGGTCTGTGACTGAGAAATTATGTTTCTTGGTATGGCCCTTTCAGGTCCCAGTGGGGCCAGGCCAAAAAAATTCACATGGTCAATAATATGCTGTCTGTTGTGTGGGTCCTCAGTAGACTGTCAGGATCTGAAGACCAGTCCTCTGCTATCCAGTCTTTTTGTGCTTTCCCTCAAATCCCAGCTGCTGGGCTGTGTAGATGGAATCAATTTGAGGGGCTCTGTGCTGCGGATCTTAGCAAGCTGCCCAAGCCAGGTAGCCCAGTTCTGGTCACCCTTCACTTCCAGGAGTGTCTAGAAGGACAGCTGGGATCCCTTTCCCCAGAGAAGACAGGATGACAGACTCTCAGATGCATGCTCCTTTTATGTGGGAGCTTATCAGGAGGATCTTTATGTGGGAGCTTATCAGGAGGATCTTTGTTACCACATGGGCCAGATGACCCAGGGCAAGCAGAACCACTTGGAAGAGATGACTTGGTGCCCTTTCTGCCCACCACCTCCAGATGCAGTCATACTTTACACCTGGCAATAAAAGTACCCATGTGAGGTCTCAGAGCATAGTACACTGGAAGTTGTGGGGGATGTGGGCTGACCGATGGGCTTTCCAGGGTCACAGTCATTTCTGCCTGATCCTGAAAGATGGCAGGCAGGTTGCCAGGTGAGAGGGAGCTGGGGATCCAGGAACTGGGAACAAAATGTGTTTGGTGTTTAGGGTAGAGATGAAGCAGTTTTGTTCAGAATGAGGAGTTTTTTTGGCATTGGTTGGTTAGGAAGCTGGAAACTTGATGGGATTCAGTGAGCAGAGGTCTCATTCACAAAAGAGTTTTCAATGGCATTGACCTCATTGGTTTAAAAATAGCTCTGCTAGCAGGATGGAAACTGAATTCCAGAGGCAGAAAAGCAAAGCAGAGAGAGAAGTCAGCTGCTTCTGTATAGCGAGATGAGCAGGGGTTTTGCAGAGGCACCACAGTGAGGAGGTGTCTGTCTGTCCATACAGCAGATGTCCCAAGCTAAAATCCACTGGTGGATAAAACAGGAAAAGAAAATGCCCTTGGTTAATACAAGGAGCAAGTTACCTAGGAAAGCTTTCACACCCCAGAGGGAGGAGGACCGAATGGAAGGAGGGAGGGGAAGGACCACAGTGGCTTCTTTCCTGCTGCTCCCTCTTGGCTCCCTCCAGCGCCCCCTACTGGCAGAACATAATGCGGAGCCAGCTGGCAAGGGAGCCTGGGAAATGTAGTCTGGCAGCCCCGTCATCTCAAAACAGAGGACAGAGCTGGTGACCTTGGGCAGCAAGGCATATCCTAACCTCATTAAACAGATGCTGATGCTGGGGGAGAGAGGGAAGAGGGCAAGTGTGACTTGCAGCCTTCTTGCTGGGAAGGCTGAAGAGCCAAGGTAAAAGTGTCCTTTGAAACAAGCCCAGTCTGAGCTGCTTCCATGAAGATGGGGCCAGCAGCACACCCCTTGAAAGGGGGTCTGGAGCTTGAATCTGATGCAGAGTCTGTTTTTGTTTGTTTGTTTCATTTGGTGGTACTGGGGATTGAACCCAGGCCCTGGCATATGCTAGGCAAGAGCTCTACCACTGAGCTACACCCCCAGCCCAGAGTCTGTCCTTTAATATTCATAAGGCCTCTGGTGTCTGGCAGCATCCAGTCATTTAAACTTCCTAATGGAATCGTCTGGAGCTCCCACCTTTCCTAAAAATGCTTGTTCACATGCCTGGTGGACTTATGGCTTTAATAGACAAGTGTTTGGACTTTTGCATTTCATTAGTTTTTCTTGAGTATGTTATTGATTTTCCTAATTCCTGACAGAGACTAATTCAAAGTATTTCCTTGTTAGACCTCATGGACATTTGCCCTCATCCAAGTCACTTAGCCTTTGTGCTCTAAGCATAAGGATTAACAGTTTTCCATGGCAGAGAATGACAGATGCACGTTCAGCTGCTCAGAGCTAGTGATTTACCTCTATTTCAGACAATTTAACAAACATAGCTGTGGGTCAGATCAAGCTGGAAAGGCAAGGAATGTGCTCTGTGGTTAGAAAGACCCACAGGAACCATTTTTAATCTCATGTGTTATGTGTTTTGTCATAGCCACCCATTCTTTCTCCAGCCATCTAGAGCATGCTAATTTTGCAGCATTTGACCATATTCAGGATTATGACCTTACTATACCGTGCTAAAATGTTCTAATGTCCTGACCTCTATCACCCTACCTCTGGTGTCAGAAGGCACTTCCTACCTGACAGCTTCAATCAAGCTGTTCCCCAGCTCCAACACCCTCTGGCTCCCTTGTGTTCCCAGAATTAAGAATTGACTTCTAGAGCCTTATCTACTTGTTATTCTAAAACATCCTTCACTGGCTTGTGACTGTTCTTGCTCCTGAGTATCTTCTAACCCCAACCCTTGAAATCCTACCTGTCTTTCAAGCCTATTCAGATGTCATCTCCTTCATGAACACTGTATAGATCCCAGGTTCCTAGACTGCTTGGTGACTTCATTGTTTTCTAAAGGAGTTGCTGTGCTTGACCATCTACAGGTGACTCTGGGTTCTTACCTCTACACCCTGTCCCTCCCCTTACTTTACATGCCATGCAGTGGGTCTTCCCAGAGCACAGAGTCTTGACAGGCCAGGGTCTTTCGCACCTGTACTCTCCACTGAAATCAATGGAGCAATATCTCAGGCATCTCCATGCCACAGGTGGCCTCTGGTGACCTAGGGTGGAAAGAGAAGCAATTATTTGTTCTACTTCAGAAATGGAAACCAGACATGCAGCATTCATTGTGAGTTTTGCTCCATTTGTTTACGCAGCATCTCTCTGTTCAGGGTTGCCTTAACAATGTTCTGGAGCTCATAAAGGGGTCTCTTCACAGGGTATGCAGAGTCCTTGGAATTGCAAAATATAATAGATGTTCTGTGTCTAATGGGGACTGTAATGAAATATTTGAGAAATGTTGGGTTAAAGGATTAAACGGTAAAGTGAATTTTTCAACACAAGCCTGATCAGGACCTTTAACATACTGATGCATGTTGCAGGGTTCTGAGAAGAACATACGTACAGAGCTCTTTCCACATGTATTTCACTGTAGGAATTTGGTGGAGGTGCTTCTTGAGGATTTAGCATTGTCTCATGAACATGCTTTGGGAAGCACGATTACATTGTGGATAACCAGCATCTATTTCATTACAGACTTTGAACAGTAAAATCACAGAAGCCAGCATTGGTGGTAAGGATGATATTAATGACTTCCCAGATGGTATTTTTTTCTCCAGAAAAAGTGTAGCGGAGCACTCCACATAACAACATGGGAAACCGGCGTAATGAGGCTTCCAAGGGGAGATATGAGAGCGAAGCAATCCTTTTAAAGTGTGTGTTTAGCAGCTATGGCTTGACAAATTAAATTACAGACATTCCACACTGATCATTAAAGCTTATGTATAATTAGCTTAATTAGACACGAGCCACACAAGATGTCCCAAATAACTCTGATTCTGTTTTCCAGTTCTTTCCACAAAGGTCGCATTCTGCCAATCCTGCCTGTGTGACTCCCCATGGCACAGTTCTCCATCAGACGCTGGATTTCGATGAGTTCATCCCCCCGCTTCCACCTCCACCTTACTACCCTCCCGAGTACACCTGCACACCCTCAGTTGAGGCCCAGAGGTGGGTCTACCTGCCGATGCCCCAGATGAGTGCCAAACCACTGGGATAGGAAACCATGCTGGGGAGGAGAAAGTTGAAATGCCTGCTTGCCTTCAGGGGAGACACTGAGCAGAACAAAGACCACGCCTTGGAAAGTGTGTTTGAAGAGAAAATAGACAGTGAAGGGGAGAAGGAGAAGTGTCTATTGGTATCTTTGCAATGTCACCAAAAAGAAAGCACAGGCAGAGAGAAGTAGCTCTATAAGGTTCTTGTGATGTGCAAAACGTTTAGTTATTCTTAGAACATATAAAATTTAATTAAAGATTTCATCAGTGGTCTGATTATTTTAATAGACAGGGCCATAGAGTTCCTTGAAAAGGTGGATGTCTTTCCAAAAGAGAAACAAAAGGTAAAATGGCCCAGTGATTCAGGCTTTTATTTTTTAAGCATGACAAGTGTTGGTTGAGGAGAAACCTTGACAATTGGTGTTCTGATTGCTTTGAGAAAATCATCTGCAGTTGGGGCTGTTTCCTTAGAGAATGACAATGTAATGTGACAGACAGTTCTGCCTTTTCAGGGGCCTCCACCTGGACTTTGCTTCCTCTCCATTCAGCACTTTGTATGATGTTGCCATCAACAGCCCTGGCATGCTGTACCCTGCTGAGCTCCCTCCGCCGTACGAGGCCGTGGTGGGCCAGACTCCTGCCAGCCAGGTGAGGCCAGCGATGCAGGTGGGGCCAGTTCCTATGGAAGTGCTCAGGGAAACCTCCTTGGCCTGTCCTCAGAAAGCACTGGGCCTGGGGCCCAGTGGGATGTGTGATTAACACCCATGACTATCCTGTCCTACTGTGTGCATCTGTATTAATTTAAGCCTTTTTTTTTAAGCCTGAGGTCTTCTTAGCCCTGGGCTATAAATGAGGTGATAAATTCAGAGAGCAGGACCTGCCTGATGTCATCCCAAGCTCTCATCCCTGCCCTTTAGTCATCCTGAAGGTCCCCATCTACATAGTGCCAGACCTTATCTCATCCACTGACCAAGGAGGTGTCAATCCTGAGGAACCTCTGTGGGTGGGAGAGTGCCCAGTTCAGCCTCAGTCCCACAAGCCTCAAAGACCGTCACATCCATTAGAACAGGTCATCTTTGCTAGGCCAGTGGTGGTAGGACAAGAACAGAAGACAAGATTGTGCCTACTCTGTGCCTAGTGGGAACGAGAGTGTTTTCACTCTTGGCAATTGTAGGGGGCAATATTTGCTATACAGACTCTCCTTCAGAGTGGCTTTTGACAAGCCAACTCAGCATCGGACTTGGCCTCAGGAGTCCCTGCCCACCCTGGCATAAGAGATGCTGCCTGAAATGCCCCAAACAGCTCAGCAATCTGCACACGTCACCTCTAGACTGGGCCAAGGACTTCAACCTTTTGTGTGTGCAGAGTAGAACCTACTGTGTGAGCTCTGCCTGTGGGAATGGGATTCTTTATTGAGAAGGTAAATCATGGCCTTGAAATTCCTGAATTTGCAGTTATGGAGAGATTCTCTTGAACTTTTTCCTTTAAAGCTGAATGGGTTTCTGCCTTCCTGATGTGATTCATCTTCCCACTTATGATAAAATCATAAACTCTGCCAGGTGCCATGGCACACGCCTGTAATCCCAGCAGCTCAGAAGGATAAAGCAGGGGGACCAAGTTCAAAGCCAGCCTCTGAAAAAGCGAGGCACTAAGCAATTCAGTGAGACCCTGTCTGTAAAATAAAGTGTAAAATAGGGCTGGGGATGTGGCTCAGTGGTTGAATGTCCCTGAGTTCAACCCCCACCCAAAGTAATAGTATTAATAATAATAATAATAATAATTAACATCAATATCAGTGAAGACTGATGGCTGTGATAAAAGTCTTTAGCACTCAGTGCACTGCAGGACACTTGTCACAGGCACCTGGCCTGTACCTGGGCGGGGTCCAGGGAGGATCTGAGAGTTCAGAACACATGGGTATGAGGCAGGGAAGGGTGGGGAGAGAGCTGGGAATGCCGCTAGGAGAGGGAACAACATTTGCAAAGACTTGGAGGAAGGAAGAGAGGGAATGATCTACCCAGGATATAGAAAGCTACGCAGGACTAGTCTCAGATGAGTGGACATGGATGTCCAGGTGTGATTCACTGGATTTTAAGGTCATCAGAACATTTGAGTGGGTGCCCACTAGGCAGCTGGATCTGTAATTTAGAGCCTTAGAGAGAGTAGAGTTAGCCACAGAGATGGTCACTGAGGCCTGGAAATGAGGGGGATGTCCAAGGAGAGGGAATGACACCATTGCATGTTGTAGCAGAAGGGCCTCCACCCATAGGACAGGCTGCAGAACAAGCAGAGCACTGAGTGGGGATCCCACAAAGCCTGGATTTGAAGAAAACAGCAGTTCAGAAAGAAAGGGATGGGCCTGGACTGCCCAGAGGCTTTGAAATACTGAATCCTTGGATCCACCTGGCTTACCAGCAAGGGCCAGCTGGTGATCTTGGCAGGAGCAGTATTGATACGATGGTGGAGCAGGAGCCAGTTTGCAGTGGGTAGAGGAGTGGCTGGGACATGAGGAGGGGTAGGAAGCTATGGGTCTTAGTTCTTTGATTCCAGTGGGCATTCTAGTCCTCCAAGGACTTATCAATCAAATCCTGATGGCTGGGCCTGTCCCCAGGGTTTCTTTCTTTCTTTTTGGTACTGGGGATTGAACCCAGGGGCACATGACCACTGAGCCACATCCCCAGCCCTATTTTGTATTTAGAGAAGGGTCTGAATTGCTTAGTGCCTTGAATTTGCTGAGGCTGGCTTTGAACTCGGGATCCTCTGCCACAACCTCCTTAGCCTCTGAGATTACAGGCCTGCACCACCACAAGGCTGCCCCCAAGATTTCTAAGTGACTAGCTAGTTGGAGGAGAAGGGTGTGCTAAGAATTTGCATTCCAAACAAGGTCTTAACTCCTGCAGTTGCAGGGACCCACCTGGAGAATTAGAATACATCACTATTGCAAGACATTTGCTAAAGAGAAGATGGATGGTACTTAGAGGGGAGTGTGGGTATAAGGACTTGAGGATGTCACCAAACAGATGTGAAAGGATCAGAGGAGGGGGCAGTGGGTCTAGGGCAGGTCCCTCCATGGAGGGTATTCCTCAAGAAGGCAAGAGGGGGAAGCTGATGAGGCATGCAGCAGATGGGCAGCTGTGCCTTATAACCATCAGGGGCACCAGTCAGGGTGGCAGACGCACCTGGAATCCCTGAAAGTGCACGGGGGTATGTGATTCTCTCCAGCTGCCTCAGAGAGGGATGGGCCACTCTGCCATCCTCTGCTCCATACCAAGAGCCTGCTTGCTACCATCACAGAATTGCAGCTCCATGTTGGGGAGTCTTGGCCGGCTTCCTCATGCTCCCTTTTGTCAGCTGTGACTCCTATTTCCAGAAGAGATGACTGGGTGGAATGATTCACAATCCCAAGTGCACTCGCTGTGGAAAGTGGCAGGACTGGGCATGCTGCTCTGCTCAGAGTCCTTTGCTTTTCAACAATAAGAACCCTGTCCAGGAGCCCCCTCCTCCAGCCCCCACCCCAGCTTTTCAAGGCCTCTGAATGCTAGAAAGAACTTTGATTTGAGTGTAACATTCTTTGACGAACAGACTATACTGGAGGATGACAATACCGGTTCTAAGACCTATATGACACCATTCTCTAAAACTAGTGGAAATGCTCTATGTTGAAATTTCTCTCATAGAACTTTGGTGAGAAGCATTTTAAGGTCAAAGCCTTGTCTCACGTCAGCTTGCGTTAGCTCAAAAAACTCTAGCTCGTAAGTGCTTACGCAAACATTATCTGCAGAAACAGCCCAGGCGAGTGTCTGTCTGTGTGGCCTCTCTCACAGCCCGCCCCATGTGGGAGCAGGACAGCATCTGGTGATCAAGGGGCCACTGCGGCCCACAGGCCAATTCCATTTGACCCCGTGCTCTAGGAGCACTTTTCAATTCCACAAACATCTCCGGGAGTCCAGAAGTCAATGAAACCCATGACCGTCCACAGAGGGATGGCGATCCCACCAGCTGCCCCCTCCCTTAGGGTGGCCGATGATTCCCCCTGATTAGACAGGGAAGAGCTGCCCCCTCCTTCACCACACAAGCATCTCCCTGGGCAAGGAGGAGGTTAATTGTGTCCCCTTGTTAGGACAAATGGCACATAGATTGCCTATCAGGACTCGTTTGGATAAAAAGAGGAAGACAGAGTGACAGGAGAGTGAAGCAGCATCGTGTGGCTCTGTGTGGTAAGGAAGGTACTCCTGGGTTGGTTTTTTTTTTTTTTTTTCCCTTAGATGAGCTCTTTCTCTGTTGCCCAGGCTGACCTGGAACTCCCAGGCTGAAGCCATCCTCCCACCTCAGTCTCCCGCGTAGCTGGGATTCACCACACACGTGTGAGAAGACATTCCTAATTGAGGGAGGAAAGCCACCCTTGATGAAGGATGTTCATTTAGACCTGTTCCCCTCTGTGGATCAGTCACACGTTGCCTTTGGCTTCTTCGGTAGTGATGTCGTTCTTTTCAGTGGCTTCTGGCTGTACTCTTGAGCAAGCTCATAAGGAGTGCATTTCTTTCTACAGCAGTAAAGTTACCGAGGATTTATCGGTTTGATGTTCCTGTTTAAAAGATGATATTACGTTCCAGGGACCATTTCTATCCACGAGTACTCCATGGGATATAGAACCAGGGATTGGACAGAACCCTCTCCCTTCTGGAACTAGGAGTCTGCTGTGGTGAGGGGACAGGGACAAATCAACTTCTTTGTGTCTTCAGAGGGAGAGTTGAGCCTGGCTTCTGGGTAGGGGTGGGGTGTGGGTGTGAAGGAAGGAAAGGGCATTAAGGCAGAGGGCACAGCAAGTCAAAGGCACAGAGATGAGATGACTAGGAGCTGGTGTGGGAGCTTCAGGTACAGGAAGGAGGTCACCAAAATGGCCTGAGTTCAGGTGTTGTCACCCTGCTATCAAACTATGGAAGTGTCTCTGAAAATTGACCCAACAGTGCTTTGAGGCTATATTTGGTGGCAGCATGGTAGGCAGAAGCAAAATCTAAGCATGAGGCTACAAGACCAACAACTCCAAGCCCTGAAAGTCATAGTTATATGTTCAAAGGAAATGACCTCTACATTTTAAAGTCAGTGTCTCCAAAGACTGCCTTGAGAATGTAATTCACATTTTCCATGATTGCTGATAATTGCCCCCAAATAACAGCTCTTCAAAATTGTGGTACTAGATAGCTGACCTCATCCAGGAGTGAGGAACTCATTACAGAAATAGGGCAGGATTTCCTTGCAGTGTTAGTCACACAGCTGTCTAATAGGAAGATGAAGGGGAACTTAACTGATTTGCCTGAATGCCAATTGATCTTTCAATTACAATGACTGGTCAAAATAACATACCTGAGATTTTCTAAGCCCAGGTTAAGTTATGCATGCCCAGGAGTGTCCCAGTTTAAGTTACATATGCAGCCTCTCTTTCATGGGCCCTCCTACTCACCTCCTTCTAGGACTTCTGTTTATGAGCCTTTATCACATACCTCAAATTTTAACTTAAGTTCCATGCCACAAATTTATTTCCTGTCCACCTTCTTCTACTTTTATAGTTCATCAACAATGCTGCGTGAAGTGAACAGCTATTTTCCCCACAGCTTCAGTGTGGCAAGGTGGTTTTTGACATCAGGGAAGACCAAATTCAAATTAAACCCTTGGCACTCTGCCTTCGAAAGGTGATAGATGTGCTCCCAGGAGCTGTCTCCTCTCAAAACTAAATTTTCTAGCTCTTGAATGCAGGGAGCCAGAGGGAAGTGAGTACTGCTTCTGCAAAATATGAAACGAATCCAATTTCCTCCTGACCTTGTCCCACTGTGTATTTTATTTCTCTTGTTTTATTTATATTTCTTTATTACCGGAAGCTCTTTTTTTCCCCTTCCAGGCAGCAGGTTTCTAAGTTACCTTTCACCTCCACACACACACAAATCAAATAGAAGATTAGATATGGTAAGAGAGTTATGGAATGAAACAGACCTTGAGGGCATTGTTCATGTGTGTGTGTGTGTGTGTGTGTGTGTGTGTGTGAGAGAGAGAGAGAGAGAGAGAGAGTGTGTGTTAGTGGAAGATTCTAGCAGAGATTTCCAAAATTGGTTATTGGCACATAGCAACATAATGAAAGAAAAAGGTGGATGCGAATGGTGGTGTGAATTATTCCTCACCTGATTCCCTCCCCACAAGTAGGAGAGAGCTGAGAGGTCTCCTGTGATGGGGTCCCAGGAAGCCTGTAGGTAGCTCTCTCAGGCAGCTCTTTCTCTGGTCTTCCCTGTCTCCCCAGCCCTCCTCCCAGCCCCCACAGCAGGAAGCAGCTCACACCCTTTGTGTTGGTGTAGAGGCTGCAGCTGGAGCCACCTGCCTTAGCACTAGCCTGGTTTAAAAAGGAGAGATGAAGAATATCAGCTCTCTGATTGAAATGGCGGGGGAATGAGGGAGGCAGAAATGTAATTACCTGAGCTGGAATCGGACCAAGCCACAGGGGCCCGCCTCACCTTCCCCAGCCTCCTCCAGAGCTCATTATTTGCAAGTGTGTCCCCAAAGCAATTCTGAAATAACACAAGGAATCAGAAATTGTTTTCTGAGCTAGCATGGGGGTGCACGGAGGTGCCCGTGTGCCGTGTGAGTCGTGTTCAGCACATTGAAGCACAAGGTCAGTGAGGGCCTGGGATGTCCTGGAACAGGGATGGACAGCTGTGCCCACCCACGTGGGAACCATGCTGCACAGAGGACAGAGAGAAGACTCGAGGGGCCTGTCCTTTCCTCCTTCTATTCCCTGAGGCCTCTCTGGGTAGAAAAGGAGTCACTCCAAGAAGAAAACTGCCAAAGCTTGGTGGCTATTGAATTTGAGTCCAGCTGCATAGATACTTGCCCCCAGGACAGGATGGCATTGAGGTGTGCCATCACTGTTGTGCTGCAGGATCCACATTCAGACTGGCACACCACCCTGTGTGGACCTGGACCCTGACCCTGGCAGGGAGGGCAGCCAAGGGTCTACCTCTCCCTCCCCTTGCAAAGGGGAGAGAGCAAAGGCCAGCTTGCTAGAGTCTGATGTGACCATTCATCTAAGGCCCAGTCTGTGCCCAAAGCATGCCAGCATGAAACATGATGAATCTGGTGACCATTTGTCCTGTGGCCTTATCCTTCCTTGAGTGGAAGCCAGGACGAGAGAAAGTGAGTGACAGAATTGCAATGGAAGCAAAGTCATGGCCTGTCCATGTCCCACAATGACTCTGAAGGATCCTGAGTATCCTTTGTTGGTCCCAAACAGTGCCCTTCAGTGGTAGGTGGGCAGGCTTAGGGTGTGCCAGGTTGCAATAAGGTGCTCTTATTACAAAAGGTCAGAGAAATGGGATTGACCTTAGCAAGGACAACATTAACACCCCCATCTCATAAATTTAGGGGAGAATACTGGACATGTATGTACATGTCTCTTAATACTTCTAGCTAGGAGATGAGTTTTAAAGCCAATCTGTATAATCATTCCTCAGTATCCACAGGGGATTGGTTCCAGGGGATATGCCTCTCAGATACCAAAATCCACAGATGCTCCAGCAAGTCCTTTAGATAAAATGGTGTAGTAATTGCTTATAACCCATAACCACCCCCATAGTTTCAATCATCTCTATACTGCTTACGATGTCTAACACAATGCCTGCTTGTTTTACTCACATGGATCCAGCATAGTACTTGGTAGGTAGAAATTCAAGTTTTACTTGTTGGAACCTTCTGGAATCCCTCCTCCTCTATATTTTTAGTTCATGATTGGTTGAATCCATGGAATGGGTGGATACAGAGGGTTGACTGTGTTTCTGGAGGCTTCTGTGATGTGTTCCCAAGCCCCACTGATGACCCACCTTGATGCTTTATGTTTCTTGCTGAAGGTTACAAGCATTGATCACCAGGTGGCTGAGTCTAGCTCCGGGGACCCAAACACCACTGCTGGCTTCAGCACACCAGGTAATGTTAATTCTTAGTATCTGAAGCACTGTTTCTATTTTTCAAGGATGTGTCTTTTTCTCCTGTTTTCTTCTCTCCTTCTTACTCCTGCTCTCCATTTTTTACTCATTATAGGGGTGGAATTTGCTATATCCTTTTCCCTTAAGTACTATATAAATTCTCCACATTTTTCCTCTAACCTTTACCCAGTAAGTCAGTATTCCTGGAAGACCTCATGCTTTCTCTGGGAAGCACTCAGAAAGCACATAGGTCCAGCAGGTTTAGCTGCAGAAAAGATAATTCCCACCAGGTAATTAACTACTGCATTGGAGTGAGGTTGGGTTGCGATTCTTTTTGTGACCTGTACATATCCAGTTGCTCCAGGCCATTTCTCATTTTTGCACTTTAATGGCAACATAATTAAGTTGGACGTCATTGTGTGGGTCTGTTTCTGGGTTCTCTATCCTGTGTCTTTGATCTGTGTGTCTGCCCCTCTGCCTACACTACACTGTCTTCATGACCATAGCTCTGGAAGAGTAGTGCCCCACTTGATCCTTCAAGTCAAGATTGTTTTAGCTCTTCTAGGATCTGTACTTTCCATTTTAGATTTTAGAATCAGCTTATCTGAATCTTCAAAAATCCTTGTTAGGATTTCAATAAGAACTGCATCAATCCTCTAGAGCCATTTGGTTAGAGCTGACATCTTTCCTACACTGAGCCTTCAAATGTACAAAGTATATCTCTAATTCTCATTTTGTAATTTTCACCATATAAATCCTATCTGTGCTTTGTTAAGTTTACAGTGGGGCATTGGTTCCAGGTCCCTTCTTGGGTACCAAAATCCAAGGATGCTCAAGTTCCTTATTTAATTGGCAAAGTATTTACACATAATATGTACATATTCTCCCATATACTTTAGATCATTTCTAGATTATTTATCCAACCCAAATAAATTCTAATAAATAGCTGTTATATTGTATTGTTCAGGAATAAGAGAAAAAATTCTATATGTGTACAGTACAATTGAAAAAAAATTCCATCTACAGCTGGTTAAATTCATAGTTGGTAGACCTCATAGATATAGAGGGTCAACTTAATGTATAGTTAAGTATTTCATATTTTCAGAGTAACTGTAAATGGTATTGTAATTGTAAGTAGTTTTTAATATTTTTCTGCTTGTTCATTGTTCATCTGTGAGATTTTGTGATATAAATGTGATTCATTCTTGTATGATGACTTTGAATCTTGCCATCTTGCTAAACTTATTAGTTCTATTTTTTTTCATAAATTCAAAGGTTTTTTTTTTCATCTATTAAAACAACAAAATAGTGATGAGGAATGGATGCTGGCAAGGCCACAGGAAGCCACTACCCATAGTCACTACAGATTGGCATCCAATACCTCGGCCACCCATTTTTAGGGCTCTTTATCTAAAATACTTTACCAAAAATGTGTTTGTTGTTAGATGTAGTGATCTCAATTCTGTAGCTGGCCGAGGGGAGTAATGCAAGCAAAGAAAAGTACAAATTAAGATGGTTGTTTACATTTTTCATAACAGTGGAAACCCTGGGGAACAATGAAGTACATTAATAAGAGTGAAAAAACCCCGTTGCATATGATAAATACATTGTTATACATTAATTAAGAAAATGCTTGTGGTCTTTTGTTTAAAAATTTAGAGGTCCATTAGATTATGATGTCCTCAAAGCAGGCCCACAACACAACTCCGGTGAGAATGGGCAAAAATGAGCATCGCAGTCTGGGGCAGGAGCCTCTCCTGGAGTGTTACCACAGGTTTTTAAGTTTCTGGTAATTCTATGTATGCAGAGGTAGGTCATATTTGTCCTAAGAAACTCAGTGGATTAGCACTGATGCTAAGAGAATTGAGATCAAGAGGAATCAGCTGGCATGAATGAAATGGAGTTTGGGTTGGATTAATAAATACAGTTTCTGGGATTGAAATTTTCTAATGACATATAAAGTGGTTTTTTTTTCCTTCTACATGATCTATTCATCTTTGAACACTTGCTCAATTATGTCCTGGGATAAATTCCTGAAAATGAAATTGCTGAGTCCAAGGGAGTATATATTTTAGATTTTAATATATTGGCTAAATTGCATTCTGGAAAGGTCGTATTACTAGTTTATATATCTACCAACAGCATATGAGGCCTCAGGACATGGTCACTCCTGATGACCATTGTACCCTTCCAGGTGAAAGATCCATACACAATTTCTATGTTTATAACCTTTTATGTTTATTGCCCAGTCATAGGTCTGATTTTGATTGATATGTTCTCTTTCAGTGTTTTTATTTTTGAGATTTTATTTTTGTAGATTTATAAGAGAAAACATTTGTTAAATACACACATGAGAAAATGTGAAGGCTCACACCTTTCCTATTTGTGACAGGCGTACCCCCTGCTTTACTTTCCCCCCTGTTAGTGACATCCTATTCCATAAGCAAGTTTACAGTTTTATTTTTGTTTTCAAATTTTTCCTTCAGGATTTCTATCATGTTACAAAGTCTCCACTCCAAGGCTGTAGATTTGTTTTCATCTACTATTTTTATAGTATCTTTAAGATAAAAGGATTAATCTTCCTGGAGATTTTTTTATACAGTGTGTGAGGTACTGTTCACATTTTTCTATTTTCCCAAATGGACTACAAATTGTCCCCAAGCATTTATCAAGAGGGCAGTAGTGGTTAAGCAAGAGTACTCTAGAATCTTCCATCCGGCTCCACATCTTGTGGCTATGTGACCTCTTGACTTCTATCTCAAAGCCCATGTCTTTCTATGGAATGGGGGTAACCTGGCATTAACTCATAAGTGGATAGTGGGGACTAGCAGGAAATTAGCCCCCCAAAAGCCCCAGCAAGGGAAAAGGTCATAGACAATGGGGGAACGTGGAGCATAGAGAAACAGAGGCCTCCCACAGAAAAGGGTGGAAGGAACAGACACCCAAAAGCCTCCCACAAGGAGTCTAGGCTGTTGTGACACAAACCATGTGTCTCTAAGCAGGCTGCACATCTTGTAGTATGTACACCGACGCCGAGAGGGAACCTTGAAGGCAGCTGGTAATTCAAAAAGAATGTGGATCTGGGCATGGTGGTGCACACCTGTAATCTCAGCAGCTTGGGAGGCTAAGGCAGGAGGATCACAAGTTCAAAGTTAGTCTCAGCAACTAAGTGAGTGAGCCCCTCAGCAATTTATCAAGACCATCTCAAAATAAAAAAAATAAATAAATAAATTTAAAGGGCTGGGGATATGGTTCATTCTTTTTTTAAAATATATTTTCTTTCATTTATTTTGTTTTATATATCTGTAAAAACTCAACAAAATGTATGGATGGAATACACTGGGTATTTTAATTGATCTAATATTTCAAGAAATGCTTTGGTATGGACATTTGATCCCTCCTAGATGAACTAAAATCATGATAACAAAATAAAAAACATACACCAAGATTTTTTTTTTTTAGGATAATGTGAGTTGCTTATGTCCTAGAAAACAAAATAAATCAACTTTCATGTAAACATTCATTAATATCAACACCATTTTCAGCCACCACTATGTAAGAATGCCTTGAATTTCATTGCAGTAAGAATGGGAGACTAAAGAAAAAGGTGTATCTAATTATTAGAAACAACATGTTATCATGTAACTGCTCACATGTCTCCAGAAGCTTGAAATCATTTACCATGCTTTATTAATACAAGCCTCTTAATATCATGTACTTATTGCATTTCATGTATGTAAAGGACTTACATGTGTTATCCTTTTAGGATGCTTATTTAAGAGAGAGATACATTATAATGTTCACTTTGCAAGTGAAGACACTGAGGCTCAGAGGAGTTTTGCAATATATGGCTCCGTTCTTAAATGCCCCTGGGCTCAAGTCCCAGTATCCTACCCCCCAAAAAGGTAGATCTACTCTGGCTTTCATGTTTGTGCAGGTCCCTAGGGGGTCTTGTGAACACAGAATCTCATCTGTCCCCTGGATGCCAGCCTTGGAGTGATAAGGGGGCAGGAGCTAAGACCTGACTGGCATTGCTTGTCCAGAATAGCAGTTCTCAGTTTAAAGGGCATCCACTTTCCATGGAGGGCCTTTTCTCACCTGGATGGCCAGGCTCACTCCCACAGTCTCTGATTCTGTTTGGCTACGAGTTTGAATTTCTTTCTTTCTTATTTTTGTTTGTTAGTTTTTTGGGTTTTTTGTGTGTGTTTTGTGTTGTGCTGTGGATGGAACCCAAGGCCTCACACATGCTAGGCAAGTGCCCTACCACTGAGCTGCACCCCCAGCTCCAAGTTTGCAGGTTTGACTTGTCCCCAGGTAAGGTCAAAGCTGCTGGCACAGGGATTTCTTTGAGAACCAAGGTAGATATTGTATGGGTTGGGTTTATCCTGCCTGATTGACCCAGGGGCTGAATTCCAGGTCCCAGGTTGTACCTCCTATCTGGAATGGGGAGACTTTCAGGCTCCTAGGGCCTGGCTGGCATACAAGGTCTCCCTCAGAATTCTCACTCTTCAATGGCCCCTGCTCATTAAGCATCCTTGTGACCAAGTATCTGATCTCTGATTTCTAGTCTCTTGTGGGGTGTGGAGGACCTGAGTACCTTGTATCCCCTTCCTAGAATCCTCCTTGAAAGGTCATCTGGTACCCCAAACCTTTCAACATCAGACAGCAATGTTGGACAACCTGGTCCAGTGTTCCCATGCTTCTAAGATTTCAGAGTTTATTTAGGTTTGGGGTTTAAAGGGCAGATGCTGTCGCTGTCAGGGTGGCCCTGTGGTCACTTGCATTTATGCTGTGCTCATTCTCTTGTAGTGCCAGCCAGCAGCGCAAGCCTCCCAACGTCAGAGGGAGCAACCTCACTGGGTCCGAGCCACCCATCCCCCGACGACACGGCAGGCACCTCACCGCCCCTGCCACCTACCCCAGGCCCCCTGGAGGCTACAGGTGTGAGCATGCAGGCACAGCCAAGTCCTGGGCGTGTGGCCCGCTCTGCCAGTGACCCTACCTCCTGTGCATCCAGTGAGGCAGGTATGGCTGGCTGAGCCCGTCTGTGCCCCCAGGGTGTGTCCTGGACACTGAAGGTCTCATAACCTCTGAAAGTGAAGACCCAGCTCTGGGAAGTTGGGGATCACAGTCTGGATGTCTGAGACTATAGCTGAGTGCGGGTAGTGGTAGCCTGGGGGCCTCTTCTGTGTGAGCAGAGGAGGAGGGATGCGAGAGCTTGGAATGATGGGAGTCCCCCAGCAGTCATCAACTCTGGGGTTAGCCAGGAGTGTTGCACACCTGCTCCAGTGTCCAGGAAGGGCCAAGGTTCAGGCTAGGACAGGTGTCCTCAGGTGAAGTCTGTGGGTAAGTGGCATGTCCTCTGCCTGGAGTCTGGGGCAGACCCAAATTTGTTCTCAGCAGCACTTTATGACCCCCTTGGTAGTCTTCCATGTGCAGTCTGGAGTGTGAGTGGAGTCCCTGTATGACTGTGTGAGTGGACACCAGCCTGGGCTGCAAGTCTGTATAAGACACAGTCCCAATGTCCACAGCCCTGGGATTTACATTTCACACAAGCTCCCTCAAAAGTCTTATGGCCCCTGATGTGGGAGAACCCATGCCCATCCTCATTGCCATGGGAAGGGCTGCATAGTGTCAGTAAAGATTGGTGTGCCTTTTGACTGTGGTTCCATCACAATCAGAAGATTTTCACAAAACGGCTGTGAAAGATGAAGTCCCAGTGTGACTGCACCTGTCTTGTCTCAGTGGTCTTGTCTAGTGGACACCCAAATAGCCTAGAGTTCAGCCAGCCAAAGAAGAAAGAAATCCTGAAAAGGAACCAGGAAGCCACACCAGTCAACTGCCTGGAAGCATCCTCCTGGTTGAAATGTCTTATTTTGCACCTGTAGACTTTTCTAGTGGGTTCTCTCCATCTCTCTTTATCCTTCCCTCCCACATGCAGTTGCTGGCTTACATAAGAACATTCCATCTGAATTTCCTGAAAAAGTCCAGCTCTGCTAGTTCATTCAGAGCTTCTCGGCTTCCCTCTGCCCTGTGAGGGCCAACCCCTGAGCCTCCATGCCCACAGTCACTCACTGAGGATTGGGGGACAATCCTATGCACTTGGAGGGACTCAGGGATATGTTCAGGATGTGGCCCTCTGCTGGCTTCCTTTGGCCTGTTCCCCCTCAGTGAAATTAATGGTCTGCAAATCATGACATCCAAGGGGTGGCAATGAGGGAAAACCCAATCACCATTTCTTTTCTGCATCCCGCACACCAGCCCATTGCTTCTGGCTCCTCTCGGCCACATGAGACTGTTTCTATTCCATAGGACAAAGGCATGTGTCTGACAGGTCCTTGGGGAACCTCAGAATCAGAGGCAATTCTGATGAAGAGTTCAGGGCTTGTATGAGGAGAGTTGTAGGTCCCAGGTAGGAGGACCTAGACACCACCTGAGCCACAGTGGGCCTGGTGAGATGCAGGGCTGCTCCCCTTTCATCCATGGACTGGTTTGTTCCTGCTTGTCTGGCATCTAAAATATATGTGTTAGCCACAGGCAGGCTGAGATAGTTTTATCAATAATTCCTTTTTCCCTTTCATGTGTTAACTGAATTCTCTTCTGGTTAAGATGCCTCTTCACACTCTGCCTCGTGCAGCCAGGACCTTGAAACAAGACTGTCTCGGGCTACTCTGGGGACAGGTGAGGTAATTCTTTTCTAAAATGCTTGACATCTACCTGCTGTGAAGTAGGGGTATGAGTTAGCTGCATTAGGTCCTTAGCTGCATTGCCTCTAAATTCAGCTTCTTTCAATGTCACCTGGGAATGTGTTTCCCTCTCTCTCTCTCTCTCTCTCTCTCTCTCTCTCTCCCTCCCTCCCTCCCTCCCTCTTCCTCTCTTTCTCTTTCTTTCTCTGAGTACAGCTGTATCAGGGGCTACAACTAGTTTAATATGCATATGGCTGCTTATTTTACTTTATTAATGGCATTTTGGGGAGTTGATTTGGAGGTTTTTTATACTTTCTCATGTTTAATTCCTGGGCTTGCTCATTGCCATCAAAAAGACCCCAGAACAGTTCATTCAGAATATGTCTCCTTGGAATGACGTAGAGAGCATTGGGCAAGTTGGGCCTTGATGTGGTCCTCCATGAGTGGATCTCAGCTGACTGCCTGGGCCTGGCTTTGTCCAAGGTGCCATCTGACCATGCTTATTCTATGTATGATGCATTGTAGCTGACAGTCAGCCCTGTGGGGAGCTGAAGCCATTTTTCCAGCCCCTGACCTGGTGGGCAGGAGGGGAAGGACCCTGAGAAGTGGCTCCATGACTGACATAGTGGAGGGGGTCTCATTGCCCCTTTACCACTCCCCAGCTCTGATTTTAAGTCAGACCCTGTGTCTAGGTGCCACAGTTCTGGCCCAGCAAGTGATCAGACCCAGAGGGAAAGGTCATGGAGCTGGGAAAGGCTGAGAAGGGCATTGGCTTAGGAACTCTGGCTGTGAGGCAGATAAAACCGCTCCCTGCCCAGCACCTGTTCTTCTCCCTGGCCTACCTCGCCTTTTGGCCCCCATTCCTAGTCCTTCAGCTCTGGGAGGCTGCAGCCCTCAAGGTTAATACCAGCTTAACCTTGGGCTGAGAAGGGAGGGAGGGACACAGGAAATAGGGCCATGCCCAGATGCCAGATCAGAAACAAGAAACCCAGAAGAAAGCATGTCCACAGCATAATTCTATTGCTTTGTAAAGAACTCAACAGATATCTTTTGTTTTTGTTTTTGTTTTTTTCCTGGTTGTTTTCAAATTGCATCTTTTCCCTTGATTTTTAGTTTCCACATCTCGCTCAGTCATGGCTACCTATCAGCACCAGCTCTCACCCCCCAGGGACCCTGGGACCTGGAAAACTGACCAACAGACAAAGCCAGAGGCCTTACAGATGGTCTCGAAAGTGCGGCCACACTCTTTAGTGGACAGCAAGGCCTATGCAGACACCAGGGTTTTGGTGGCTAAGTTTTTGGAACACTCGAACTGTGCCCTCCCTCCAGAGGTGCGGCATGTGGTGGGCACCATCCACTCTGCAGTCACTTCTGAGGAGAACCCGGTGGAGGAGGCCGTCTTTGGTGCTGGAGTCCTGGACCAGCTATGAAGCAACCAGAAGTCTGTACGGGACACTGAAGGAACTGGTGTCAAGCACAGCCTTTTCTTGCCAGAAGATACCATGCTTGACTGGGAGGAGCCTTTGGCCCAGCTTGGCAGAGGACAAATGGAGACCACCCAGAAGTGTCAGGGTGCTCTAGTGGGCAACTGTTATTCCTTCTCTTGAGGTGGCCCTGATCAGTGGTCTTCTTGGGAACTGCATTTGTTACCCATTCCATACTTCGGAATGATGATTCTCTTGTGTCCTTAGTGAATTTGTTTTCATCAGGCATGTAGCACTTTGAACTGACCAGTGTTATGTGAATGCCAATACATGACAGGTGACACTCATGTCACTGAGAGACGCTACATCTCCTCCAAATCAGGGCCATGAAAGCAGGATTCTCCTCCATCCCCAATGTAGTTTAGTATTAAATGGATAGAGGATGTCATTCCGTAATGGGACTATTTTCCCCTGTGGTTCGTATCTCTCTTTAATGAAACCTTTATCCTATTATGGACTGTTATTTCCTTTAAAAGGAAATAAGTAACTTCAGCACAGATGGTACCCAAAGCTCCAACTCTTTGCCCACAGGGCTACAGAGCTATTGTGCAAACAAATCCACAGTGATGGGATTCACCATGGCCCTGCCACCCCTGGGAAGCAGGAAGGTATTGCAAGGGCTTTAAGGCACCTGCCATCTCCTTGTCTCCTGGACCTCTCAGCTGGGCCTCCGTCTGTGGGCTGCCATCCCCACTTTCTCCCTAAGCTCCCCTTTCTCCATGGTCCCCTGTCCTTAAACCAGAGTCAACAAATAACAATAAGCACCTTCCCCTTGTATCTAAGCTCACCTCACTGACCTGGGTCGGGCACAGGGCCCCTTTCTCCAGGGTGTGTATACCTCCTGCTAAGGCATGACCCAGCACTATCCCTCCCCCAGCCAGGTGGCAGCAGGCACATCTGCATTGCATATTTCTATGAGAGCTCTCTCTGTGTTGGTCATGCAGAAGCAGCAAGCCCAGCTTGGGTCCAACTCGATTGCCTTTGGCCAACTTGGGCACCTTTGACTTTCTTGCCCCACCCTTGCCCCTTGTTTTCTGGCAACATCAGCTGTAGTCAGTTCTCATCAATGGCCCTAGAGCAGCGCTATCCACAAGAACTTTCTTTGTGCAGGAAACACCTGTACCGGGACCATACAAAACAGTAGTCACTAGTACATAGGGCTGTTGAGTCCCCCAACTGTGGCCAGTGGTTCCTGCTTTGGGCAAAAAGCTTACCTTTGTGCCTGCCACAGCAAGTGCAGGAGATGGGCCGGAGGGTACCCACCACTGCTCAGTGCCTGGCTAGGGGTTCGTGATGCTCTTCTCTGTTCTGCATGGCCTGTGACTGTTCTTGAGCTCCCCCACCTCAATATCCCGCATCCCATCCCTCAGCCTCTAATTCCAGTTCATCCAATGTGCTGGGGGCACTTCTCTGTGTTTGGAAGTGAGGCAGGGGGTAGAAGGAGGGTTCCAACTCAAGTATGGTATAGGAACCTCCCAGCCAGGGTCAGCTGCTAATGGTTTGATTGCTTTGCCAATGTCCTTGGTTGCTGCCTCCCTGAAGTTACTGAGCTCAAAATATATAAATCAGGCCTTTTGACAGCAATCTTCCTTTTCCACAAGAGACATACTAGAGATGAGTTTATGAGCACTTTACTCAGACTATGAAATGGGAAATCTTCTCTAATTTTTCTCAAGTGAGGGCTTTTGAAGCAAGTCCCTTTGCAGGTAAAGTTAATTGATGGTTTTTCAGAATGGCTTCTCCTGAGCCATGGGCAAAGCAAAGTATTTACATCCTGATGTCCTAGTCCGGGAATAGCAGTATTTTCACCGTCTCTGAGGTGAGCCAGAGCAATGCCAGCTGCAGGGGGGAGTGCCTGCTGGCAGGGCAGGCAGTGGAAAGTGGGGGGTGTACACAGCAATGTCCCTGAGCCCTGCCACTGGCTGGGATAAACCATGCAGACCTCAGACCTGCTTACAGTCTGACTGAGGCCAAGACTGCTTCCCATGACACTGACTCAAGCTCTGGGGTATTTTTATTGTGCGGTCAGGGGACAAGTCATCCTGGAGTTCTGTGTCCTTCACTTTGCCTCTCTGCAACAGGGCCTTATCATCTGTCATTTGGGTCTCCTGCCTCAGGCTGTACCTCCCCTCAAGCATAGACTGATGTGCTGTCCTAAAACCTTCAGTCCCAGGCATTGTCCAGAAAGTGCCATCCACACACATACCCACTCACACTTAAGTTCTGTGTTTGCTGTCGTAACAACTCTATCCTGTGGATAAAGAAACTGTATCCAACTGGATGCCACTTGGCTAGAACCTTCTGCCTCATGGAAACAAGCCTGGCCCATCCTCTCAAGGCCAGGTTGACCCACATGAACACTGGGAAGGCCAGAGCTCCAGGCTTCCAGGAAAGATCCCCAGAAGGCACAGCGGCTGGTAAGGCCCACTTGGGAGTGTGCTGGCAACTTCTGCTCTGGTCCCGTTGACCCAGTTCAGCGACATCCTGGTGGTAGCAGTTCCAGCAGCAGGCCTCCAAGGCTCCAAGCAGCATGTGGGCTCTCAGCCAATGGGAGAGCTGGCTTCCTGCCCCTTGCTGTGCATCCTTTCCATCTGGAAGCTTATTCTCCTGTTTCCTGTTTTGGTATCTGGAACAGGCCTGCATGGCTGTTTTAAGAAGTTACTTTTCCCACTTCGGTATGGCTGGGACCTAGGCAGGAACCCAGAGGAGGCTGGCAGCTACTAGGACACCACCTTTAACCCTGGCCTGGGGGGGGGGGGGTATGAGGATGCCGAGGTGGGCAAACTTTGGACCCCAACTCTATGGCTAACAAGGTTCAAGGTTCGGGGCATCTTTCACAAGCACTCAAGGTCTCCTTGAGCTGGAGATAAACACACAAATTAAAACTTGTGATGAACCATGATGTAACAGAAAGCTTATTTCAGATGGATGTTCCTTTTCTTTCCCCTCTGCTGTATCAACTCACAGAAGCTGCTAAGGCAGAATTTAAAGAAAATTGTTTTCAAGCCACCAGAGACCTGTTTGTACAACTCAAACGGTTGTATTTATTTAATGTACCTCAAGGTGTTTTAATAATGATCAGTGTTTTAATAAAAAGTATTTCTGGCCTCTGTTGTGTCTGAGGTCTAATTGGGACAGAGACAGGCTGAGGGCTGTGTGCACCGTTGGCCAAGAGCAGGGTCCTGAGGGCTTGGGCTGGGCTCCCTGCCAGCTGCTGGGGAGTGGGAGGCACCCAGAGCTGCCCAGCTGTGCTTCCTAGGAGCCCCCTGGAGAGACTGAGCTGCAGCAGCTCAGGAGGAAAAGGCAGCCCCCTCCACCCGATGCACGCACGTCCCATCCACACTGACCCACAGCTGCCGCTCCGTGGAGGCAACACCTGAGGGCTTCTGGGAGAAAACAGGCCACGGCTCAAAGTTTTTCTTCCTCTTTTTTTTTTGACTGTGTATCATTTTGGCGGGAGTCACGCCCCCATGTCATCTGCTAGCCATAGCCTTCCTCCCTGGAGCCCATCACACGCCTTGTCCTGGGCACTGCAGGAATATTCCCTTAGGCTGCCTGAGCTGCGATCCCTCCCCTGCTTCTCCTCAGGTTATGATGGTATGGTTCTTTGCATTCCCCAAGATGGTGCTATCCCTGCTAGCATTTTTTTCTTTCTTGGCACAGAACTTTCAACTCTTCGCCTCCCCTTTCTATTAGAGTTTCCTACTGAACATTTTTCTTTGACTCTACCATGCAACCTTTCTGAAAGAAGGCCTGGAGCTAGAGTTCGCTTTGAAATCAGACTGTTCTTACATGCCCTGATGGCCAAGGGAGAGCTTAACGGAGTGCTTAGCTAGCATCCCTCAGGGGGCCTCGTAAGAAAAACCGCTTGTTCCTCCCCAGAATCCAAGGCCACAAAGGTGCTTGGTGAGTAGCTCCGACCAGCAGAGCATGCACTGCGTGAGCAGGCCAGAGAGAAGGGGTCCTGTGTGCCAAGGTCCCCGGGCTAGTAGAGCTGGAGTCCCCTCCCTGGGCTTTCTGACTAAAGCCCAAGTTCACTCCGTGGCCTCCCCATGCCAAGTGACACCAGGGCCATACCACAGAGAAAAGAATGTGACAGCAGAACTGCCTGAGTCCTGTTAGTGCTCTCGACGACTGCAAAGGACCTCACAAGTATAAAGAGGGGTCTGGGAGTGGCGCTTCGACTCTGTATCATACCCACACACACGCGTGTGCGTGACCATGTGTGTATACCTCTCCTGGAGGCAACTGATATTTAAATCTGAAGAAGCCCAAGTCTCCATCTCTCTCTTATTCAGTTAGTAGTTTGTGGCCATGTCTCTCACCTGGGGCAGGTGGGTAGAGAACCCAGAGCAGTCTGGTGACCTGTGACGACAGCTGACACTTCCAGGTGCTGCAGGACTTGGCCCACACGAGAGCTGATGACCTTAGCATCCATCCTCTGATCTCATGGCCAAGAGCTCCCAAGGCCCTAGACTGGGGAGGGATGCTGTCACCATATGGAAGACTTGCAGAGCCACTCACTAGAGAGTAAGAACCAGAGGCCAGTTGGACATATGATGCTCAGTGAACACACCAGCCACACAAAGAGCTTCCATCATGACTTCAGGTTTATTAGTGAGATGCGCGAAGTCTTCCTAAGGTCAGCTGCATGCAACACACAGGTTACTCCTCAAATACAGTAATCCTAAAGCTTTAGTTACTGCGTGGTAAGGCTTCTTAAGTCACAGTGTATTCTTCAAGGCCTGGGCCAAAAAAAGAGACTTCCAGACAAAATGATGTCAGTTAACATTGATCTCTAATGAACCGAACCGGACGATGTGTTCCTTCATCTGCACACGCTCTAATACTGCTCATGGCGGGGGCGTCTTGCTTGCCACGTAATTAGCGCTCATGGCTGGTTGCCTCAGGAAGGGCAGAGGTGGAGTTTTCTGGTGGGTTTGGATTGTTGGAGAGGAGCGTGTGTGGATGTGTTTGTGTAGATAGGTTTTAAACAGGGGGAAGATGCCTGTGCTGCTGTCCTTGTCCCTGGCAGGATGGTGAGCGTGTTCCCACCTGGCAGGGGGCCCTGCCGCGGAGAAGCGTTCAGGAGGGTGGGTGCCCAGGTAAGTTCACAGAGACTCAATGACTCAGAATGGGAGAGGGGGACAGGAGAAGCAGGTGTGGTCACCAGACATGGGAAACCCCTAAACTTCTGAAGAACAGCTTGCCCAAATAAAAGTCCAAAATGGTAACATTTTCTAAATAAATATGGAGTTTTGATGTTGTGACCATCATCCTTTATTGAACTCAGGAATATCTCCTTTCCCGGTAAATACTTACAATCGATCACATGTTCCCACACTTTCAGTGCAAGTCACATCCTGGGAGCCGGGCTGCCCACGTTCCTGTGGAAGCAGCAGCAGAGTCAGCTTGAGGGCTCTTCGGGGCTCCAGTGGCACCCCCATCAACCCAGGGGGCGGGAGAGGGCTGCTTGCCCCCTTGCAGGCGCTGTGTCCCTCAGAGGCCTCCCTTCATGGTGGCATGAGTGGGTCCCCATGTTTGTGTTCTACAACTTCAGGGAAGAAAGACACACGCTCTATGCCACACAGAGGTACCCATGAACACCCCTGCCAGTCACAATGAGAAAAACAGTTCAGAATGTGGCAAAATACTTGAATGTTTTACAAAGGTTTGTTCCTGCGACTCTCCTTTGATAAAAAAAATGTACCCCTTTTGGCAGAAAACAAAAAACAAAAACAAAAACAAAACAAAAATCAAATAAAAACAACCGGGAGGTAAGGGCACACCCTTCAGGGGCCAGTGTTCTTGGCTGGGCTGTGGGGTCAAGGGGCAGGGCTTTGTCCTGGCTTCCTGCTTTTCTGGGTCCAGGTGGGCCTGCCTGGCGACCCCGGCTCCGTGGCAAAGGCTGGGTGGGCCTAGATGTACAGCGGGGTCTCCTGGCCCGTGAGGAGCCTGAACATGGCAGCAGGCATGGTCTTCATGTGAATCTGTCAACAGAGACAGGAGAATGAGCTGCTCACCCACTCCCCACAGGTGCTCCCCTCAGTGCAGTCAAGTGAGAACCAACAGTAGAGGTGAACATCTCCCAAGAGCCTTCTGTTGAGAATGCCAGTGCCTCAGAGTGAAGGAAGAAGAACGTGCTGTGCAGACAGACCTGGGTTCCCCTCCCTATCTTCCACAGTCAAGTGCTAGTTTCCCTTTCAGCAAAAGCTGACATCAGGAGGGTGGAAAACTGGACTTTTAAGGGTATCTGCAATTCGCCTACTCGGGTGAGGGAAGGCTGGAGCATCCCCAGGAACCATGGGGCGTGCACTGTGCTTCAGTGAGGAGGAGACCAAGAGAGCCCTGCCCACTAGGCCGGTGTTCTGGAGGGCTGGGGATGGGCTCACTGAGGAGGAGCGGGCTGCCCTCAGACCATCATCCTTTCAGAATCCCTTAGGGAATAACCCTCAGTGCCTGACCTTCCCCCCTACCTGGCTCCAAACAGGATGGGCATAAAACAAGGAAGGCATGAGGCTGCTCCCCAGGGACACCAACCCCAACATCCTTGAGGACACTGGGAGGAAGGTATGTCCTGGGGGCAAACACCAAGGCCACTGGAAGCAAAGAGAAGGTGAGCTCCAGCCCTGCCCAGCCCAGCAGAGTGCTGTGCTCCGGCCAGAGGGTCTGCCTTGCCCACTGCCTCTATGGGTGGGTGTTGTTTCTGAAATATCTAGCTGGCATGGGTGCTGCTGGCCTCTGCCCATGCCCAGGGCCCAGGGAGAGGCTACCAGGAGTTAGCCGCTGATCCCACCCAGGTCTGGCCTTCCTCAGGCAAACAGGCTCGGGTCCTGGTCTGACCAATGCAAATAGGTAAAACTTGCCGATAAGATTTTCCCACCTTTGCCCCTTCAACATTTGTTTGATCTGTTCAGATGTTGGCTCTTCCATCACCCTAGGAAGGCTTTTTCCATCAGAAGTTTCATTCTGGGCCATTCTTCAGTCTGAAACCCACCCCAAAGGCTCATCCAAACTTCAAGTCTTGTTTATCAGTGACTAATTTTCCAAACGTGCTCAGGCATGATGGAAAACGCAGGCAAGCGCTTTCATCTCCCAGCTCAGCCAGCAGGGCTGCGGCCGGCGGGGGCTGACGGGACTCCAGCACCTCACAGCCCGTTCTCCTGCCTCTTTGAAATCAATCCATCTGGGGTCTGAGGAGTGGGAATCATTTCTCACCGCTCCCAGCCTGGCTTCTCCTCTGGATTGATTTCTCTGTGGGTGTGAGGCTGATTGCTCCCGTGTGGGCAGCCATTTCCGAGCGCCTACTTAGGAAAATTGGATTTTCCTTTCTTGGAAGCCATTTGTAAAGGGAAGTTAATGGCAGCTCCCCACCCCCTCTCTTTCTTCGTAGAGTCAGCCATCGCCACCACCATTTGGGGCAGGGGGAATGTGCCTCCTCCCTCGGCCTCAGCAGTTTCACAAAATACTGAGTGTTCTGATGTGGCCCAGGAGATGGGATCTGAGGGGTGACCTGGAGACAGCTCACCTCCCTACCCACACTCTAAAATGGAGTCCAGGCCCTCTGCCTCACATGGCCACCCGGGGAGCACCACACACCACCCAGAGCCTGGCTGGACCCTCAGTGTGCAACCCAAACTCTGCCTGGGCCCTCTCCCCACTTATCTCTCCAGCTCTCCTCGGCCTTACTCTTTGGGCTGTCACTCACGCCTTTCCCAAAGAGACTGTCACTCCTCTTCAATGACTGCCTTCACAGACCCACTCACACTCCTATACTCACACATGTGAACACCCAAACTCACAGAGACCCTCACAAAAACACACCCACACTCACTCCCAGGTACACTAATACCCATACCCACACACCCACACTCTCATATACACTCGTTCATACACACCCACTCATCTACATTCACACGCACACTGTCACGTGCACCTTCACACACCTCACACATACACACGTGCCCACATTCATGCACACCCCTGTACCACACCACAACAGGAAGGCCTGCTCCCCATGTGCTGCCGCATCTCCCATGCTGGCCTCCTGCTCATCACACTGAGATATGCTGCCCACTTGTGAGCCTCTTGAGGACAGCTGTGCCCTTCTCCTGGTACCCTGGACCATCCTCCTGATGCCATGGAAATGACACCAGAAAGAACTAAACTAGGAATAGGTTCCAAATCGACAGGAAGGAAAGGGCTGAGCAGTCTTACACTGAAAGGGCAGGCAGCAGGCAGGAGGCAAACCCAATGCCACAGTGATCCGAGCCCCAGGCCCTGGAGGGCTGGCCCAGCAGAGGAGAGGGGTTACAAACGACATGTGAAGGATTCAGTTCCAGAAACTGTGCAAAGGAGCTCCATCCCCAGCCTTTGCCCTCCTGTCTGTTGAGAGACATTCAGCTGCTTTGTTCAACTGAGCCAGGAGGGAGGGCCAGGCACTGCCTGCCATTCTGCTCATCCTGTGACAGGCACTGGTAGGGTAGAAGCCAGTCTGGCCTGCCCAACAGATGCCCAGTGGCCCCTGGAGAAGTGGTGTCTCTCAGAGGTCAAGGTGGGCAGCACACATGAGCCAGCACACAGAGGTATGTCCAAGGACCCAGTAGGGTCTCCTTGTCCCAAGAAGGGTAGACTTCCCTGGGTGGGGACCAGAGGCTTTCTCAAGCACATCAGGTATCCCCTAGTGTAGCCCATGGGGTTAGATGTTGGTCATGGAAGAGGTATAGGCCAAGATACCCCTAGATTCTGGCCACAAGAAAATGACAAGGGATGGAGGGGAGATGGGCATAGTCTTACCTCCCCAACAGAGTTGGACAGAGCCTGGACTATCTTCTCATGGGCTGTGGCCACCACACTCTGCCCATTGATCTCGATGATGCGGTGGCCAACACGGACGCCACCTCGTTCGGCGATGCCCCCTCTCATGAGGCTGCAGATCTGAGTAGACATGGTTGGGTCAGCATGCACATCCCCATTACATCCTCAGGGGCTCCACCATGTCCCCAAAGATCCAAAACAGAAATCACTCATGCAGAAAAAACAGCCTTACTTGACAGATACTTCTACATGTAATTCCCTGACTCACGAAGGGATATTTATGATTTGGAATATGTTAAAAGAGAGAGAGAGAGTCAAAGCTGTGGTGTGAGTGGGGGACCATCCAGGTCTTCAATCCTCCCACGGTGGAATCTGTGACCTTTGCTCCTGGTGTTGGCAGAGGGTGGAGGGCCAGTGATGTGCACAGTCGGTACAGGTTCTGGATGATTCTCTATAGCTGCACCCTAGCCATCTTTCAGGGGAAGGCAATCCCATCCCCACCTCCTGAGGACAGAGGAGATAAACCCGAAAGTTGACAATTGGAGTTTAGGAAACTGACAGTGAAGGCTGGAAGTTTGTCTTCATTAAAAATCCAGGCATCAGAAAGATGAGCATTTGTGGAACACAGAGGGAGAACAGCCCCTGGAGGGTGGGGCCTGTAGGCTCACTGGAGAAAGGAGGATGGGAAGGACGAGGGGGCCACACCCCAAAGCATGGGTTCCCTGAGGAACCCATGAAAGGCATGGAGATGAAGGTGCCGCAGCAGGAGGAGAGGTTGAAGTCCTGGGACTAGTGGCCTGTTCAGACCCAGCTTGAGATGCAGTGAGGTTGGGCAGGGAGCAGAAAGTGGCCCAGCCTCCCTCCACTGCCAGCTGCTTCCAAGGGCCAGGGATCTTAATCCGCTGATAGCCAGGCAGAGTGACAGGTAGGCAGCAGCCTCACTGGAGCAGAGGCGTCCCGAGAGCAGCCACAGCACACTTGGTGGTCTCTCTTGTCCACCCCCTGCCCGTGCCCCAACCCCAGACACCTCAGCATGGGCCACACAGGGACAGTGCCCAGCCCCGAGCCCAGCACTGTGTTGGGCATCACTGCACGGAACTCTGTGTTTGCAGATGAGGAAGGTCGGGCCCAGAGGCAAGTGCTAGATCCAGGCAGCTGTGACTTGTCCTCCCTTGCCTAGGGACCCACATGACATAATCTGAGAGCCTGGATGAATTCATCATGGCTTTCTGTCCTTCAATTTCCTCTCTCTGGAAACCCTACAGCCCAGCTACCATCTCATTGGTGTTTTTATGACTTTTAACAGGTCCTCATATTTAAAAGGCAGGAAACCATGACCCAGGCCAAGCAAGGTGCTTCTGGAACACCAGAGGGAGAACAGCCTTAAAGGTCAAGGGTCAGCTGTCCACAGGAGATGCTGGCGTGGATGCTGGGAGATCTCAGGCAGGAAAGCGAGGCCCTTTCTAACCCATGGAAAGCTTTTACCTTATGGCTCTTAGTGCCCGGAAGTGAATCACTCCCTGCTTGCCCCAGAGACTTGGGAGTTTGGGGAAAGCCCCACCTGTGTCAGAGCGCTGGCTGGTGTGGCCTCCCTCATCTAATTCTTGGTCTGAGCGCCTCCACCAGCCTACCCTTGCCCCTCTCCCTCAGCACCTGGAAGTGCATCTCTTTACGAATGATGTAGGCTTAAACGTCCACTGCCCACAGGCTGGCCCTCGTGGCCCCCATATGCCTCCTGTCTGCCATTTATTTTGTGAGTTCTGCCTGGTCACTGGTCTTTCCAAAGCAAGCACTTGTGTGAGGATCCTATAGGGTTCCTGCAGCCTGTCCCTCCCCGAACTCGGGACTCCTCCATTTCTGGAAGAAGACATTCTGTGCTGGCTGGAGACACAGGTGCAGACGGATACTGCAGCCCAAGGCTGCTGCCACCTAGCCACCTGGACTCCTGTGGCAGAGTCTGATTACTACCTGGGGAACCCAGGCTCTTGGGCCAGATGTGGGATCCTCCAGGGAATAGGAGTGTGGGTGGAATGCGGGGGGCTGTGTCTGTGGCTATGGTTGTCTAGAAAAGTGGAGAACTGTTGTGTCCGATGGAATTTTGCTTACCTGATGGCCCACAGACCCTACACAAGCATCAAGGAATGATTTCATTCTTTTTTCCCCCAAATGACTTAGTGTATTTTGTGTCAAAACTAACTAGTTCTTTGACGATCCAGAAGAAGGTGATTCAGGATCACCCGTGTCACTGCTCTGACCTGGCCAGAAGAGGGCCTTCCTTAGAAAGGGCTATTTTGACTAAGTCCCTGGTGGTGGCTGTCTATTCATGGAGACTCGAGAAAAGAGGACCAAAGGGGAAAAGAAGACAAAGAGGGTGAAAATGGGTTTGTGCCTTAGGAGGGATGCTGCTGGCAGAACATACTCTGACCCTGACACACAAGCTGACAGAATCTGGGGGTGAGGAAGGGGAGCAGGAGGTGCGGGGTGGGGGAACATGCATGAGGCAGAGGTCTTGCCAACCAAGGCTCGCCCTGCAGAGACTGAGACTGTGACATATTCTAACTTCATGTTGTGCACTTTGGGGGAAGAAGTCAGTCTCCAAGCTGGAGGCTTCTTGATTTCTTGGAAGATATTTTGGGAAGAGAGAGGCAGATCCATTTGGAAAGAGCATTAATTGGATCATCAGTGGTTTGTCTGCTAATGCTTTGTTACTTCAGGAGTAATGAGGCTGCAAATGGAAAAGGTGCTTATGCAAAACCAGCTCGGATGTGGGCAAACTTTTCTAGGAGACACAGGGGACCCCTGACTCCATGGAGCACAGCAGCCAGTGGGCGCTATGCTCCCTGTGGGCCCAGCAGGAGGGTGGACTAGCTCAAGAACCTGAACTGAAGCCGTGATCATGGGCCTCGTGGGCATCTCTGATGCCTGCTTATTAAAACCCTGGGTCCTAGATGTAAGCATAGGAGTCCTGCACTGGTCACGGTGCTCCCAATCCACACATGCACCCTCCACTGACACCCTGACACCATGCAAAGAGACAACGGGCGTGTTCCCTTTGTCCCTGCTCTGCCACTTCCCAGCTGAGAGGCCTGGGGCAAGTTACTTCACCTCCCCGTTCCTAGGTCCTCTTCTGTGAAATGGTGACAGATGATGCCATTCTTTAACTGGACCCTCCCAAACACCGGTTTGCCCCAAGGATGCCCTCAATATGCTTGTCCATGGTGGGGGATTCCATTTCCTGGTTCCTGGAACTGACCCCAGACAGGTGGACTGGAGAGACTGAGATGCTGAGACTAGATGGATTGGAGAAAAGATGAGCTGCACACCCATGTGCCCACAGCACGGTTCACAGGCACCAAGAGGTGGGAGCGACCCAAGTGTCCATGGAGGGATGGATGGATAAATAAAATGTAGCACATCCGTACAGTGGAATATTATTCAGCCATAAAAGGAAGGAAATTCTGATACTTGTTTATGGGATAAACCTCAAGGACATTATGCTAAGTAAAACAAGGCAGTCACAGGAGGACAAATATGTCACGATTCCACTTATAATGAGGTACCTAGAGTACTCCAGTTTGTAGACAGAAAATATCATGGAGGCTGTGGGGGGGGGAATGGGGAGGTCCCATTGTTTAATGGGGACAGAGTGTCAGTTTTGCAAGATGAAACAAGTCCTGGAGACTGGTTGTACAGCCGAGTGAATGTACGTAACACTTCTAAGCCTTACACTTAAAAATGGCTAAGATGGTAAGTTTTTTGTTGCTTTTATTTTACCATAATTATTTAAAAAAGAAAAAGAGAAAGAAAAATAGATGTCCTAGAAGAGCTGGGACTTAAAGAAAAGGGAGGTAGAGTGGGGGACGGGTGTCCAGGGGCCTCTCTCTCTCTCCTCCCCTGCCATACCCAGACCTACTTAGCTGCCCTAGAGCTGGGACATAGTTCGTCTCTGCTCACCACCATATGAAGCCCCGCCACCTGCCCCAGGTAGTGTTTCTGCAGTAAGCAGGCAGAAACCACAGTCAGTCTGTGGCAGAGCTGACAAATGCCATTAGCTAGCTAGGTGCCCTCTACCACCCTGCCCAGTCACTGCCTCGCCAGGCACCGTGGAGGCTGGGGACTCCCTACTCACTGCCCAGCCATCTCCCACTATCCCAATGGCCCCTGGCCATCCCTGGCCAGGCAGAGTGAGCACTTGGGGCTGGGGGCCTGGGAAAGGTCGAAGGGGGTTCAAGGGAGCTTTTTCAGGAACTGGGGCCAGGGAGACCTGTGAGCAGGGAGGCCCAGGGAAGAGAATCGTTGCTGCAGGGTCAGAGGAGGCGGGCAGCAGGAGCCCCAGGTGCCAGGCCAGGCACTGACTGGTGGGCAGGAAGCGGAGGTCACAGTCTCCGAGCCATTGGTTGCATCCTGACCCTGGGGCAAGGGATGGATTTGAACCAAAGAAGCCAGTGCCATCAGGTCTCCTGAATGCCTCCTCACACTCACCCTTCCTCCCAGTGGGGAAGCTGCTGCGGGACCTCCAGCACTTCCCCCGGAAGGTGGGTGGGAGAGAGCCTGTAGCCTGTCATGGTCACCTGGCCCTACCTGGCTGTCCCTGACTGAGGCTCACGGCTCTGTCCTTAGGCTGGCCACAGCACGACCTTTCTTTTCCTCTTGCCTTAACTTAGCCTCACAAGGCACAAACCAGGGCCCCAACCCTCCGCGTCTCTCGGCTCCCACTTCCGGACCTCTGTTCTGCACATCCTTACTGGCTGTGTGACCTCAACAGTAGTGGGCCTTGACCTGAAGTCCTGGGACAATACCCATTCTGCGTAGCCTCCACACAGCTTACAGATGTGGAGGCTGGGGCCTTCCTACTTCGAGTAAGAAAAATTTTCTTTCTAGAATGTTCTCCTTGTCTTTCCTCTGTGCTGTTGGTGAGCACACACATCCTCCCCACTCACCCTGACACCACTTCCTCCTTACAATCTCTCCTCAGCTCTTTAACACTCAGGGCTGTTTTAAATGATTTGGTATTACTGGTCCCCCACCCTTCTTCTATACTCATTTAGTGGCCACATCACTGTCCTCTGGGACCTTTGCAGAAGAAAAACACCAAGGAAAAAAAACTCATGCCAACGACACTTAGGTCAAAGAGAAGGTGGGAAACTTTTAACTGAAGAACTTTGGCTTGAGGAGCAGGCTCAGATTTTTGGACAGCCCAGTATTCACTCAAGCCCAGGAACACCTCCTCCAGACAAGCCCTCCTGCCTCCTTAGTGTCTGACATGGAGCCTGATTCAGGGAAGATAATTCACAAATGTCTCCTGAATCGCTGAATGAGTAAATGAACAATGAAGAAAAGGGGTGAACCAATGAGTGATCATGCATTTGTGGAGCATGGTGAGTCTGATGTCACTATTAATGGTGTGTATTCAAGCTACGGTTGCTAGCAAAGTCTGCTGCCCTCCCCTCCTAAGCAGACATTTGCTAAGTTTAGCCATCACTGGGACATGGGTGCGGAGGCAGGGTAGGGACCACTACTTTCCTGGCCTCCTTTTCTAGCTGGGCCAGCACCCAGGGATCCACTGAAAATCCCTTCCCCATGTGGCTTGGCTAATGTCAGCTGTGCCCAGTGGCCTTCCAACCAGACAAGAGCTGCCATCACCCAGCTCTTGACGCCCCGTCCCCACATGTGGCGAAGGCAGCCCCGGGTGGGGAAGTCGACTCACGATTCCATTCTGCACACTGAAGCCCAGCTGGTACTTGAGGTCTGGCCGCTTGATGAGGACCGTGGTGACTGGGGGGCAGCTGACGATGTTGAGCTTCACCTGGGTCTGGTTCTTCAGGCCCTGCAGAGCATGGGCACAAGAGTCACAGGAGGGTCTTAGACATCACCTTGTGAGCACAACCTCCCAGGCCAGGCCAAGGATGAGTCAGGCCGGCAGGGCGGGAAGGTGGGAACATGCCCCAGGCCGGGGAGGGTGTGCTCATGAGAATACACTTCTCAGCCTCGGTGAGCTATCAGCCTCATTGTGCTCAATAAACACGGGTCACTCAGTCATTCACTCATTTCCTCAGGAAGTCACTTTTCAACCTCAGTGTCTCCTCTCTGCAGGGAATGAACATTATCCTGATTCCCAGGACAGTAGCTGGGTATCCCGGGTGGCAGTGTATACGGTGGCCCACCATAGGCTGGTGCTGTCTCTGACCTGTGCATAAACTAGCCATTTCAGGAGTCAGGAGCCAGGCTCTGAGAGCCACTGAGAACCAATGGGTTGAGCATCAGGGTCACCCTCAGGGTGCTCACGGGAGGGGCTGCCAACATGCTGAAGGCAGAAGGAGAACTTCCTCTTTGGAAGGATGTGGGGGATACTTCTTCAAACCAAACATCCTCCAATAATGCACAGTGCCAAGAGGGATAGCTCAATGAGACTCAGCACTCAGAATACCGGAGGCTTTGGGTGCTGCATCGAGGTGGGCTAGAGTCACGTCAGGCCCCAGGGAGGACATGATTATCAGTGAGTCCCCCCAGACTGCAGTCCTGGGGTCGGGCAGAAGTCCAGAGGCAGGGGAGGGCCCCAGCCCTTAATATGGCTCTAGTTTTAGCCTGCCTGGAGGTAGGGACAGCCCTCGTGCACACACAGCCCCCCGGAGCTGCAGGGTCTCTCCATATTCATTTCCCACTAGGCAGAGGCTCCACTGGGTCAGCTCCAAAAGCCCATTTGCAGAATACTCTGGTCTTGGGGTGCCCTTCATCTCTCAGGATAAAAGGGGCTTCTTCCAGCATCAGGACCACAGAGGGATAGGGGTGAGGCCACTTATGGGTCACAGGAGCTGTCACCAACAGGCTGCTGTATGGAGTCTGCCCCTCCTGAGGCAGCCAAGTGTAAAGCCCCCCCCCCCCCATCCACTTGCTTGTGTCCCCTCTGCCTGATCCTCTTGGGGACAGGCAACTCATGTCTCCCAAAACTACAAGCCCATGGGTCAGATGGTCAGAATGGCCTTTCTAGCACCCAATCCACATGGCTGACCCACTCTTCCAGTCCACCAGGACCAAGGGGGTTTCCAGAAGTGGGACTTTCAGTGCTAACCTGGGAAAGTACCAGGTAAACCCAAGTGAGTTTGGCATCCTACACCCACAGGTCCTCAGCCCCTTGCCTCAGGTCGACGTGATTCAGCCCTGGGCTCTGGAGTAGGAACCTTCCCCCAGCGCCTTCCCAGGGCTGCCTGAGTACTTCTCATGTTAATCATGGGGTATAGTCTTGGCTTCAAACTTTTACTCTGCCACTGACCAGTCACCGGGTGGTTCTCTCTGGGCCTCAGTGCCCTGACATGGGTCAAATGAGGTAGGGCAGAGGTTCCCAATGCACCCACCTTGATGATGCCCTGGCAGGTGGCGAGAGGCAGCCCCACCAGGCTGGTGCCATTGATGGACATGATCTGGTCCCCGATGCTCAGCTTCCCAGAACGAGCTGCTGGGCCTCCATTCATCATGTTTGCCAGGATCACCGTGGGCAGGATGGAGCCCCAGCCCGACTCTACGACCACCACGCCCAGAATCTCACCCTTGTGCTTCTCCAGCTGAAGCTGCAAGGGAATGGACAGGGTGAGAGGGCCCAGAGTGGGGTCCAGGTTCTGGGCCAAGCATCTACAGAAGGACTGGCCTGACCTGGATCCGGTGGGTCCTGACTTGCCTCTTGGCCAGTTCCTCTCAGCCAAGAGAAGTCTGCCTTGTCCCCGGGCCTCACCCAACTTGGGCTCCCAAGACCCTCTGGGGCCCACCAACTCAGGGAATCTGGGAGCCCAGGGTTCATCTCCTCCCATACCCAGCATGGAAGCCCCCAACCCCAAGCAGGACTCCCATGGCTGCTGCTCCCCACCCCCAAATCCACAGAGGCCAGAGGCATGTTCTCAACATCGAGAGCCCATCCTCTGCTCCCAGGCTTTCCTCTTATCTAGGAAGTTCTATTTTTCTTTGCCTCAAGAGTGGCTCTCTCAGAAAACAACCTGTCACTTCATTCAACAAACAGTCAAGAGCATTCATTCAAGATATCCTCAGATTCATTCATTTGACAAGGATCCAGGGTCATTATTTACTCATTCACTCATTCAATAAGTAGCCAGGATCGTTTGTTCATTCATTCAACAAACAGGTCAGGAGCATTCATTCACAGGCAGATAAATTCATCTATTCTAGAAACAGTCATGGTAGGGGCCACCCCCAGGGGAACCTGCTGAGGCCTCTTCCGCTGACAACTTCAAAACTGCCCTGCCAGAGCACCCAAGTTCCCTATTTTAAAGATGCCTCCCACATGCTTTTCAGAAATATCTCCTGGGTGCTGAGTGCCAGTTGATGATAATAGCAGCATTAAAAGGCACATTTTCAAGGTCATTAACACTGATTGTAATCAGCTTCTTTGTTAGAAACATCTCATTTCACACACCAGCTCAGCTCAAGGCAGGAGCAAGACGTACATGCTGGGCAGCCCCCGAGTCTGCAGTGAGGCAGTGATGTGCATCTGAGAGACAAATGAAGGCTCACTCTCGCCCTAGCCTGGCAAGCTGAGGTGGAGAAGCATTGGGTGTTGCAAGGCTGCCTGGCTGAGTTCCTCAAGAACTTGGCTTGGAGAGCAGAAGCCAGTGGAATGGGCTTCCGGTGGCCTGCAGAGGGCCTACCTCCTTGCAGTTCTCGGAGTTGGAGAAGTGGATGAGGTCATCGTTGTACATCTCCTGGGTGTTGATGATGTCGCTGTACTCCTTCTGGCTGAGGTCTTCTGGGTTGATGCCATTGGCCCGCAGAAACTCCTGGTAGGCCACACTGAAGGCCTGCCCAATGGACTGGGCTATGAGTTGGGCCTGTGGGGAGGGAGCAAGCCCACTAGACACAAGTTTGAAAATACAGGTTTCACAGGGTCCCTGGTGGAGGGGCTACAGCAGCTGTGGGTGCAGAGGGTGTCCTGAAACCTCCAAAGGGACCCTTGCTAGGGCTTAAAAGAACAAGAGAGTAACCCTGGGCCCTTGGCGGGTGACAGCTGTCTTCTGCTGATATCCCACCATGGGCCACCACAGGTAAACCAATTTGCTTGTCTTGTACCATCAGGGCCTGGTCCTGACTGTATCTTCGTGAGCTGCTTTATGTCCCAGACATTCCAGGACAAGCCTTGATTTCAAATAAAGTCAGAGAAAATGGTGATGTATTTGCTAAATGTCATATTTGATTGCATTAATTGGTAACTGTACTGTATTTTCTTTTTACCCATCTTACTCCAAAAAATAGATTTGAGGTATGCTTTCCAGGGAGCATCACAGACATGGTTAATTGTTCCTCCCACATCTATTTCTCCTGAGCTACAGAACCTAGTACCAGCTGGGTGGGGGCCAGCTGTGAGTATTCTGTTGCTCTCATAAGCAAGGCTGTGGCCCATGACAGGCCTGACACCTTGGCACATCAGGCCCTATGGAGCAGATCTTTTCTTGTTCCTTCAACTGAACCATTTCTGTGGATGTTACTGACTCTGACAATACAGAGGCCTTGGACACTGACATTTCAGGATGGGGCCTTTTCTGCCCCCTGTTGGTGTGCAGACAGGATGATGGGAGGCGAGAGCTAAAGATTCCCAGCTCCTGGACTAGGCATAGCAAGCTCATGGCTACAGGGCAGCCCTGGGAAAGCAGTGGGACTTTGGGTGACATCTCAGCACACAGCAGTACCTTCTCCTGCTCCAAGCCCTGGGCTGTATGAGCCCAGCTCAGGTCTGCCCATGCTCCCCATCTACCTCCCATTTGCTATCAAGGCGCCCCCAGCAAATTGGCTCAAAGGTTAAAAGGAAGGAATTGGCCTAAATTCCTTTCTTGCCGCACAATGCATGATTTAAGTGCTGCAAATGAATATGCATATAGGAAGGCGCTCTGGGCCAGATCATATTTGCAGAGCATCTGGGCCTTTCCTTAAATAGGCACTGATTCTAGGTTGAACTACCCGCGCCAATTAGGCTCTGAGCCATTTATAGGAAGGACACATCAACAGTCTCCCTTGTTCTCATGACCAACGTGTTGGTGGCGGACTGATGTGGTTGCTTGGGTACCACCAGGTGGCGCTGTCGGACTGGACAGGCGCGGAGCAGAGATTGGGCTCCTGAAAGGGCAGGCGACACCAGTCCAAGGAGGGAGGGGCCTAGTGGAAAAGCTGAGCGCTGTGGACATGGGGTCCTGGAGCAACAGTGGGTCTGTCCTGTACCGACTGGGATCTCAGGGTTGTCCCACCCCTGAGCACCTGGTTCTGTCTCCACCTGAAGGAGGTCATCTGGCTGGAAGGGCAGTGGGACAGCATCAGATTTCTTGACCACTAGACCAAAGGCTGGGCTCAGGCTGCCTGCTGCCCCGGATTCCCATCTTGGGATCTCCGGGGACCATGCTCCGAACCCCCAAAGCTCCTTTCCTTGGACAACATTTTGATCCTCATCCTAACTCCATGGCCCCTCTGGGGGAGAAAAAAGACAGCCAGGCACCTTGAGGATGGGTATCCCTCTGGGCACAATCCAGGAACCTGCAGAGTCCTGCTGGCTGCCTGCTGTCTCCCAGTTCCTCCTTCAGCCTGTGTCCTGGCTTCCCTTCTACCTGGGCAGAGGCCAGCCCAGAGGGTCCTCGCTGGCCGGCTGAGGCCCAACTCCAGCACCCTTAGACAAGCGGCTCCTCGCTTGGCCCAGCTCACAGCCAGGCCTGAGGAGTGTTCACTGCTGTGAAGCTAGGAGTCCTGCCCTGGACCCAGCAGGAGGCCAGGTGCCAAGGGCTCTCAGCCAGGGCCTGGGCAGCAGGCAGGCTGTTGCTCAGAGGTGGCCTCCTACACGTGGGTTGCGTGTACTGGAGAAGACAGGGAGGAAGAGGATGCTGTGCCCAGCACCATGTTTTCCTAGCACTTTCATGTGTGCAGCTTCATCTACGGTTGCCTCAGTCCCAGAGCAGCTGGGATCCCTCCTACTCGGAAGAAATCAAGACCGAGTAGCCATCTGGACCACATCTCTAGGACTCCTCATGCTCTACCTGGGCAGGTCCTTTCCTCATTTTTTCAAGGACGCATTCATTCACCCTTCCCACTGTGACAGCCCTGTGTCCTGTTGTGTGCCTACAGTGGGCAGCTCCTGACTTTAACCCTCAACCGTCCGTACTGGTTGTGCCATGGAAACTCTTGCTGCTCCCTGCTCCTTGATTTTCACACTAGCTGGCCATTAGCCCTCTGCCATTTGGCCTGCTTCTTGTGTACACCATTATTTGAGGCTCCACACCCCTGCCAGGTCTCTAAGATATCCCCAAGTCCCCACTCACTGAAAAATGCTCATCCAGGTGTCCACAGACCTCTAAATAATAGTGAAAAGTATATATATGTGCTTAAGTAGGTCTGTACTGAAATAATGTCTGCATCCTATAAATTTGCCGTTGCTTTCAAGCGTTTTACATTGATAACTTCTTGGGAAAAAGATGATTGCCCCTACCCATAAGTTTGCATCCTCTCTTCAAATACAGTTTCTATGCTATGTTTCATAATCATGAAAATATTGAGACCCTTTCTATGGCTGTCAATCCCAGAACTCCTTCAAGTCCTCATGTGAACAAGAATGCCTCGCACTTTGGCACTTACTGCAGCCTAAAAGGGGTCACTACTAACAAAGCTTGAAATGACCTGTCTTCACAGGTTAGAATGGGTCCATGGAGGATAGATCATGTTCAAAAATTCCACTCTGACAATACCAACAGGAATGCCTCAGTAAAAGCCTCCTTGGTGGTCCCTGAGAATATCAATCTGCAGAGGAGTCTGTCAAGAGATTGGGTTCACTCTCTCCTGAGTTCCCCCCACCCCTACCTTTCTGTGGTATCAGAATTGAATCCAGGGCCTTTTGCATGCGAGCTAGGCACGCACTCTGCCACAAAGGCATATCCTTGGCCTTTTTAAAATTCTATTTGGAGAAAGGATCTTGTTAAGTTGCCCAGGCTGGCCTTGAACTTGAATCCTCCTGCCTCAGCCTCCTGAATAGCTGGGATTACAAGTGTCCACCACCCTGCTCAGATCTTTTGTTGTTGTTGTTTTCCAAGACCATCTTCCTCTGTTGCCTGGGCAACAATTCAATCCTGAACTTCTGGGCTCAAGCCATCCTCCCACTTCAGCTCCCTGAGTAGCTGGGGCTATAAGCACATGCCACTTTATGGCCTCTTAGCGAGATCTATGGTATTTTGAACTTCAAAATTATTTTTTAACTTGTTATGCAGTGAAATGACAAGTACAAAGGCAGAGCTCAACTTCAGATGCAGATATACAACCCTGGCAGGCAAAAATGGATATTTTATTAATAGAATATTTAGGCAAATATTAACTTTATTTTAGGAGGGGAGAGGTTTTATAAATGAGTTCTTCAAATGGATAGTTCCCTTTGTACATTTAACTAAGATTAGATTTATAAACAGCTCCCGAAGAACCTCTTTCATGAAGTGAAATAAAACTGTCTTCGCTATCTTCACAAACTTGAAGAATGTGAAAAAATGTACCACTAATGCCACTGGAAATGTTCACATGGCTCACAGGGCTTCCCCTTGCTAGGTGGTTTTGAAAGTGCCTGGGATCATGGGGCCACCATAAGGCACAGGGCTGTCGGGGGAAAGGCCTTTCCCACTCTTGTGTTTACTTACGTCTTCTGACTCGAACACGTGGCAGATCATTTTATACTGTTTCTTCCCCTCCTGGGCCCCGGGTGTGGTCTCAATGCAATCTTGAGAGGCTGACCGGGGCATGCGGCGTCTGGCCATCAGCACTACGATGTTCCCAATGTCAGCAATGTAGGAGATGGTACGCAAGGCATGGTCCATCATGGTTTCCTGTTGGGAGGGGAAGGAAGGCCCCAAGGAGGACAAGCCAGTGAAAATCACTTTAATCTGGCGTTTCTCAACCTTGACCTTATTGATATTCACTGCTGGGTGAATGTCACTGCTGGTACTGCTGGGTCATTCTTTTTTTTTTTTTTAATTAGGTTCTTTTTAGTTTTACATGACAGTAGAGTCCATTTTGATATAATTATACAAGCACGGAATATATCTTAGTCTAATTAGGACCCCAGTCTTGTGGATGTACACAATGGTGAGATTCACTGTGGTATATTCACATATGTACATAAGAAAGTCAAGTATACGAAAAAATGTTCAATATCTTTAGCAATTAGAACATTATAAAGCAAAACCACACTGAGACTTCATCTCACTCCAGTCAGAAAGACAATTATCAAGAACACAAGCAACAAGAAATGTTGGTGAGGATGTGGGGGAAAAGGCACACCCATACATTGCTAGTGGGACTGCAAATGGTGCAGCTACTCTGGAAAGCAGTATGGAGATTCCTCAAACACTTGGAATGGATCCACCATTTGACCCAGTTATCCTACTCCTCAGTACATATCCAAAGAATTTAAAATCAGCATACTACAGGGACACAGCCACATCAATGTTTACAGAAGCTCAATTCACAATAGCTAAACTGTGGAGCAAATCTAGGTGCCCTTCAACAGATGGACAAGCCATTCTTTATTGCACAGGGCTATCTTGTACCTTGGAGAATATCTGGAGCATCCCTGGCCTCTCTCTACCCCTAGATGCAATAGTACCTCCCCTTCTTGAGGGAGAAAACCAAAACATCTCCAGTAATGTCCTGGGGAGCAGGGGTGAGGTGGGTGGAGGCAAAATGGTCCCAGTTGAGAACCATAGTTCTAGACAACAGGGCATTTTAGGACGCTGATTTGTAATCAAAGTAGCCAACATTTGGCTCTGCCTGCACCCAGGGAGGCATGAGATGGGGTACCCTATCCTCATTAGGATTAGAGGACATCTGTGGCTCTGGAGAAGGACCTTCCCTGCAAGACACGTGGCCTTGTGCAGGCTCAAAAGTGGCCTGGCCCAGAGAAGCAAGGCAGGAAGGCCAATGTTGTCCACTAGACAAGTTCTTCCCAGGGAGCACAAGCAGCCTGGGCCCCCCAGGAGACACTGAGGCAGCATGTCTGCCTCCCATCCATGGGTTTCCATAGCTGACTTGGAGTCCCAGGCCCCAGGTCTACTACTATTGATGGCTTTTGTCATCTGGCAGGAACCTCCACCAAGCATCTTGCCTGTGACTCCTCCCTAACAAGGATGCACACAAAGGTTCTGAAAAACTAATCAGTAGGTCTTTTGTGCCTTTGCTTTCCTTCACAAAAGGAAATTGGGTGTTTCTGTGACCTCTGGTGCCCTATTCTTCCCCACAGAATCATGTCTTGCAGTGAATATTGCACACATTTGTGTAAGAGGGTGATTTGTTTTCTGGCCCATGCTACTGGGGGTTCATAACCACAAGACACAAGGAAGGGACCCTGGAAAAGGGAAGAGTGAGAGTAGTTCTTCAGTGTCTCCTGATTTCTGACCACTATCCAATTTCCTATCAATAGCAGAGATGTCTTCCTTAGACAGAGGCTGCCTACCAACATGGCGGCCATTCTCTCTCCTGCCCTTTCTGGCCACTTCCAACTGCACAGTCTCTCACCTGTCCCCACCTCTCCAGCCCTTCAGTCAACATTTTTATATTTTAGTCAAACCAATTTCCTGTTCAAGCCACTCTTCCAGTTCATCCTAAACAGTGACTTGGGACAAGTTCTCAAACCACCAATGGCTCATCTTCCTACCCTGGGTGTGGCCCAGGAATATGAGCAAGAGAGTGAAGTGCAGAGAAGAATCACCACAGCAGGTGAGACAGCTGTCTGCCGATAAAGGCCTGCCTGCCTGCCTGTAAGGTCCACCTTCAAGTGGCATTTGGGAACCTGGATTTCAGTGGATTTGCCACCACCCTTAACTGATTAGGAGGACTCATTCAGCCTTACCTGCACAAACAACATATCCTAAGATGAATATCTCTTCTTTTCCTGGGAGTCTAGAATTTTGCTACATGCTAGGCAGAGCATGCCTAGAGACCTTGGGTGCTGAGTCTCTATGAGCCTCTCTGGTAGATAAAACTTCACAATCATTGCTGGGGAAATTCAGCATGTCTCATGGGACTCCACAGGGAGAAGATTCTGGAAACACAATCCAGGTATCTCCTAGACTTCATCCACACACCTTTCCCTTTGCTGAGTGTTATATAGTTTGGGTCTGGAATGCCCTCCAAAAGCTCATGTGTTGGAGATCTGGTCCCTAGCCCATGGTGCAATGGAGACATGGTGAAACCTTTAAGACATGGGGCCCAGTGGGAGAAAGTTAGGTTATAGGGTGTGTGTCCTTGGAGGAAATGTTGGGATCCTGGTCCTTTCCTGTTTCTCTCTTCACTCCCTGACTCTTATATAGAGAGCAATTTCCTCTACCTTATGCTCCCACCATGATGTGCTACCTCACTACAGGTCCAAAGGCAATGAGGCCAACTCACTTTGGACTGAAACTTTTGAAACTATGAGCCAAAATAAACTCTTACTCTTTGCAAGTTGATTATCTCAGGTATTTTGTCACAGAGATGTAAAGCTGACTAATACACTGATTTTGCTCTGTATCCATTTGGTGAATGGATACATCAATATGCCAAAATCCTTGAGTCTTCCTACAGACTCTACTTAGGGTGGTCTTGGGGATCCCCAACATTGGTGGTTAGATGAAAGATAGAGGATGGAGAGGTATGAGGTGGGGAGTGAATTCAGACTGTGTCCACAAAGGATGAGGAAACAAAGTCCAAGTCTGAAGCCTCACAAACCAGATGCCTGGCCCCTGTCAGAATCAAAGTTGCTCATCAAGTTCTGATCACTTGTGAGACTCTGCAGAAGGAAGATGGGAGTGGGGGGGTAAGACACAAAGATCAGTGGGACAAAGCACAGGCCTAGGCATGGAGACAGACATGAGAGGAGGAAGTTGAGTCCATTACCCACCCTGGGATATGCCAAGGGCCTCAGTAGCTGGGCAAGGCAACATGATGCTCGGGGTAGGAGTGAGCCTCAGCATGAGCCATATAATGGGGTTATTTCAGCTCCAAGATATGCCCTACTGCTTCCTCTGCCCCCAAATTCTAGGAACCCCATGAATGGGGAAGCAGAGAAGGAGCTCAGGGCTCCCAGCTGGTTTCCCCACCCACTCCTGGCCTCTTAACCCCTCAGGAAGTGACACATAGCTCATCTGCTACCTACTAAGCTTATCTTTGTTCATTTAAGCAGGCTGGTATAGATAGTAGAAGATAGTATTAATAGTCTGGAATTTTCCTGAATTTTCCCTAAAGGCCCATTATTCTCTAGCCCATAGCACTCTTGGAAGGTGATGGAACCCTGAAGGTGGGGCCTAGTGGGAGGAAGATAGGTCATCGGGGTGTTCCCTTGAGGAGATATTGGGGCCCTGGCTCCTCCTCTGCCTCCTTCATTGTTTCCTGACTTCTAGAAAGTAAGCAGCTTCCTCCACCACATGTTCCCACAATGATTTGCTACCTTGCCACAAGCCTAACAGCAATGGGGCCAACTGACTATAGACTGAAACCTCCAAAACTGTGAGACTTTAATATTTCAAAGTTGATTATGTCAGCTATTTTGTTACAGTAATGGAAAGCTGATGAACACAGAAAACAAATGAGAAAAACACACTGATATTGGGAACCAGGGTCTATGCTGTGGGAACAAGAGTATATATGAAATTGGGGATGGTAAGCATTCTATGCTGCCAATAGGAGACATAAGTATAAACCCATGGCTTTAAAAAACATATATACCATCTGGCTTTGTGCATTGCCAGGCCCCAGGAGCAATGACACCCTAGAAACAATGAGCACAGCCAATACCCAGGGCTTTTTCCTATATGTCATTGCTCACTAAGAGGAGCCATGGTGCCTTGAAGAAATGACTGATTCCAGGTCTGGAGCAGGAGGGCTTAAGGTAAGGTGAAAATGTCTTTGTCTCAGAAAGTGTGGAAGTGTTCAACAACTGGAAGAAAGATGCCAAAATGATAATGCAAGTTAAAAAAAAAAAAGAAAGAATCCCAGAGTTCAGAGTAAAAAAGAGGGAGGGAAAAACAAAATTAGAACACACTTTCTCATAGAACATCAAATAATAAAAATGGAAAGCATGGTATCCTTAGAAAATCACCATTTTGCGCTTCCAATGTTATCAAAAAAGTCAGGTAAGATCATCGTCACCTGATCCCTCCTGCACCTGGGGACAGTACTTCTACACCTGGACTTTGTTCCCTGGGGTCCCCAAGGTGTGAACTCTGGAGATGGTTTATGTGATTTTAGACACTGCCTTTCAAACACTCACCTGTGTGTCAGCATTTAAAACTTTAATCCTCTGTGTGGAGATGAAGAGGTCCACTTCCGTCAGTGTCTGCGCATCCCCCTCGGAATTCTAAGAAAGGACAGTGGATGATGTTACCAATGGAAACATTATTCCAGCAAAGTCCTGGTAATTTCATTAATTACCCTGCATCCTGTGGAAGGAAATCGCAATGCCTTGGCCAAGAATCCATAGCTAAGTGAGAGTTTTAAGGCAGTTTTTAAAAGGCACAGAGAAGAGGGAGAAAGCTGGCTTCTTGGAAGGTCAAATAGGAAAGGGACACCTGGGGTCTGTGTTAGAGTCTCCTCCACCAGCAGAAAGCAGGTTGAAAACTTCTGACCCTTGCGGAACTCACTGAACTCAGGCTGTGACTTCTTGGATTGGGGATTCCAACTCTCCTCAGGAAATGGGGAAGACATTTTCAAAGAAGTTGCATTAAAACATCAGCTCTTCCTTCTCACTTAACCAGCCACAACCAGATGGACCCCTTTGACCTTGCCATCTGAAAACCATTAGGGGAGTGAGACCAAGAATAGGCCCAGTGCAGCCCTCCAGTGACAGAAGTGGGGAGAAGTTGTCACACCAATGACCCTGGTTTGTCACCTGTGCTGGAATAAGCTCAGCGTTCAGCTGTGAGTTATGTTTCCATGGACTGTTGTGGAAGCTGAGTAACAGTACTCAGGTCTGCCCCCAAACAGGGTAGCCTTTCATTGGTTTTTTACACCTGGGAGAGTCCTAATTACTACTGCACACTGGTAATGAAAAATAGGTCCTGTTGGTTTGCCCACTGGGGTGAATAATTCTGTGCGGTTACTCAGGAGCTAACCGTGGTAGATCTTCCAAACAGCAGAAACTATGGCTTAATTATTCACCAGAAAATCTCAAGTCAATAATCTCCCTGCTGACAGTTCCTCAGGAATTCTGAGTCGCAGGAGCTCAGAATTACAATGTATTATAATGATAAATTTGTATTTTAGCTCAGTTTCCAGGGGTAAAGATCTGTGGGGCTTTCAGTTTACCACGGGATGATGTTGCTTTTAACTAATTAGAAAGAGAACAGAGTCCTAAACAATCCAGCACCAGGACCATGGAGGAGCTTTTTCTGTTTTAAAAAATTGGGTTATGGGCTGGGAATGTGGCTCAAGCGGTAACGCACTCGCCTGGCATGCGCGGGGCACTGGGTTCGATCCTCAGCACCACATAAAAATAAAATAAAGATGTGTGTCCACCAAAAACTGAAAAATAAATATTAAAAAATTCTCTCTCTCTCTCTCTCTGTCTCTCTCCTTAAAAAAATTGGGTTATGTACAAAATCAATGGGGTTTTAAGAGTTATATTCTTTAATTGTAACTCAAAACTTTCTTGCTCAAAGAGCAGGTCAAAGCCAGAAGTAAATCAGAAAAACTGCAGGTGGTCCTTGTTGTTACTGACAACAGCGGACACTTGAAATACACCTGAAGTAGAAGAGGCTCACGGTGGGTAAATAGATGGAGCCACAATCCTAGCAATAACAGAGAAGAGGACAGTCACCCATCATGCACCCTAGTGAAGAACAAAGGGAGTCCTACAGAGGGACACCAGAGAATAGGGTGGGCCTATTCAGCATGTCCAAAAATGGGGTTCAGCCATTATCAGGTGTTTCATCAGCTGGGGACAGACCAGAAAAGGGGCCCTCAGCAATGACCCTGAGCATCTCACTGCCCTACAAAGAACACACCTTAATCAAAAGTAACCTGGGGGAGGTGACATGGGGGTAGGAAAGATGGTGGAATGTGATGGACATTCTTGCCTTAGGTACACGTATGACTACACGTATGGTTTGATGCTACACTGTGTACAATCAGAGAAATAAAAATTTGTGCTGGAATTGTGTACAATGAATCAAAATGCATTCTGTTGTCATATATACCTAATTAAAATAAATAAATAAACTAAAAAAAAAGTAACCTGGTTGCTGAGGCCTTTCTGAGCAGGTCCCAGGAACAGGCTGTGGTCCATAAGGACTCCCCTGCTCCCACCGATCCAAGTCCTTGACAATTCAGGGGTAGAGTGAAAGGCTACAGGCAAGGGACCCCTCTTCTCTGGAGGGGGCACATCCCAACTGCAGATGTGCAGCTGGGGCCCATTCCATTCCACTTTGCCCAGAGGCTCCCAGAAGAGGTCTGTTGGCAGAACCCACTTTAGTCCCCCAAAGACTCACTGCAGATGGAAGGGAGTCTGCAGCAACAGAAAATGCTACCACTTCAAAGTGAAGAGGGAGGACTAAATCTCTTGTTTTTAAAGCAGAAAGAAACATTAGCCAACAAGCCAGTGCCAAGTCTCCATGGATTTGCCCTGGACCTTCTGACACTGGGCATTGTGATATTTTCTGTATGAGGACCATGTTTAGAAGATCACCAGCTTTTATTAAATGACTAGGCTGACAAACAAAGGACTAAATGTCAATCCAATTTTTAAAAGTCTGTCCAGACTCCAAAAACTTTTTTTTTTCCTTGTGGCACTGGGAATGGTACTTGAGCATGCTAGGCAGGTCCTCTACCACTGAGCTACAACCCCAGCTAGCTCTCAAAAACGATTTTCAATAGAAAGGCAGCTCACAGGCAAACTGAGCTACTCATCATCCTGTTTTAGTTAATGAAACTTAATAAATGTAAATATCAGAACAATTTAATTAATGCTGTACAGGAGGCCCAGGTATTAAATACAACACACTGTCATATCAAATGGCACATAGAAGAGGAGCTTCACAGCATTAGCCATGCTCTAGGATATGAAATAGTCTAAAAAATAAAAATAAAAAGGACTAATTATTAAATTCTTCTGTAAGTGGGTGATTAAAAAAAACAAAAATGAAAAACCATAGTGTCTTCAGTTTCATTCAAGCATCTAGGATTCCCCAAATAAAGGAAGAGAAAAGCTGTTTTGTAATATTGTTTGGATTCCCACCAGAAACCCCCCATGGTACAGAGCAAGCCATGGTCACACAGCAGACACCACTGTTGCAGGGCCACAATGGTGCTACACACCGCTTTTTTCTTGATCTTAGCAGCCTTTTGCATCCTCTGAGCAGCATGTAAGAGAAAAGAAAAGCAGGTGGGCACAAAGAGAAGGAGGACAAAATTATTTCAGTCTTGTGCTCAACCCCCCAATACTCAGGCCTGGCATCCAGCATAGGTCCCCTGCAGGGATAGGGGACAATCACTGCCTGTGCTGAGCACCCAGGCTAATCAAGGGAAACCCATATACATGCTCGTCCAGTGCTAGAAATAACTGTCAATCATCCCATCTACAGAGGGTGCAACGGAGGACAGGAGAGATGTAATCAATGGGCAGGAAAGCAAGCCAGGCTGGGTCAGGAGCAGAGGGTCCAGGTCTCCTGGTTGCTTTGCTTTTTCTTGACCACCAAGGATACCTCATGGCTTCCCTTTCCTTCCAATAAAGGAGGTCAGTGAATGGCAGGGGAGGGGAGGGGGCTGACATGCCGGGAGTACAAACTCCACCTTGCCCAGAAGGGGTGCTATCTCAGCCTGCTCATCCCCTCCCTCCTGAGCCCATTTGGTTTTGCTGACATGGCCACATCTTCCCCTTGTCTAGTTTCACCCACTGTTCCAAACCAGACAATCCCACATGCATCTAGAACGATAAGTCAGTCCGAGTTTTTCTTGCGGTCATGTATTTAAATAAAACATGACTTATTTTCCCTGTTCTGGAAGTACTTTGGGTGAAGCTAAAAATACACATACTGTTGAAATGGGACTTGAGGCTCCAAACATGCTTTATGACTAGAATGCTACGGAATGGTCATCTTTTAAAAACTGTGCTTCTGAGGGGCTGGGAGGACCATTAAGGACTTATTAAGAAGTGAGTGGCCTTTGTGGCCAGTCTAGTATTTGCTCAGCCAATATACAAGTCTCCCTCCGCCTTTCTGGGCACCTGGGCCATTCCCCTTTCTGTGCCAAGGGCAGTGAGTCAGAGCTGGACAGGACACGTGTGTTCCACTGCACTCTTCCACTTCAATGCTCCCCAGAGAAGCCCAGCTGAATGAGCATCCCTTGGGCCTGGGAGCACTCCTACCTTGACCCTGCTGACGGCCTCCTGTGCCTGCATCATTCTGATGTTTTTGGAAGGGTTGCGTTCAGAGAGCAGCTGGGTGGACCCCAGGTAGTTGGCAGCAAAGATGATCCCATCGATGAGGTCTTCTGGCTCACAGGGCCCTGGAACTGAGCGGGGAGCAGAGTGAGTGTCTTCCAAGAGGAGAAACGCCCCAAACAAGAGCTCACACACCTGGCCACAGCACAGGGAACCCAGCAAGCCAGGACAGGAGTGAAAGAGAAGGACGGAGCCTTCTAGAATCTGCCAGCACTCCGGAGAAGCCAGTCTTCTTTCTCGTTATCCTTGGGTGCCTGGTGCAAAAATCAACATGTGGGCCAGAAAACTCCACGTGAACAGTGTCACAGGACCATTCCAGGATCCCAGGTGACTGTTACTCAAGGAAGCTCAACCTCCATGGTGACAGGCACATGCAGTAAACTAGAAGGCACTACTTCCTAAACATGGCAGCCCTTTTTGTACCTTCCAGACTTCTCTGGAACTACAGAGGTGACCTGAAAGAGCATGCTCTACTTCCTCCTCTTCTGTGCTGTGGGATTCCTGTTTGCCTGCAGCCTCTCATCCAATGATGCTCCAGCCAAAGTGAGGCGACAGGATCCCAGTTGCCTCTGGACTATGGCGACCCAACAGAACTTCCTGCCATGATGGGATGTTCTGCCTCTGTGTTGTTCAGTGCAGGAGACACTGCACTGTGTGTGCTGAGCACTTGAACTCCGGCTCCTGAAACTGAGGACTGAATCGTTTCCTTGGATTTACGGTTGTCCCTCTGCATTTGTGGGTTCTACATCTGTAGGTTCAGATCGTGTACCATATGGTTAGACTTATGATGGCTGGGCCTGCACTGAACATACAGACTCTTTTCTTGTTATTATTCCCTAAATGGTACAAAAATCAACATGTGGGCCAACATTTACATTTACACAGCATTTACATTGCATCGGGTATTCTAAGTCACCTAGAGATGATTCAAAGTATACAGAAGGGTGTGTCTATGCAAATACCACAACATTACATATAAGGGACTGGAGTATCCATAGACTTTGGTATCCACAGGAGTCCTCTGTGGATACTGAGGTATAACTATGATTTTAATTAATTGAAATAAAAAAAAAGCCCCATGTTAGTAGCTAGTGGCTCCTATACAGTGCAGCACAGCTTCAGTGAGGGGTCAGCCAACCTCTTCTATTAAAGGGCCAGATGGTAACTATTTTAGGCTCTGTGGTCTCTGTTGCAATGATTTGCTTCTCTACCTGAGGGGCAAAAGCTGTTGTAGAAAATATGGAAATGAGTAGGTACAGTCGTTATCTCAGTAAAACTTTATATAAGCAAGCCACGAGGACTGGACTTGGGGCTGCAGTCAGCAAGCCACTGAGCTCCTCTGTGCCATCACTCACCTTCCTCTCAGGCCCAGGCTGGCTGCCTTCATCCCCCCAGCACCACATGCTTCCTGGCCAGAGGCCTCCCTTTCAGGGACCCTGGCTCCTAGTTTCTTCCTCCCACCCTAGCTGCCCTCACACTAGCCACTCCAATGTCCCAGGACCAGCTATCCTGTATTTCCCTGGCCCTGTCACAAGCACCTTCTCCTGACCTCTCCCTACCCTCGGCCAGCTGCCCAGTGGTCTTACCTCCAACTCCCTCTGTTGCTTGAAACTATCACCCCACAACCCACCCCACAATTAGGATGCCAAAGTCCGCTACCTCAATAACTTCTGGCTGACACTCTCACCTTGCAGTCTGTCTGCCCAGGGTTTGGCGAAACTCTGACCTGTTTTCTTTGGACTAGTGGCTGGAAAAAAGCTATCCATGGGGGCATATTGCTACCATTATACATTTATCATATGTTCCCCCAAAGCCCTCAAAACTCCTCAACAGCTCTGACTCCTTTCTCTAGAAAGCAGAGCCTCACCCTAGGCACCAGCAACGTCCTACCTCCCTCTGTCCGTCTGAGTTTCGGCTGCATTTCCCTCACCTGCTCCTTTGCCACATGGCCGAAGTCTGAACCCCTCCTTCTGGGTTTTCCGTTCAGCAGTGAGGTCTCCCCCTGGGGTCTGAGGACCACCTATAAGCCCATTCCTCTGTTCCTACAGGAACCTTTTGTCCCTCGGGCACTTAACCAAGTCTTATCATTTGGGCCTCCCCACAGTTTTGAAACATCCTCCAGTTTCCCCAAGTAAATTTAAAAAGACAAAAAACAAAAACCTTCACACCAGTGTCTCTAGTGGCCCTCCTCTCTCCTGCCTTTCAAAGCCAAAGGCCTAGAAAGAAATGCCTCCTCCCTGGTGCACCCCAGCCTGGCCATTGTCCCTACCACCCCATGGACACCATGTTTGCTAACAATGCCCAATACCTCTGGGCCAGCCCATCCCGTGGGCCCTTTGGTTGTCACTTCACCACTGTCTCCTTCTGAAGTCACACCAGGACTCTCCCCCTGGAGTACGCCCCATCTGATCTGGGACAATCTGGGGGCAATTACCCTCCCCCCACCAAGTTCATAACTAGAGATCCTCACCCCAAGGCAATGGTATTAGGAGGTGGGGGCTTTGGGAGGCAATTAGACCAAGAGGGTGGGGCCCTCACAATTGGGATCCGTGCCTTCTGGGAGAGAGTCCCAGAGAACTCTCCTGCTCTGCCTGCCTTGTGAGAACACAATGAAAGGCAATAATAATTCACAGCCTTGAACGTGGCTTTCACCAAAGCCACACCATCCTGGCACTCGAACCTTGAACTTTGAGCCTCCAGACTGTGAGAAACACATTTCTGTTATCTAAAAGCCATTCAGTCTCTAGTACTTTGTTGAAGCTGCAAGAACTGAAAAGTGAATCGACTTCGCCCTGAATTCTGAATACTCTCTTGGACTAGAAACCAGATCCTTCATTCACCCACTGCTCCAAGCCTCTTGGGTCCTCCATTGGAAAGTTGATGTCCCTAAGCCTCAAAACCCAGTTTCCCTGTTTGGAGGTGAGTACCCAAGGCAGGTCAGGAAAACTTTTCCCTGTCACCCCAACATCAGAGACCCCAGAGCTTGGAATACTGAGTTCTTGCTCACAACCTCAACCAGGCTGCTTGGGTGTGTCACTCTCAGCAAGTGGCCAGAGTGAGCAGGTTGTCAGTCACCCTGAAGTGACCTCAGAGGTGAACTTGAGGCTTCACTGGCACCAGACTGACACTGGATTCTGCCTCCATAGTCTAAACAACCCTCTGAGACTTTGGTTCTCCTAAAATTCTGGGAGAAAATGGCACATATCTTTGGGGACGCCTGGAAAGAGACCTGTATATTACCTGTATATTATTCACATCCGCAAAGCTCAGCACTGGATTTTAAAAACTGTCTAAAAGGTCTATACCCAGGGGCTCACATATCAGGCTGAAATACTAGGAAACCACAGATGCACAAAGGCAAACACAGACTCTCACATGGACCCTCAAAACTTCACCCTAAAGCCCCCACAGGCTGTTCCCCCACCCCTAACGGTTCTCAGGTTGCCTCTCAAGGGATTTTTCAATAACCTGGGGGCCTCTGCAAGACCCTCACAAGGACTGGGCTGAAGACCCTTCCAGCCTGGCCTACAGAAGTCGTTGATCTCTCTGGGCCTTCCTGGCCCTCCCCAGTGGATGGACGCTCCAGCGGCTCCCACAGTCTGCGTTAGTAATGGTTTTGGCGGCAGGTACTTTAAAGCACTAAAGCAATATAGTGCTGTTACCGTAAGCCCAAACATGGGCTAGAGAGCGACTCTCATAGGTTTAACCATAGTGTTGAGACCTGAGAGGCAGGTAACCCTGGTATCTAGGGGCCCAGAGCCCTGGTCCAGGGTGCTGACCATGCTCCATGAGCTGACTTCTTCAGCCCTTGTGGGGGACTGTGAAGGAGCACCCCCACAGTGGTGACACCTCTCAAAGAAAGTCCTACAAGAGCTAACCAAGAGAGGGGCTCAACTTCTGAGCCTGCAATCCCCCAGGCTCCTGATCCTAGGACCTATTCGCCCTGGGTCCAGGACACTTGCTCCAGGAGTACATCAGGGACTAAGGGGACAGGGCAAAGACCCTGCACAGCTTTAGAACAGGCTCAGAGAAAGGCTCACCAAGTCCCGGGATTGATATAGGCTTTTTTATACTGAAAGAAAGACTGGGGAACTGTGCGAGGTTGGGTGGGGTGAGGAGGGGAATGAATCTTTGCCTCCTCCCTAGTCTGTCACCATTTCAGAAGCAAATAAGGCAGAAATCTTCCAAGTCCAGCCCCTCTGAAAGGCACAGGCCTAGGCTTGCTTTCTCAGGCTGCTGCCCAGGGACACTGGCCCCCACAGGCTTGGCAGATCTCTGCAGAGCTCCAGGGCCAGGGTCAAATCATGCTCTTTCTTCTACCTCAGGCACTTTGGTCCTCGCTCTGGAACAGACAAATCTCCTTGCCCAGCTGGGCAGGCATGGATGCGACAAGCAAGTGGCAGCTTCAGGGCTTATAGGGGTGGTGCCAGGGGAGAAACCCTGCCAATCTGCCCACTAGCAGCAGTGGTTTGTACTCCAAGTGCACCTGTGAGGGGGAAGCAGAGGCCACCCGAATAGAGGGAACAGAGTTCCAAGCAGCACCCTCCACCCCGACCTCCAGGACCTTGGACTATAGGTCCCCAGTTTTTACTACTTCATGTCACCTTGCCCTTGGGCTTTTTTCTCCCCAGTACACATGGTTTGGAGCACTCATCATTTGTTTAGGGAATCACAGTGATGCCCACGTCCTCTAGAGGGGCCTGAGGCAATGACAGTTACTGACCAGAAGACGGTGTCACTTTGTCCTACAAGAAGGTGCTGGTCCTCCCAGCCACCCTGGGGTGCCCTGGGCATCACACCCTCAATCAGCATCAGGGGCTTGTTCTGAACAAGTGAGCTCAGGTCCTATGTATGCATGGCACCCTGAGGACCCCAATCCCTGAGGAGAGGTGGGACAGGCCTTGCCTTTTGAATCAACTCCCAATGCCTTCTGACTCCTCCCTTGCCAGTTCCTACTGTGACCTTGGAAGCTCTCTGGATCTTGCTGAGTTTCATGCTCCTGTTTGAACATGGACTCATGTTCCTGAGTACATTTATGAAGGACTGGCTCCCTCTCCCCCTGGAGTGTGCCCATCTGATCTGGGACAGTCTGGGGGTGAATACTCCTGTGTGAGAAGGGCAGCTGGACAGAGGATGTCTGTTCTCTGGGACAAGACCAGGGAAGCATTCAATGACTTAGCTATGACTCCACAGATGTCCACCTCTGTCTGGCCTTTCTTTCTTCCTGTCTTGGAGACTTTTCCAGTAAGAAACCACAATTGTAACAGTGCTGCCTTCAACTCACCTGCAGAGCTGCCTCCTACCCTCATACATATGAGGGAAGGAACACCAAACACAGAAGAGTGTCCGGGGGGGGGGGGGTGAGGAGCTGTTTTGGACCCACATTCACAGTTGTCAACTCCAATCATGAAATGCAAAACCCAAATCAAACAGCTTCCCCACTGTATGAAAGCAGCTGGCCCAAAATGGGTATAAATTGTTCTCATTTTGCACAATTCCTGCACTAACCCTGAGCTGAGACCACCAGAGGGAGACGAATGACAAAAGAATAAAGATGAAGCTTTAAGGGAGAGCCAGAGAGTGATTTCTCCTCTTCAGGACCTATCTCTGACTTAACAAAGGCCTACGTATCGTGTATCCGCGCAGTTTGGAGAGGGATAAGGTACTCCAGTTTGAAGAAGCCTTTGTTTAAAACACTTGTTAGGAAAACCCAAGGCCTTGTCAGACTGTCCATTCTCTGGACAGGGAAGCAGTGGCAGAGCCATACCAGGGACCCTCCCTCATCTCTGGGAAAGATGATTCTGTACACAGGTACTGGGATGAGGCTTCCAATCACCAGCCTGGCTCCATGTGGAGGAGGGCAGCTCCTCCTGTGCCTGCCTCTCTTGGGTCTCAGAGGGGCAGCTGGGTAGAAAGAGGTGGAGGAGCACAACCACAGTGGGGGCTTGGGGTGCATCTCAAGATCTGGTGCTCTCTGCACAGACAGGAGATCCCAGTGCAGCACCTACTCCCTAAGCACCAGCCCTCTGTGTGACGGGATATAGGCCCAGCCAGTCCTTAACAACCCCATGAAACAGACCTCATTGTCCCAATTTTATAAATAAGGACCATTCAAGTGGAATGAAATGACTTTGCCCAAGATCACTGTTCCAAATTTAAGTCTTCAGATTTAATATATATATATATATTAAATATATATATATATTTAGTGGTAGATGGACACAGTATCTTTTATTTTATTTATTTATTTATTTTATGTGGTGCTAAGGATCAAACCTAGGGCCTCGTGTGTGCCAGATAAGCGCTCTGCCTCTGAGCCACAACCCCAGTCCAGTCTTCAGAATTTTTGAGCCTACTCTGTGAAGACCTGTATCGTGAAGAAAACACAGAGCTTGCAGGTTGGATGTCAATCCCACCATTACAAGACAAATGTGTCTGGAAGGCCCGTGGTGAATACCAGGAAGAGAAGACATGACCCTAGAGAAGAAAGAACAAAGGGGGCCAGCCCTAATGAGAAGGAATCAGTGAGTCAGAGGGCAAAGAGGAAAGATTTCTAGGTTGAAGCAAGAGCAGATGCAAAGGCCCTGGGGTGACAGAGAGAGTGGTACTTTGGAACTCTAAGAAGTCTAGATTGCCTGACACAGGATGGGCCATCAATTGGAACAAGTCAGTGAGAGTGCTGATCAAATGTGTGAACCCTGGAGCTACACAGAAGATTGTCACTCCAGGGCAACCATCAGGGAAGTGGCCCAGTTACTCTGGCTACAGAGGGGCAAACAGTGGAGAAGGAGAGTAAGATAAGGAGGGACTGGAAAGCTGGTGGATTGGCTGGATGGATGGAGCTGCCACTCCCTGAGAAGGAGCTGCTGGAAGAGGACTGTCCTATGGGGGTGGGGATGCTGGACATGTTTGCTTGCAAGAGCCAGGGCATCTTCCAAATGAAGCTCAGGAGGCAGCTGACTCAGGAGTCCAAGTTAAAGGAACAGACGAGGGAATGAACTGTGTGACGTGCCACTGAAGCCACAGGCATGATGAGTCATCAAGGGGAGGGCAGGGGTGGGGAGAGGTAGGGGAGGAGGACCCAGAAGCCAGCTCTACCAAGTGCCAAGAAAAGGGGCTTGGAAAGGGAGTCATGCCCATCTGTGCCTGTGCTAGCAGGAGGGCTACAAGAAGCCCTCATGTACTGGGCATCGTGACAAGCAGGCCAGCAGTGACCTTGGAGCAGTTCCAGAGGAGAGCCGAGCAAGAGCCAGCCAGAGGGTTGAGGAGTGTGGGAAGGTGCAGACTATGAGGCAGCCGTTCCCCAATTCTTATTTGGAAGGAGAATAAGAAAGTGAATCATTGGCTATGCATACATGCAGGATGGACAGACAGGTCCAAGAACCAGTGGAGAGGAAAGTGAAAGACACAGGAGAGAAGAGATGTCAGCTACGGGATGTGCCCAAGTACAGAAGAGCACCTGCCCCCACTTAGAGGAGGGGCTGCAGCTCTGATGGGACAGATAGAGGGGGAACACTGACACCACGTGCTAGGCAGGCCACCCAGGTCAGCAGAAAAGGCAGTCCCTGAGAAGGGGGCCTTCAGATAGGAAGACGAGACAGGAAGTGACGAGTATCAGGTCACGTAACTGGGTCGAACACTGGACCTTCTGCTACAGAGCCAAGGTGTGTGATCTCCAGACCCTGGAAAGGCTCTGCCACCTCCAACGCCTCCCTCACCACACCTGCTTGTCCTAGACTCAGAGGTTCCTGCACCACAGGGGCCTGTCCCCCAGAAGTGCCTTTTAAAAGTGATCTAATAAGGCTGACAAGAAACAGAATATGCTGTCTGTGAAACCAGACCTGCAGGGCATTCAGCAGGGAGAGGCAGCCCCGAGCCTGCAGTACCGGCCAGGCTGTCACTGAAGAGGAGGCTTTGGAGTTCCACACTGTGGCACTTTACAACCCGGCAAGTGACATAAGGTCACTGGCCGCTGGGAGGCTAGAAGCCATGACAGAATGAGGGAAGGAAGGTCAAAGCCAAGTTCAATCCAGTGCCCAGATTTGCTCAAGACAGATCCTCAGCATAAGCTTCTATCTGGAAGAATGACTTCCCAGAAAAAGCATCATAAATTTTAAAAACCTGGCAAAATCAGGAAAAGACCTATGCCTAGGCTGTTACTGCAGCACTGTTTGTAATAGCAAAAAACTGGAAACCACCCAAGTGTTCCTAAATAGGAGGCATTTATCCAACAGTGGCATTCTACAAAGCATCCTCTATATACTGCTGTGCACAGTACAGAACTTTGGCATAATTGCCAGGATTTAGCAATAAGTGAAAAAAGCAAGATGGAGAAAAGGGGTGCCCATCACACCATTTACCTAAGGGAAAGATAATGCTTACAATAAAAATGCATAAAATGTTAAACATTATACAACGTATGTATGTATATATATATATATATATATATATATATATATATATATATATACACATACTAAACCATCAATGGTACCCCATAAATATGTACATTTTTATGCTTTTATATATCGGTTAAGAGAATTTTTAAAAGTTTATGCAAAGATAAAACAATTTAAAAAATAAGAAAATAACCTATCAAACATTAAAAATGGTTATCCAAATTGGGAAGAAATACATGCACAAATAGGGTGGAGGAAGAGACTTTGACTTTGGAACCAGGCAAGTATTTTATATAATTACACAAAAAAGTTCAATGAAAAAGCAAATTCCTAAAAATTAAAAGAAAAATGAAACAAATCTAAGTGTGTATCCACTTGTGACATAATCACAAAAGGAAAAACTATGCCCAAATATTGTTTTGGTTTGGATAAGGAGATGTCTCCAGGAAAATCTGAGGTGTTAATGCAGGAAAGTTCAAAGGTGAAATGATTACATTAAGAGAGCTGTAACCTCATCTACGGATTAATCCATGTAGAAGATTAATAATTTGAATGGATTACTGGGTAGTAACTGCAGGCAAGTGTGGCATGGCTGGAAGAGGTGGATCACTTGGGAGCATGCCTCAGGGGACTAGATATTGTCCCTGTGTCTCTTTCACTCTGCTTCTCAGCTGCCATGAGCTGAGCATCTTTCCTCTATCACGCCTTCTGCCCTGATATTCTGCCTCACCTTAGGCTCAGACAAATGAAATCGCACAACCATGGACCGAACCTTTGAAACCATGAGCCCAACATAAACTTTTCCTCCTCTAAGTTGTTCTTGTTAGGTATTTTGGTCACATCCATGCAAAACTGACTAACAGAGCAGTCATTTGATCATACACCCCTCCTGGGCTATACTCTAAAGAAAAAAGTAAATGCAAACAAATCACAAACTGAATCAATAGCCAAGTGTCCTTGGCAGTGTTGATACTGTTATCCTGAGAGTGCTGCATGATTAGCAGAATAAAACAAATGCATAATCATGCTGTTGTCCTTGAGAATGGGAATTTGGGGCACAGGCAAAAGAAAGTACAAATTTAAGAACCTAATACTCCTGATAGTCCTGATAAGTATCAGCATAAAACATGATGTATTTTCTCTTTAAAAATATAGTATATTTTTTCATATTTGTTTATTGTATAACAAATTACCCCCAAATTCAGTGGCTTAAAACAACCCATGTATTGTCTCACAGTTTCTAAGGGTCAGGAATGTGGGTGGAGCTTAGCTGGCACCACAGGCTTGGCTCTTACAAGACTGCGGTTAAAGAGGGCCACAGAGGCTGTAGCATCTTAGGGCTTGAACAGGGGAGGATCCATTTCTAAGTGTACTCCTGAGGCCAGAGACATCAGTACATTGCCATGTGGGATTCTCAATAGGGCAATTTACAACCACAGCAGAAATAGCTTGGCTCCCTTTGAGAGAGAAAGCAAAGAAAAGGGCGGGTGGGGGGGGGCAACAAAACAGAAGTCACTGTCATTCTATAATCTGATTTTGGAAGTGATATTCCATCACTTTTGCTATATTCTATTCAGTTCAAGGGAGTCAACAAGTCCAGCCCACATTTGAAGGAAGGGAATTACATAAACACCAGGAGGTGGGAATCAATGGGACCATTTTAGGTACTGCCTATAACATATATGTATTTCCTAACCTCAGAACAAATATATAGTAATAAGCACCCAGAGGGCCCAGATCATAGTCTCTAAATATTATTTCACAGGATCCCTTAGAGAAAGAACTAACTAGTTTCATCAAAGACTCATGGGGCCATATTGATAGGAACCAACCTAAACAGCCTCACATTGGCCAAAGATGAGACATGGAAGCATCAATATGCATGACAGCTACAGCACACTAAAACACACCAACATGCTTCTACCCGAGAGTTCCTAATGACAACACGTAAAATCTCACTGGTCACTTTTAGAGATGGTTGGAGCAACTCATTAATTTCAAAATTGTTAAAGAGAAGAAATCAAGATTTAGACTGCTTTTCTTATATGAACCATATCATAGAGTGACAAAATACTTGATAAGGAAAAGTTTCTCTAAATTGAAGAAGTCCAGCTAATCAATAAAAATGATGGAATTAGAGTGATCAATCAATGGGTCTAGACAAGGATCATTAATTGCTGCTAATATCACCAAGAGACAACCAAATTATCATATGCCTCTTGGTGGAAGAACACAATATTTATGAAGGGTTTTTGAACAATGAAAACTGAATATGGTCAACAATGAAATGAAACTGAATATGATCAACAATGAAACTGAATATGATCAACCTCCATATCTAAAAAAACAAACAAACAACAAACAGAAAACCCACCACTCTACCGGACACAGGGGACAGATAAATATGTTAAATGACACCATTAGGATATTCTTAACAAAACCCAGACTTCATGAAATTCTATAAGATAAGTGATACAGATTCTTCCACAACATCAACAATTGTAAAAAAGACAAGAGAAATGGGTGGAGAACTATAAAATGAAAGACAGAAGAGGATTATAAAATATATTAAGCTATCTCAATATATGGATCACTATTAAATTAAGGACACTAACCTGGGGCAATGAAATCTCTAACTGGGTATTTAATGTCATGAAGAAATGATCACTAATTTTTAGTTGTGATAATAGTATTAGAAGTATTTTTTTTTAATACAGAGTACCTGTATTTTAGAGATACATATATGGACTATTTTAAGAGGATGCTATGAGGTCATATTTGCTTTAGGAAAAGTGTGGAGGTATAGAAGAATACACTGCCATCCACAAAAGGGTAAACCCTGGTAAATCTGAATCTGGTGATAGGCACATGATGACAGGTATAATATTCCCTTTGTTTTTATATGTGCTTGAATTTTTATGAAAAAAAAATTAAAAAGAATGGATCTTTCAAAGCAATGTTATTTTTTAGCAGTAGGCAAATCTCACTGTTAAAGAACTTTATTTCTACTGTTCTACGCAATTGAAGTAGACAACAGGAAGAAGTAACAGAAAACAAGAGAGGAAGTATCAAAAAAATCATTCTAATTTGCAGATGGTATGATTACATGCCAGGAAATTAAAAAAAAAATACAGCTAAAATTCTATTTTCAAAAAAAAAAGAAAGAAAAGAATTCATTAAACCAATAGTTTCAAATTTACCATGTAAAACAAATCAATATCTTTATTTGTACTTACAAATGCAACAAGTTAGAGGAAAAAAGGAAATAAAAGATAACATTTACAAAAACAATAAAAGTTATAAAATGCCAAGGAACCAACAAAAAGATATGTATTGGATTTTTACAAATAAACTTTCTGGATGAAGATAAACAAGCTTGAAGAAACGTAAAGATAATCCTTTTCTGTCTGGAAAGAGTCTATATCGTAAAGCTGACAATATCCTTCTTGCTTAGTAGGTGAGTTTCATGGGTGCCAAATAAAAACGCCAGGGAAGGTGTGAAAAGGCACAATGGTGGCAAGGCAGAAATGAGTCACCTGGTGATAAAATGCACCCCAAGTCCCCAGCCAATAAAGCAGCCTGGGTCTGGAGCCAGGATGGACAGTCCCTTTATCCCACCTAGAAACAGGTCCAGACAGACATGGAACAGGCAGTTTTCCAAACCCTGAAGGAAAGATGCACTGAATACCTTGGGCACAGCTGGATAGCTATTTGGAAAAAAAATATGCTCAAAATGTAACTCTTTCTGTATCCATATACTAAAATAAATTCCAGACAAGTCAAATATTTAATCTAGAATAAAATTATAAAAGTTCTGGAAGAAACTTTTTTATTAAAAAATAATCTTAGAATTGTGAAGGTCATGCTCACTTCAAAAATTCAGTAACATCAAAGGAAAAAGACTGATACATTTGATTCCACAAAATGTTCAATAAAGTTAAAAAATATATATGATATACAACAAAACAAAGACAACAGTAAACCGTGAAAAAACTTTAACAATATAAATCAAATTGCTCATTTCCTTTATACATAAATTAATACAAATTGATTTATAAAACCACCAAAATCCTAGTGTCTTGAGTTGGGGACAGGGGTGGAGGAAGTGGTGGGGGAAATGTGGCCAAAATATACAAACACCACTTAAAGACAAATAAGTCCTGGGGATCTAAAGTACGGCATGGTGAGTGCTGTTAACTGCCCTCCATGTCCAATGGGTTCCATATCTGAATTCAAACAATTTTGGATTGAAATATGTTTTTAAATTGCATCTATACTGAACATACTCAAACTTTTTCTTGTCTTTATTCCTGACTCAATAAAGTATAACAACTCCTTACATAGCATTCACATTTTGTAAAGTGTTTTTAAGTAATCTAGAAATGATTTAAAGCCCATCAGAGGATACACAAAGGTTATGTGTAAACACTACACTGTTTTCCATATGGGACTTGAGCATCTGAAAATTTGGTTTCTAAGGGGGTCCTGGAATAACCACCCTCTGGTACCAAGGCGTGACTGTGTTATGGTTTGGATATGAGGTGTCTTCCCCAAGAGCTCATATTAGGTTATATAGCAATATTCATAAGTGACATGATTAGATTATGAGATATACAACCCAATCACTGGATTAATTGATGAATTAATAATTTAAATGGATTACTGGTGGTAACTACAGATAGGTGGGGCATGGATAGAGGAAGTAGGTCAACAGAGAAATGCCCCTGGGGATTTTGTCCCTGACTCTCCTCTCTTTCTGACTCTGTCTCCTAGCTGCCATAAGTTAAGTAGCTTTGCTTGGCAGTACCCTACCGCCATGATGTTCTGACTAATGAATGAGCCCACCATGTACGGGGAGACCTCTGAAACCATGAGCCCAAAAGAAACTTTTCTTCTTCTAAGTTGTTCTTATCAGGTATTCTGGTCACAGCTACAGAAAGCTGACTAACACGAGGCCCAAAATGATGGGGTCAAGTGACAATGGACTGAAACCTCTGAACCTATGAGCCAAAATAGATTTCTCCTCCTTATAAGTTGACTGTTCCAGGTATTTTGTCACAGTAACAGAAAGCCCACTAACATGTGATACATACAAGTCAAGCTCAAGAAAAAAAAAAAAACACAAACAGCTTATAAATACATTAAGTGGTGTTTGATTTCACTTATGATGAAAGATATGCACATGAAATCAAAAAGATATCCCTCTATGCCCATCAGCCTAGGCATAGTATTGGTGACTGTGGAAGCTAGCACTCTCATCCACAACCAAGGGTACTACTGTCCATTGTCCCCTCTTGGGAAGGGTACTTGGGCCATGTCCATCAAAGTTTATATGCTCCTGCTCTGTAATCCTGCTTTATCCAGGAGTTGCTTTTGTGAAAGAATTCACACCTGAACACAAAGACATGTCCATGAGACTACCCACTGCTATGCTGACTGGCAACTGATTGACAGTAGGTACACAATAGGTTGGTTAATACTCCATTGCATGTCCATGGAATGGATCCTGGGCTTAAATAACCAGGTCGACTTAATATCTCCAAAATCTGCCAGAAAATAAAAGAGCAAAGTGCATACCCATGTGGCTAGTGCAATATTCATTTTAAGAAAATGGTCTATGTAGGCTGGCATATTTCTACACCACAAGACCCCCACTCCCTGGAAGGATTCACAAGCAATTTAGCAGTGGTGTCCATTGCAGAAAAGAACTGAAGTGAAATGAACTGGTCTGTAATGAAAGTTTTCTATCATGTACAGGCAGGAAAGGAGGACATTTCATGGGGATTTCCAGGGTAGAATTCATTTTTTGCCTCTGTGACTCCTGATCTGATCCAAGCATTATTTTTTTTTTCAAAATCTTTAAAAATCTCTACCGGTGAATAAAAGTTCCTATTATAAAATATATCTAATCCTTCCTCCACAGACAGCACAGAGTACTAGAGAAAAAAAAATCACCTTGTTTACAAAAAGGGAAAGTCATTTTACTTTTCGTAACCCCTCTTTGGAATTTCCATGTCCCTCTCGTCCCATAGATCACCTTAACCCTGTCCTCCAGCCAATAGCATCCCAAAGCCATATCAGTTCTGGAGTCCTGGCCTTACAGAAGAGGAGGAGGCACGAGGTGTCTTCAAGTCACGGGTTGTTTCTGAACGGTTTGCTCCAGTTGCTTATTTTAAGAAAAAAACCAAGTCTCTACTCCTAAGCACCCATTTTGTGAAACCAAGAGGATGGCTTTATCACAGTGGGGATCCCTGAGAGAAGGACGGTATGAGGGGTGACCTCAGCCCCAGGCCCAGAAGTTCCAGTGATTGGGATCCCCATTCTTCCAGGTGGCCAGGATATAGGCGTGGAAAGTTGACAGGTTATACTGAGAGCGTTAAGACCCCAGGGCTGTAGCATGTAGGTAGGAGCCTACAGCTGTGGGTTGGGTGGTGGGTTTCAGGACATCTTGCATGAGCTTTGCCTGTTAGATTGAGAGGAGCACAATTGTGAGGGACAGAACATGATTTAGTGGTCTTTGCTATTTTGTACTAAAATGGCCATTGTTAAGTTCTATTGCTTGGGACCAATACCAGCCTTTTTGGTTTTAAAAAGCACATGTCTACCTTTATAGAAAAGTTAGACTTTTACATATATTTGTTCAGAAGTGAGGACCCTCAGGCTCTCTGGGACTTATGCTGTTCCCAGCCACCATATCCAGCAGCAGGGGACATCCTGAAAGTGCCCGTCCTCCCACTACACTTCTAGATTCTTCCCCATCATGAGGCAGTGAGTCCTGTGTGCAGTTATCACTTTCCAAAGAGATTTTCTCTGCAGTATGAACCTTCCTGGTCTCAGAGGGTCACCTTACTCCAAGCATTTTCCATGGGGCAGGGGGGTGGTTCCTGGGATTGCCTCTGGTGAGAGAGGACTGTGCCTCTGGGAATGAGAGGGTCCAAGAACTCTGATATCTGGAACGTTCTCCTCAAGAGAACTCCTGGGAATATGAATGTGTGTCTTCTCTAAGCTAAGGCTTTCCTTACCAGCTGCACTGAAGACTGCTGAGGCAGTATGGAGTGGGGGTGATGACCTGAGACCTGAGCCGGAGTCCCAACCCCAGCTCTGCCTCCCACTACCTGGCAACCTCAAGTCCTCAACTTATCCTTGCTGAGCCTCTGTTTCCTCATCTACACCAGCCCCTACTGCTTACTGTTATTCCAGAGATCAATGAGGAAAAACTCTTAGGTTATAACTGCCTCAAAGTAAGTAGCTGACAGGTTTTACCAATTGGTTTTATCAATTTAGGTCCTGGGGATTGAACCCAGGATCTTGCCTATGCTAAGCACACATTCTGTCATTGAGCTATGTTCCCAGCTAAGAAGTAATGTTGTCAATGTGGGTCCAAGTCTAGGTCCTACCCTTCATCAGCTAAGGGACATCAGATGAATGACTTTAACCGCACTGTGCCACAATTTTCAAACCTATAATGTGTGTTGGGAAATATCTACTCCTCATGTGTTGGTTGAGCAGGTGACAGGTTATAGACCTGGCACACAGACAGCATCTGAAACACTAAGCCCTATACCTGTTAAGATGAAGATGCTCTCACTTTAATTGTTGGTGTTGTTTTTAATTATCATGAACAGCTATCTAATCTGAAATGAGGCATAGATTGGGGGGTCAGAGGCTGTCCCTCATTAGTATTTCAGGAAAGCTTCCTCCGGGCAACTTCTCAGACAAGGGTGTGGTGGAAAGCCCACTTCTCTGCTGTATTCACATGGGCTCTTCCCAGTTCTTCTGATGTTCCATCTCAGGACTAAATGGCCACAGGGGTTTGAAATGCTCATCACCTGAAGCAGGTGTTGCAGAAGATACCTGAGGGCTTGCTCACTCAACTCTCATTCCCAGACAGTCTCCCCTCCTTCATGGAAAAACCACTTGAGCCTCCAGCCAACACTAGAATTTGTGAGCCGTCTGGTGACATAGCTCTGGCTAAAGAGAGATAAGGAGAAGTGTGCTGAAGAGATCTCCAAGGTCTTTCAATATTCAGCTGAACATTCAGATTCAGGAGTTCTCTAATATCCATCCAGTCATGGAGCCATTTACCCAGAGGGAATAAGACAGAATGCAACTGGCCTCTAATCTCTTCTACAGGAATCTATACAGAAGCCCATGTAATGTCCACACAGCTAACCTCAATGGATCCCTGGATGGTGGCTATGAGGATTCAAAAGCCCATCAAGAAGATGTGTGAAAATCATCCAGTTTTAGAGCTTCATATTCTCAGGAGCCAATATCCTTTATAATCACTCTCTGATGTAGCTTCCAGGATACCCTCAAAGGGACATGCCTGCCACTGTGGGAAGCCCAAATCTCTGACACTTCTTTAGTATTAAAATTCCCCCCTAAAAATACAGTCTACCAATCAGAGTCATCGTTGCTTCCTAGTGACATAGTTAAAAAATTACCTCCCAGGTTACTTAGGGAGCAGGCTAAGAAAATAATGGAAAGTCAGATTATCGTGCAAAAAAAAAAAAAAATCATTCATTCTTTATCTATAGTAAATCTTTGATTTCTTAATACAAAGGGGAAGACAATACAGCTGGTTTGTACCTTTGGCCTTCTCTCTTCTTCCTACCTGGATCAGGAAATAACAGCTGTAGCTATGCAGACATTGTGTTATGATGAGGTGACAAGCTTAAGGACAAGTCCAGGTGAAGCAAAAATGCTGATCCTGACATCATAAAGCCACTGAATGAGCAGCCACTCACCTCTAGACTTCTTTGTGCTAGACACATAACTCCCTGCTTATTCAAGCTAAGATCGGGTGTTTTGATACTTGGTGCCCAAATGCATTCCTAACTGGTCAAGGTGCTTAACTTCAGGATGTCCTTTCACATTCATTATATTCTAGGGTCTTATGTCATCCTATGATGCGCTCTTCCTATTGCTAAGAAGGATTTGGGTCCATTGCTGAATATGATTTCTCTAATGTAAAGGGATGTAGTTTTCCTTAAGGTCACTTTAGAGCTTCTCTCCTACTGGAACAATTCTAAATTAAGATTGTTCACTTTGGGGTGAGCTGGTCATAAGCAATTTCAGACAGTGTGAATGAGTCTGAAGCATCCAGCCTTGTTTTGATTTGGTCTGGAAGAGTCTAAGGTGGTCCAGAGAAATGAGTCTTCCACAATGCTTAGAAGCTAGAGACAGGCATCATAGGCATTAACACTGTTTCCAGATGGCTCTCTACTCCTCTCTCTTGCAGGTATAATACTAGTTTAGAAGCCAGAAAAGTTTTATGTCCAAATCATCTCCCCAGACAGTTTGAAGGGGTTCTTTCCAAATGATGCCATTATTCATTGAAAAAAAAAAACTTGTTAGATTCATAGACCTAATTTCACTAGAGCAGCAGGGCTGGGGCATACCCACCCTGGCTCCTGACCACTGGGGAAAACGGTGCGGAGATGTGCTGCTTATGAGATGTTGCCTGCTATAAATCAGGAACCAAATCAAACCCTTCTGCAGGGAGACACAGGGATATGAGGTCTCTTCCTGCTGGTTATTAGGTCCTGGAAAACTACAACTAACCAGTTGACCTGGAACCCTCATAACCTCTTATGACTTGATGAAGATCAGTTCGAGCTATTTGGAACCAAGAAAAAACATACCTAAAAACACATGTACATTGCTAGACATTTGAGCCTGTTTGCACTGATCAAAATGGAGTCCAGTCTCTTTGGATTCTAAGTATTGATTCTGACAACTTAAAACTGATTTTCATCCAATTTGAGCAATTTAGCCAGTCATAATAGGAAAAATTGGTTTGAATTGATTGACTCATTTTAAACTGGTTAGAACTGGTTGAACCTGGTTCAAACAAATCCTTTAAAGGGTAATTTGGGGAGGGGGCGTGTTCAGTTTCCCAGGCTTTAGTTGTTTACTAAAAAAGAAGAGGGGAAAAGTTTTAAAGTCATTAATTTTGAAGACCAATTACTTTACTCCCATAAATATTCATATGAATTAATTACCAGCTTATTGAAAGAATTAATAAAATCACACTGCTTATTATAACACATTAGCAGGGGCAGGAGACCTCCTCCTGGTCCAGAGAAAGATCCTACTTAAGAGGCTCTTTGCTTTGATGTTGGAGCACTAGAAGCAACCCACAGAAGCTCCCAAAAGGAGGCTGTGGGGACACCTGATGCACTGCAGCCCACACAAAGGCAGGTTTATCAACAGCCAAGCAGGTGTCCCCCCCACACACACACATAAAAGTGACACAAAATAGATCAATCAGTTTTGTTCTTCACCGAATGTGAACATGTACAATTAGCCTCCTCAAAAACACAAGGGCGGGTAAAGGGAAATGAAGGGTTTAAAAAAAGAACAACAGCTTGGGTTTGGAAGCCATTACATCCACCCTGATCAAAAGCATCAGTTCATAATTAGCTGCTTATACAGACACATTTCAATCTATTAATTCAGGCATTGGTGTTATCTGTGATACAATTAATAAGGGTGTAATTAAATGAATGGTCTACTGTTCCTTGTATCAAAGCAGGCAAATGGGCTGCACCTCCCTTCCCCACTCAATGAGGGTTTCCGCAGCCCTCAAAGAACCAAATGCTCAAGCACCTTGCTGGAAAAGGCGCTTTCCAGACAAGCTCTGCAGGAGAAAAGCACGGACAAAAGCACCATTTGTTTTGACATAAAATGCAACTGCCCCTGAGAGATAAAAGTCAAAGTCACTTACCAGCCACAAAACTTGGAAATGATGCCACCTTCTTTGTCTGTTAGGAAATAGGAAAAAATGAGACATACACTAGTTGCAAACAGATGGTCCATAGAAACTAGGCTAAGATGTGTACCATCACAGGAAAAGCCTAACCCCATGAGCGGCTGTGTTCCCAAGAAGTCAGCTCTGTGTAGAAAGCTAGTCTCATGCAGGCAGCATGATGCTTGGCAGAGACACTAAAGCACACCCTCTAAAACTCAGGGACCCTCAGGTCAGCATGAAACAGCTAGAAGGGAGCCCAGAGACTATACAACCCAATGGCTCTCCAACTGATGGGCATATGAACTTTCTGAGCATGTCTTTAAAAAGCGAGATAATAGAGAATGGATGCCACTCCATGGTGGGGCATAGTTATTTCATCAAAGCTAGAACATCTCATATAAATTATGCTACCCAAAGAGGGGAGATAATTTGCTTGAGAGCTCATTTTAATAACCTCCAACATGGCAGGGCTACTTTATATGGAATAATTTTTTTAAACCATGTTGTTTGAATTAGAACCATGGTTCTCAACCAGGATGATTTTTCTCCCCCAGGGACATTTATCAATGGCTGGAGACATTTTTAGTTGTCATTACTGGGCTAGTGAGTAAGAGCTACTGGCATCTAGAGCGTAGAGGTCAGTGATGCTTTTAAAAATCCTACAGTGGCCCAAAACTACCCCTAAAAGCCAATGGTACCACTAGTGCAAAACACAGATTTCAACATGTATATCGAACAGGGGAGAATGGGTTCCTATAAGATCTGGGAGCATCAATGATCCCACACACACCATCAGTGAACACTTTGTGGTGTGACTGCAAATCATCAAGGAGGTCCCTTTCTTCTCTTCTCCCAGGCCAGAGCACCCTTACCTCCTCCTACCCAAGTTTGCTAGACCTGAAAACCCTCTCCCCAGGTACTGGGTGAGATAAGAAATTTACCGAGAGTGAGTTAACTGTGATGGGGTCAGCAACTCCATCATGAGGACCCAGCCCCAGAACTCTCACCCTTGGAAAAAATTACCTCTGGGATGTTGTTATTATCAATGGGTCCATTGAGATCAGAGCGCTGCTGCTTCCTTGGCTGCTCCAAACCATTGCATACCTAGAAACCAGGAAGTTAAAAATTGTAAAGTTAAAGATTTTTATGTTAGAGAAATGAACCAGGATACAAAACGTGAGTATTGGATGGGATTCAATTTTACAAAATGCTTGCATTTGCAGGTATGCAGTTGTATATGTGTACGAATGTGTACATGCATACATGCATATTCAATTAAAGTGTAATGTTGATATATGTGCTTTCTACTTCTCAAAAGTTTTTTAAATTGTTTTAAAATTTTATGGTTATTGTTATTTTAATTGTAATAAAATACATATAACATTATTTACCACTGAACCATTTTTAAGTGTATGATTGAAGGGCATTGAGTACATTCACATTGTTGTGCAAACATCTCCAACATACATTTCCAGGACACATTTCACCTTACAGAATGAAAACCCTGTGCCCACTAAACAACACTTTCCCATGCCCTTCTCCCCTTATCCCTGGAAACCACCACTCTACTTTCTGTCCCTCTGAATTTTACTACTCCAGGTACCTCAGAAAAATGGGATCATATTGTTTATCCCCTTGTGACTAGCTTATGTCATTTAGCATGTTGCCCTCAAGGTTCATTCATACTGGGGCTGAAGTTGTGGCTCAGTGTTAGAATGCTTGCCTGGAATGTGTGAGGCACTGGGTTTAATTCTCAGCACCCCATATAATAAATAAAATAAAGGTCCATTGATAACTAAAAAAAAATAAAAAAGATTCATCCATATTATATCAGGTGTCATAATTTCCTCCCTTTTTAAGGCTGCATAATATTCCATGATGTATATGTACCAAACTTTGTTTATATACTCATCCATCAATGGATGCTTGAATTGTTTCCACCCCTTGGCTACTGTGAATGATACTGCTATGAAGACAGGCATGAAAATGTCATTGCAATCTTGCTTTCAATTCTTTTGGATATATAACCACAAGTGGAATCACTGGATCACATTGTAATTTTTAAAAATTTTTTGAGAAATGTCCATACTTCACACATTCACACAAACAATGCCAAAGGGTTAATATCATATTTTTTAAAAACCCTAAATTATTGGATGAGGATAAATGCAGAAAACTCTGTTGGATGCACTTGGCTGTTTTTAGGGGCACTTAGAGCAGGTCAGTATTTTGCCCTCTTACGTGGAAGCTCCCCAGAGTAGTTACCTGCCCACGGGGACTTCATTTCCTGAAGACTTATGCTACCTTACTGAGGGCTAAAGGGAACTACCCATCTCCAAGAAAACTCCCAAAGAAACCAGCTTACCAATCAGCAAACGAAATTGGGTTCATGATACCCCTTTTACAAATGTAAAAGCTGGGGGTGGCATCTAATTTTTCAGGCAAAGGGAGGGCCAAAGACTCTATGCAGCTCTAGGGAGGAAGCAACGTGAGACTGTGGCTCCCCACAAGATTAGGAACAGGCCAGCCACTGAACCTTTGTGAGACTTCAGGACAAGGCTCATGGGTAGGCCAGGGGGCACTGGCTGGATGTCTGCACCCCCACATTGCACCCATGGAACTCTCTGGTGCTGGGCCACAGTATGGCGCGCCCTCCCTAGGCTTGACCTCGTTCACGACAGCATTTCCTCTAACTCCCTCCGGAGTGAGCGCTGCTCATCACCATGACAACCACATCTCATGATAAACAGCCAGGGTTGATTTTGAAAGAGGCAGGGGGTGGGCTTGTGATGTTTCTCCTTGGGAAAGCCCATCTGGTGCTCTGATTTTCATATTAGTGGGCTGAAAGGGAGGGCTGGCAGCACAGGATGCAGAACCTGAAATTCACATGGTTCGAGGCCCAATGTGGATCTGGGGCTCCTGGCTTCTTAAGTGAAAATGTTATTTAAATCCTGTTGTGCCTTTCCCCAAGTATAGCAGCCAGCCACACCTCAAAATAAGATACCAGCCAGGATTCTCTCAACCCCCGCCCATACCCAACAGGGACAAGAAGGTCCCATCCCTTACTAAGTAACTACCATGGGGTGTTCTCAATGCCAGTAGCTGGAAACTGTATCTGCCACCCACCCAGAGAACACGGTGGGGTAAAGCAAATGAAGTGAAATATGCTCTTGGGGTAGGGAAACCCCTCCTGTGGAGATGGGAGGAGAGAAAATTAATATGCAGGATGGCATGGACTGGTGATAACATGCTAGAATTCAGGGACAGCTGTCCAGGGCAGAGATAAATGCCCTTAATAAAAATATACTAATGTGAATAAATCATTCTCATCATTCTCATAAATATCTTGGCTCCAGTTAGTGCAAACTAAAGGTTGGGTTTTTTTTTTCCAAAGTGTCAATTTTGATCTGTCTGCTTGATTAAACTGAAAACACAGCAATATAACCTGCATTACTTTGGATGAACTAACAGCAAACTAGCACCCACCCACTCAACTCACGCCATCTGTAATAAAAGTAGAAGGTTTCCAAGCATTCTCCTGAATTACAAGCATGTTTGCAGCTCAAGTTAGGGACAAAGAACATCAGCTCAAAGCCAGCTCACAGTGAGTCCACTAGACTGTCATATCTAACCCCCTCAAACATGACCCCGTGACAGAGAACCCCCAGGGCTAACGAATGGCTCAGTTAGCTGATGGCCTTCTCTGGGAATCAGTTCAAATTCCCTGTTTTAAAGAGTCGGTCATCCCTGCTCATCTGGTCCGCCAACAAAGACATCTTCCTCCATCCAACCTAGCTGCACAATGAGACATCCGAGGACAGACGGGCTGAGAGCATTAAACCCCAGGGTCAGCTTGAAGGTCTAACTCAGATCATGGACATCTTCTTTCAAAAGTCCTTGAATCTACCTCCTGTCACAGATGTGCCTCAGAAAAAATTACAACCCTTGTTCTTTTCCTTCTGTCCCTCTTACAATTCAGGTCACTCCTGTGATATTTATCTTGAGAACGGGAGCTTGGGTAAAGTATTTATTCTTTTAATAGTTACTCCCATGAGGGTGATCATTTTCTCAAAGCAGAGCCATGGCTTAAAAGGATCATGACAAAAGACATTAGGGACACCAGCTGGTCAGTCAGTCTGTCCTTTAAAATCCCTAAGCAGGCCTGTGAATGGGAGAGAAGGAGGAAGGGAGGGAGGGAAGAGACACCTCTCCTGAACCCCTGTGTCCACAGATATTTCATAGAATACATCTATACCAAAACTTATTCATTATTTTTCTGAAATATAATTGTTATCCATTTTTTAATCATGGTAAAACGTGCATAGCATAAGTTTTACCCTCTTAAGTTCTCCCTCTATTTTTTTTCCATGCTGGGATAGAACTCAGGTTGTTAAACGTGTTAGTTGTACCACTAAGCTACACCCCCAACCCCTCTTAATTACTTTTAAGTGTACAACTCAATGATATTAACTACATTTATAATGTTGGGCAACTATCACCACCATCCATCTCTTTAACTTTTTGTCTTATAAAACTAAAGCTCTATACCCATCTGAAATTCTGATTCAACTGGGCATCTGTATTGTTATTTGCTAAACCTGGCAGCCTTCAGCGGGGATTAACAGGCTGGTTCTTCCACTTAGGCCTGGCTTTGTTCTCTGTGCCCGGTCTGCTGAACTATCTCCTCCCCCATTGACCATTTGGACCACCTGGATGCATCTACTTATCATCATTCACTATCTTTTCACAGAGCCCTGAAAAGGGGAGGCACTGAATGTTTTGTTCCCAGCCCAGCATTTTGGAGCAGAATTGTATTTTTCCAAACTCACCTCTGCAATTCAACCCCTTATCAAGCACCTTCCAAAGACAGCCAGCCCCAGTAAGTACTTGTCGTGCAGACGGCACTGAGCAAAGCATCTCTTATTAAGGGCAGGAAGATGAGTACAACAATGGCCCTGACCTGGCATGGTTCACGGGCCCACACGGAGACAGAAATCAGCACTCCTGCCAGCTTTAAACCCTCCACGGGATAAAACAAGGTATAAACAAGTACACATGTGAGCAAATGAGATCAGGCCTGAGAGATGAAGAGCCCAGAGATCACCCAATCAAGGTTTTTTTTGTTGTCTTGTTTTCATTTTGGAGTAACAGCATGTTGGTGGGCATGAAAACTGTCCTGCCATTGTAGAAAACATCTGTAATTCCTAAAAGAGGAATTGTTTCATGCTAAATGACCATATAACCCAGCAATTCCACTCCTAGCTATATACTCCCAAAAGCTGAAAACAAACATCTACTCAAAAAAACTTGTATACACATGTTCGTAACAGCACTAATCACATTAGACAAAAGTAGAAACGACCCAAATGTCCAGCAGCAGGTGAAAGGAAGAACATAATATGGTCTATCCATCCTATGGAGTATCATTCAGCGCTCCACAAAGAATGAAGTATCGACACCCACTACAACATGGATGAACCTGGAAAACCTGTTAAGTGAAAGAAGCCAGACTCAAAAGGCTAAAGATTATACAATTGAATTGATATGACATACAACAAATAGGCAAATCCCAAGAGAGGGTGGGAACACTATGGAGTGACTGCTTAACAGAAAATGAATCTTCTTTTGGAGTGATGAAAACATTCTGGAAGTAGACAGTGGTGGTGCTTGCACAGCACTGTACTAAAGGTCACTGAATTGTTGTTCACTTTAAAATATTTACAATAACTAATTTTGTGTTATGTATCTATTACTACAATTTTTAAAATATGGTGGTCAGCAGATGTGGAGCATGTGCAAGGCCTTAGGTTTGATTCCCAGCTCTGTAAAAAGTAAAATAAAAAAAAATAATAATCTCCATAATCCTTCTGCCAATGGATCTACTAGCTGACTGCAAATACTTGCAATTTTTCCATCCGGCTGATCTAAAAGCAAGAAAGCCCATGTACATGGAGTTGAATGACAACAACCCACCAGAGCTAAAAAGCAATCACTGGGCTTTATTGGCAGCTCGAGCCTGTGGTTCTCCTGAGGGTCTGACCTGGGACATCTTCTGAATCCCCCTAGCTGCCCCTCACTTATCTTTGAGCCCTGTACACACATTCTGAGAAAACTAGCTTGACATATGAAAAAGGAATGAAACAAAGGTGCCCCAGTCAAAAGGAAAGTTAAATGTCCAGTACTAAGTCAATATTGGACTTCAATTTCCAGGGGGCATTTTCTGTATTTAACTTCGACAAGTCTGTGCAAGCTGTCATGCCCAGCGTGGAATTGCTAGTACAAGATCTCTGTTCTCCTAATAGGAAAAGGAGTCCTTTGTTTCAGTCAATATAATTAGTTCTAAATCCTAAATAACAAACAGCTGCATTTAGACTCAGAGGCGCTGCCTACGGCTGCAGACATTAAAACAAAGACCTATGATTCAGAATTTGAGAAACAAGTTTCACTAGGTAATATACAAAGAAGACTCCAATATTTCAGTTAGTTACTACTAAATCTCCCTGCTCAACTTTTATGACTATATTTGCTTTTCTTAAACTTGTGGGAAAGGACAGAGCATAGTACCATTGGCAGTGATTGTAATGGTAGATGGTTCTTGATTTACGATGTTTAGACTTTTGATTCTTTTATTTTATAATGGTGTGAAAGCAATACTATTTAGTAGAAACTACTTTTAATTTTTAATTTGAATCTTTTCCGGGGCTGTGGGCTCTGCAGTCCAATGGTCTCTCACGACACCAGGCAGCAGCAGCCAGCCACAGCTCCCATCAGCTGTGCCATCCGGAGGGGAACCAAACAACACTCTCTAGTGTGCTGTGTGGCTAAGCTTTGATGTTCAGTAGCTTAGGAGTAGGCGATGCATTTTGGACTTAATGATATTTTCAATATATGATTTATGGGTTTATTGAAATATGACTCCATCATAAGTCAAGGCATATACATTTATTTTAATGATACTAAAAGGTATGACCTCAACCACTTTACAATAAGCCAGGAGCCTATGATTTATGTAAATAGTCCCAAGAGTTTTAATAACTTTTGTTCCTGATACTCCTGCCAAGATGGAATCATGTTCAGTACTGAACAAGACCTAGAAGCAGAGAAAGGAAGATTCCTCTTCCCATTCAAGATGTGATGTGCTACTCATGATTCATTTTAGCTTTTACATCCTCCTGAAACTTCAAAGAGATGTGTGGACCCACATCTTGTGACCACACACACCAGGGTCCACAGCCCAAATGGGGTGGCTACCTCCTCTCTGCTATGGATGGACCAAATTCATTCTGATTGGCAGAAAATAGTTTTGTTTGTTTGCATGATACTGCTTACACACAGTATCAGATGGGCTCAACTTGGTTTTAGATGATTCAACTGAGTTTTAGATGATCCAAATTGGCTCAAGAAAGTCAAAGAACCCAAAACTTTTTCTTTTCTTTTTTTCTTTTATTATGGTAGATAAACATAACCTAAAATTAACCATTTTAAACATTTTTAGGTGTATGTACATTCATACTGATGTGCATCCAGCACCCACCACCCATCTCCAGAATTCTTGCAAAACTGAAACTTTGCAGACATTAAACATAACACTCCCCTCCCCTCTCCCAGGCCCCTGGAAACACCATTCTACTTTCAGTCTCTATGAATTTGTCTACTCTAGGCTGCTCATAAGTGGATTCACCCTTATTTATCCTTTTGTGACTGGCACATTTCACTTAGCACATTTCACTGCCAATGGATCTACTAGCTGATTGCAAACACTTGCAATTTTTCCATCCAGCTAATCTTAGCATAATGTCTTCAAGGGTCATCCATGTAATAGCAAATGTCAGAACTTCTTTCCTTTTTAAGGCCGAATAATATCCTATTGTATGTAAAAAGCCTTTTCTTTTATACTTCATTACTATGACTGTGGCACAGAGCAACAAACAATCCTTCCACAAATGCCTGAAAATCTTACCAGCCCACATGATCTCTGCCTATGCTCAGACTCCAGGTGATGGAATTCCCTGAGTTAATTCATTCTGTTTCATTCTTCTTGGCGTTTAAAAGGAAGGTTGACATTAAATATTGATAAGATATTAAGCAAGAAAGAGCTTCTATTTTCAGTGTCTAAAAAGAAAGAAGGCGTGACCACAGGAGTGCAGAGGCATTAGCCTGGGTGTGGGGTGGTCACAAAGAAGATGCTGGGTGGGGGAGTTGGCATAGGAGTGCATGATGGTCCAAAGTAGATGAACCCAGAGCACTCAAAGTGAAGGTCAGGAACTGACACCTCCCAGCTGGTACTAAGTAAGGGCTGCCTTAAGGAAATGCAGAGAACCCAAAGGCTGGGCGTGAAGTGTCAGGGGCAGGGGTAGTGCTGCGATAGAAATTAGAGTGGACAGACAAATCTCCAAGGTGGAATCAGTAGCCACTTGCAAGAAGCCACTTGTATGGGCCAAAGGAAAGAGGAGGGCATACCTAGGAGAGAGGCAGGTGAACCGGCAATGCCTCCCCAACAGCAGTATCTTGCCCTGAGCTACTCTTATAGAGCAGTCTCCTCCCATCTAATGCCTCTTAAATGGACCAGGGCCAGATGCAGACCTGGGTCACATGTTAGCTGTTAAAACAAGAGGACCTGGACAATGAGATTTTGCACTGCTAGTGCTAAACATCCTTCAATTCCAACTGTACGGGCCTCGGCTTGGTCTCAGGTGAAGAAAGGCCAGCTTCTCTTCTGTGAAGGTCGATGGTGGGATTGGCTACAAACCTGGACTTGGCAGCTTTTGGAAGTTATCATTTGCTCCAGGATGCACCATTTCCTCCCTCAAAACACTCCTTCTCAAGTGTCTGAGTTGTGCTTAGTGTTCCTGCACCATCCATGCTGTTATCTGACATAGGGTTGGGAGTTATATTTGATGAGCCCCCTATTACCATAGGCCCATGCCTTTCTTAGTAATTGATTAGCACTGGCTGTAAGCTTAATGCTATTTGGTGAAAATCCCATGACTGCCATGTCATGCCGTCACCTCTCAGTGACTGAACACATGCAACAGTGTGCATTTCTACATCTAACGTTCAGCTGTGTGGGCTTTCTTCCCAACAGATAATGTTTCTAAAAATTCTTCCATGGAGCCCTGTACTTCCCAGGGAATGTCATGTGACTAGCCAACTTTGTCAGCTGGATGTCTGTCTCTCTAAGGCTCTTATACATGTGAGGTACTGCAAGGGTCCAATGATGGGAAGCCCAAGCACCTCCAGGAGCAAAGAGTTTCACACAGGCCAGCTCCCTGCCTTGGGTCCTATATCCTCCTCTTTCATCCCCAACAATCTGCCCTAGACATACACCATTAGAAAAGGAGTGCATTTGAGTCACACCCAGTGACTGTCCTCTCCTTGCTAGCACATTCTTAGGTCCTTCCCTATATGTTCCTACAGACAACACCCGTCTCCCTCTTCCATTCTCAAGAGCAACTCTCTGCCCTCCCAATCTACCAGACCTACCTCAGGCTACTCTCAGACTCCAGCAGCCATAGTCAAAAAGTGCTTTCATCCCAGAAAGATAACCCCCCACCTTCCCTTGGCCTTCCTGATGTCTCTGCCTCTCAGTTCCTATGCCCCAGTTTTCTCCTAGCTCCCTTCCTCATCTCCAATGGCCCTTCTCCCTCCTACTACCATCCATTATCTTCAACCCAGATCCTCTGCTTTCCCTTATCCTCTTTTGGAAGTCACGGCCCCATCACAGTTGTAGTCCCACTCCATGCTGAGGACACACAGGCACTTCCATGGTTAGTCTCACTTTATTGGCTGATTTCTCAAAGTCCCAGAGCCACTCTGCTTCTCACAGGCTCTGGAGCCTATCCCCAAAGCTTGCCAGGAACACCCAAGCTGAGTGGGCATCTCTCCTGAGTTCCCAATCCAGATGGATGCAATAGGTGGGAGAGAAGTCTCTTCATGTCTGTTTCCCTCCAGAAAGAGTTTGGAAATGCAGGACTATGCCATTTTCATCTTGGCATCCCCAGTGTCTGTACTCCACAGGTGCCAATCGGCATGAGCTGGACTGGAGGAGATGCAGAGCTGGCCAGCACAGGACTCAGGGGCAGACCGGCAGGGAGTGGACTTTGAGGAAAGTGGGCTTTAGGAGAGCAAACCAGGGAGAAGTTGCACAAGCTTAAGAAAGCTTTAGGCAGCACTTGGAATTAGTGATGGACATTGGGTCCCCAGCACAACATATTTGCCTGGAAAACAAGCTGAGAGTTCTTAGCTCATTTTCAACTTGAAACTGGGTATAAGAAAATCAGAACTGCCATGGGAGCTGAGGGGGTGTCTTGTATCCCTCAAATCACAACTGCAAAGCAGAAAAAGGCTGAGGATGTCCCTAAGATGGGGAGAAGATCAGAATCTACCCCCATCCCCATCCCCTACTGGAGAAAAGCCATTCCTTTGAGAGGCTTGCAGAGAGGGAAGAACTTGAGGACACCAGTGGCAGCCACTCCACTCCATCAGCTCCTCAGCAGCCCTGGCCTAACCTGGTTCTTCCTCCTGAGCTGTCTTACCAGCTGAGCTTAGCCCTCCCTGTGTCACCATCTTGCTTCACTAGTGTCCCTAGTCCTTCCTGCCCAGCATAGTCTGTAGCCAAACTGCCTCCCCCACCCAAAAAGAGATTCCCATAAATACAATCTATCATCATCAGGGCAAGCTCTGCATGCCCCTTACCATCCACTCAGACCCAGATCCAGAGAAGCTTCCCCCCCACCCCCCAGCCCAGGAGTGGTAGGTAATAGAGCTGGTATGTTCTAGATCTGGAACTACTGCAACTGGATGGAGTCCAGGCTTGTGAGCCTTAGCACCCGTATTCCTAACCACTGCACTCTGCACACTCTCCAAGGACCAAGAGGGTACTTTCCAGATGACTGTTAGTGAAAGGGCTTTACACGATCTGACCTATTAGTACCTGTTAATTGGAAATATTTTTAAAATACTTAAGAAGTTGGTAATGCTAACTACCCTAATTCAATCATTGTACATTGTATACCTGATTAAATTATTACACTATAGCCCACAAATATGTAAAATCGAAATTATAAATATAAATTAGTTAATTAAGTCTTTAAAAAAATGAAATACTCTTTTAGAAACCCTGGCTTTCATTAGGTTTAAAAGCCTTATAAGCAATCTGCTAAATAAACTGCTCCCTAATAATAATAACAACCGCTGGTAATAAGTCATCAAAAGGCTTCTTAAAAAAAAAAAAAAACAAGTTTGGCAGTTTTGCTGGCTCAGCAAATCAGTGAAAAAAAATCAGGCTGAAAGCTAGAGCAAGCCGAGGGGCTAATAGCAACCTGAAGGCTGTGGCCACAAGATTTTATTTTTCAAAGCAGTCCTGGGAATTAATAAAGGTAGGTGCAGAGGTCACCTTTCACATTGCTGGGAAAGGAGGGTTCTGGGAAAGGGCTCTGTGCAGGCAACATGGGGCACAGAACATCTCTTCCACGGGCAGATTCAGAAGTTCTTGGTCTGATGCCACAGGTGGGCAAAGGAGTGGGAGGGCAGCAGAATCTGGTGGTGGGCTGTGGGAGGGAAGAAGCAAGCTGAATTCTACTAAGGTTCAGGGAGCTGGGGAGGAAATTCCTCTGATTGGGCCATGCCCATATCCCTGAAAACCCCTGTACTCAGCACCAACTGCAAACTCTTTCTCCAGCTCCATCTTACCTGTGCAACAGTTTTGGACAGACGACTCCCTCCTGGATATAATGCAACCCTCAAATCCCTTCTTTGCATGGCCTCCCCCATCTGCACTCCTGCTACCCCACTGCATACCAATGGAGGGGGGCGTCCCTAGGTACCAAAAACCACACAGCACTCCTCTCTCCATCCTCTTTTTTAAAGTGGGAGCTAAGACTTGCTTCACATGTCACCAAATGGGGCCCAGAATATACAAGGTGCCCTGCCTCACAACTAGGGGACTGGTCAAGGTTACCTGTACATTTAGCATTTTGTCTGCCCATTTGGTACTTGTATTCCTATCACAATCTTGAAAAGTCCTTTGCAAAACAATTCTCAATCAAATGCCAGATCATAGTCAAAGAATCTCTACACTAAGCAGTAATGGACACTTGTGAGTTCAATGTGGCTCAAGGCCCTGTGGCATGTCTCACTTTAACTGTTGTATTAAGTTGACTATGATGTATTGATTTTCTTCTTCTTTTTTTAATTTTAACTTTTTAAAAAAAATTTTAATTGTAGATGAACACAATACCTTTAATTAATTTATTTATTTTTATGTGGAGCTGAGGATCAAACCCAGTGCTTCACATGTGTGAGTCAAGCGCTCTACCAGTGGGTCACAACCCCAGCCCTAAATTTTAACTTCTTTTGCTATCATCAGAGCATTCTTTATAGAAAGCACAGGTGATAAAACAGAAGTCATGAACACTCCAAAAATCAAAATACGTATTTGGTTTGCAGGCCCAAAGTATAGAGCTGCAGAACACAACTTTTGTGTAAATCAAATACTTTCAACTGAATCATTGAGGTCCTGTACTGGGAATGCCTGTAGCCCCGGAAATCCCCAGGGTCCAAAGGGATGAATCTCTAATGGCAGAATTTCTGGTTCAGAGCAGACCTTTTCAGAATACCTTAACTGATGATAAACTTCACAAGGTTATAGGTGAAGAAGAAAGGAGGGACAGGGACTCAAAAACAGGCCACGCTTAGTAGACCACCCAGAGGCACTCAAAGCACCTGCTATATCAGGCCATGCCACAGACCCACAAAAACAGAATTTTTGGTGTTAGACAGAGATGTCCTTACAGTGCCCCCCAGGAACACAGGTGGGCAGTCCAGGTGAAGCATGAATCAGCAACCTGCTCTTTTCTAAGGAGGTGCCCCAGTGGCTTGTCAGGTCCCCAAAGCTTAACTCTGGAGCAGTGAGAGAAGAGCCAGGTTACAGGTACCTGGCTGAGGTCCTCCCTCACTTTCACACCTCACTGCAAGACAGCAGAGGACCACAATGGTAGGAATGGACATGCTACTTTCATTGAGACAATTAATACAGCCTGGCTGGTCCTAACTCATGTATTCTTTAATGCCTGCACATAAAAAAAATCAGTAATTCATGTCAACATAGCTCCATAAAATTAAGAAAAATGTCATGTGAATCATTTCTATTAGACTTGTTTGAGCTGTGGCATGAGCCCTCATGAAATCAGGACATGTCAGAACCTAAGTTTGGCTTATTTTTAAGACTGGAGCCTCAATGTCTACCAGTCACCTCACTGGTGCAAATAGCAGAGTATGGCAAGCCTTTTAATACCAAAAAAATTCACAACTGGGCAGAAGCAGCCATCCCAGGCTATGGATACTAGCCCACTTACAGGCTGCTGGACTTATAGGCACACTGTGAGACATTTTCAAACATTATTTTTTGTGTAGGCCTGTCAAGGGCTACATAGTGCTGTGGCTACAGACATAAGTTTGGGTGAAACACAGTCTGTTTAGCCCTCCTACACTCTAACCAAAGGTGAAGTACTTATCCCATGTAGGGATCAAATGTCCCAGTTGTCCCATGGGACTAACCCTTGTTCCTATGTCTTTGGGTTGTCCTAGAAGTTCCTGAAATCATATATAAAACCCTTGATATGGTGCTACAGTCACCACCACCACTGTCACCTCTACTGTAACCCATGGACTTTCCAGAAAGAAAAAAAGAAAGAAATGCAGAGGCAAAGGTTTCCAATGGTGACAAGGGTATGTTCCCATCACCACCATTTGAGGTTGATGTCTAAATATACTAGAATTGAGCCATACAGGAGAGGTCTGAGAAGTTCATGGGTCTTGGCCATCCATCTCCTAGGATGTGAGACTAGGTCTACATTTTCTCCACAGGTCACACAAAGAGAGAAAAGGGATTAATGATCCAGAATATTCAGGCATGCTGGCCAGTCAGTACAGTGATTCAGGGAATTAATGCAGGAGATGTGCAAGCAATGAATGAAGTTCTAAGAAGAGGAAAGTTTTTAAAATTTCCCAAAATCATTTGCCAACCAAATACAGCTGACCCTCTGCATCTAAGTTCCATATCTGTGGATTCAACCAGCTGCAAACTAAAAATATTCAGGGGGAAAAAGAAAACCCTGCACCTGTTTTGAACGCATAATAACTTTTTTTCTTGTCATTATTTCACTAAATGAGAAAGTATAACAATTATTTACACAGCTTTTACAACATATTAGGTATTTTAAGTTATCTAGAGATGATTCAAAGTATACAAGAGGATGTAGTTTATGTGCAAATACAACATATAAAACTTATGTAAGGGACTAGAGTCTGTACTGATTTGGGTACTCACAGGAGTCCTGGCACCCATCCACCTGGAATGCTGAGGGGCAACCATACAGTCAATTTTCATTCATGGTAGTTCTGTTTTGCCAAGCTGCCACAAACATTGAATCAGTGAACACTAAATTAGTGCTTCTGAGGCAGATATACGATTATGTTCCTGAGAGCCTCCAGTCACATTTTGTCTACCCATTAACACAGAACCTTGTTTTATGTATTTTTTTTTCTGTTTAAAGGAACTTCATTGAATATAGATATTTCTTACAAATAATTACATGCAGTATTTCTTTACAGCCAAACACTAGCTGAGATGAGCCCACCATCCCCAACCCTGGATCATAAGACCACACGTTTCTTAGACTTTCAGCCTGTCCATTAGGCTTTATTAAAGTTGGTTATCATCTCCATCAATCTGCAAATTTAGCCATATTTATGTCTGTTTCATAATTGCATCACATATTATAGATGCTACTTTAACATGTTCTAGAGTGGCTAGATATGTGGATCGATATATTTCCTCTCTCTTGTTCTGGATGCACCTCATTGTTGTTGACTCATTAACATTGCTCTCACGGCCAACAGTCATAACTCATGCCTGAATAAAGTCATCAAATGCACACTTGTTTTCTCCATGAGGTACCTCACAGCCTTCTTGTACTTTAGGAGCCCTGGACAGCACTTCAGCACTGCTCTGGGGGTCATTTTATCACCACCAACGACAAAAAAATCATCAACAAAACCCACAAAAAAAACATAAACCCCAAAAAGGTACCAGATATATCATGAAAAGTTTACAGCATGAGAAGAAAAACAATAGCACAAAGCCTTGCTCAGTCTCAGCTGGAGACATGTGAGCAGGTGACTCAAATTTTTTGCCTTTGCCTATATTTGCAAATGACCACAAAAGTGTCATGAGAACTGACTTTAGGGTTTCAAATAGATTTCAGCAAGACTACAAATTCACAAATATGGAACCCATGGATAATAAGGATCAAACTATACTTTGTTTGGGGGGAAATAGTCAACACTGATGTGGAACACAGGAATTTATCCTTAGGTAATGCACCATAAAAAGCACAGTTTGTATAGCTATTTTCTTACATATAAGGAAAAATGCCATCTTGAACCTGCATGCTAATGGCTGTGTGTGTAGACAAATAAATTATATGGCACATCATCCAAATGAAAGATTAAAAGGTCACTAAAAATAACCATGAAAATTATGTGGCAATATGGAGAAACATTTTATGACACGTCTGATTTTTAAAAGCTGGATGACAAAATTACAGCTGGGATATAATGACTGCTATGTATTTATTTATGTTCTATAATCTGAAAAAGAACAGAGAAAAATTAAAATAGCTCGTCTGTTGGGGTGTCAGGGACTATCAGAAATGTAGTTTGTATATTCCCATTTCAACCTCTATTATACTTACTGTCATGGAGGCAATGACTAAATAGACGCTATTCAGTACAGGTTGAGTATCCCTTATCCAAAATGCTTGGGATTTGGGTGTTTTATATTTGGGATTTTTTCAGATTGTGGAAAATCTGCATACACATAAGGAGATTCTTTGGGGATGAAACCTAAGGCTAAGCATGAAAATCATTTATGCTTCATGCACACATTTTACACAAAGCCTGAAGGAAATTTTACACAATATTTTTGAATGTGCCTGCATTATGACTGTGAGCCACCTCAGGAGGTGAAGTATGGAATTTTGCACTAGTAGCATCAGGTCGGTACTCAAAAAGATTTAGACTTTGTGGTATTTTGGATTTTGAGATTAGGGATACTCAACTTATCCTCTTAAAATGTATCTATGACTTAATTTTTCAAGTTTTACAATAAATAAAAGGGTGGAGAGGGAGGTTATGCACCTTTCCTCCAACTGAATTCTCAAAATGTTGCATTTCCTTGAAATGCATATTAGGACTCAGAAGTTCTGGGGTGGGCCACCCCAGTGATGCTGTGTGGATAGGCCATGGCCACACTTTAAAAAGTGACAGTCTAAAAGGCCAAAATTTGGGGCTGGTTTGTGGCTCAGCAGTAGAGCACTCGCCTAGTACGTGCGAGGCTCTGGGTTCGATCCTCAGCACCACATATAAATAAATAAAGATATTGTGTCCAACTACAACTAAAAAATATATAAAAAATAAAATAAAAGGCCAACATCACCCATCCTCTTTGCAGATTCCTTTTTGTCTCAGTCTCAAATCTAGGCAATGCTAACACTAACTGCATGGATGACACTAGGAACAGAGAGGTGGGCTTGGGACTCAGTGATACCCTGAGCAACTATCTTAGACCAAGCTTTTGTTGGTTCTCAGAACAGCTTTGCTGTCCCCAAGGAAGCAAGAGATTGCTTGTAGGAAAGCGGGCTGTGGTTTCAAACAAGGCATCACCAAACCACCTGGCGCATATTCTTCATACAGAATCTGGCTTTCACAATCATTTCTAGCTTTGGCTCTTTTGGGTCCAATTTCAAAGGGTTTCTTGTGTAAAATGGGCTACTTGGGAATACAGGATGTGAAGACCCTGCCCACATGTGCCAGGCCCTATAGAGTCCTCAGAAGGAGCACTGGGCCCGTTCCTATGGGACCTGGTCAGCCCCTGACTTGGGAACTGCTAGGCTCTTTCCTGGATGGAAATAGTTTGTGAGTGAATGAATGAAAGCAGAAAAGCTCTACATCATTAGCCAGCTTAAATGAGCTTTTCCAGTGTGTTGGATAAGAGCATTAGCTTCAAGGACACACTCTGCTTAGGGACCAAAGCTGCCTGCTTTTCCATTCAATGCCTCTTCTCTGAAGAACAGACCTCCTTCTGGTCCTCCACAACAGCTGGGGACTACCTCACCTGCTCCTGCCCTTTTAAACAGCCAACATCCTCCATTCATTCCCTTTTATTTATCCCCCAGTTCTCCAGCCTAGAGTCTCACTCAAATTAGCATCTGTTTAGCACAAAGCACAAAGGAGCAAAAGATCAGGTCTAACTTGCTCCCCACAGGCTCTAAAGATAATTTTCTCTTGACAAAATCTTTGACAGGAATGCTCTTCTATTAACAAAATGCAGTACGTCACATACCCTGTGCAACCCTGTGGTGTCATCACTATTGCTGGGGACAAGTTCAGGCTCTGCCAGCGACTGATGGAAGATGACAGCATTTTGGCCTAAAGCCCAGATCCAGGGCCCAGAGTCACCTGACATCTAGAGAAAGCTCCCCCAATGTCCACAAGCATATAATAGCACTTTCCTTACATCTGTGGCCCCCATGAATGCAGAATTTCTGTGAATGACAGGAATACTCCCAGAGTGAACTTACACTTGATAATCTTTAGAAAGAACAAAAGGCACCAAATGCAAGTGCCAGAAATCTAACCACAATTCCAAATGCAACCTTTCACTATATGTGTTTATGTGTGTGTGTGTGTGTTTTCAAACTCATGAACTCTACTGGGAAAAAAAATAATTAAGATTTTAAAAATATACAAGCAGTCCACATAATGGACCAAATACATGTTCCTTTACACAGGTTTAATAATTGTATCTTCTTTATGTACTCATGGTGGATTTTTTTTTGAATGGCAGCTTTTCAAATGTGTTTATTACAGTACATGCTTATTTGGCTATAATTAAAAGAAAATATAGCTATACTTATACCCATTGGCCTCAACAGCATGCATTTATTCTCCAACTTTGTCAAGCTTTAAAATAATTATTTGCAGAATACAGTGGATATTCATAGCTAACTGACCACCAAGCCTGCAGCCTGCAGCCTTTGAAGACTTGTAACCTGGATGCAATGGCCACTGTTGACCCTTGGCATTAGTCAGCTCAGTGCATGAACACCATCAATCCCCCATCCTCACCAATGTCCTGCTGGCCTTAGGAAACCACTTGGGGGAGGGAGGGAGGCAGGGACCATCAAACAGATGCTCCTCTGCCATCCACAGAAACAGAAATCAAACCTCTCCTGGCACTGTAGAGTAGGGAGTCTTCTAGCTGCCAGTCAGCCCTCAATGAAAGACTTTCCTGATATTCCTGAATTTGAGGGGTGAGCTTAAGAGTGATCAAAATGTCCCTGAAATGTGACCGCAAAACTGAGAAAATGAAGAACGAAGCCTGCATTTTGAACTGGAAAGCAGACCAGTCCCTCCCCCAGGCCTCAGATTTACCATTGGCCATGCCTACACCACAGCTCTCTGGGCTCCTCTGCCCCATTCCCTGGAACAGGAAAGACCTACCTGCTCTTGGGGCCACTTTGGCCTCTCCTCTGGGGTCCTGGTCTTGGCCTTGAAGCCTCTCTGGGGGTCTCCTGGGTGCTTGGACTCGGGAGGGAGGTTCAGTGACTTGGGCCTTGCCTCATGCCTGTTGGGCCCGCAGCTGGCCTCGCTGGGCGGGCAGGCCTCTGTGGAGTCCCCCGGCCCCGGCTCAGCCATGTGCTCAGGGCTCGCCTCGCTGGCACTGGTGATGCTGGTCATGCTCAAGCTCATCTTGATCTCAGCCACAATCTGGTCAATGTCTTCCTCCTGGTCCTCCAGGTCCCCATCCCCACGCCTCAGGTGATAGGGGGAAGCACCCCCTGCATTCCCATTGGCCTCTGAAGGGTAATAGTCCTGGTAGCCCTCTTTGCCGGGACAGTAGTGACCATCATCTTCCTGGCCGTGGGCTTCCAGCACAGAGGGCTCGTCCTCTGGGATGGGCAGGTGGCTCTCTGGGTAGTCCTGGCTGCCTTCGGCCCCATGGCCATGGGGGTGTGGGCCCGCTGAGTCTGTCCACTCCTCCACCGCCTCTTGGCACTCGTCAGTGTCCACAGGGTGTGTACCGTGGGCCACATACTCCTCCCCGTTGCAGTCCATGCCCTCCAGGTAGCTGTCATCCTCTGGGCAGTAGCGGATGTAGTAGGTGATGCCCTCCTCCTCCTCGGGGAGCCCCTCATCATAGTCCTCCTCCTCAGAGGTGTTGTTCACATAGTCGGAGCTGGAGTCCCCGTCAGGGCTGTGGTTGTGGCAGTCTTGCTCCTCGGGCGTGGGACTCTCTGGTCGCAGGGTGGTCAGCTCCAGGCCCTTGGGCACATAGCCCTCCAAGGGCAGCTCTGCATCCTCACTCTCAGGCTCCTGGCCATGGGGGATGGGGCCTGGCCTGGCCCTGTGTTCCAACATGCTGCTCGTGGTGCTCTGGCGCTTCCGGTGGGCCATGGCAGACACTCACGCGGCCATCATCACCCGGAGGCAGTCACTGTGGGGAGGAACGTTGGAAAGTACAGAGTCAGAATCCCACCGATCTCTGATCACCACCAGCCCAACAAGCACGCAGCCCACCCCACGCGCCCACGCGCCTTGCCACCATGTTCGCTCAGAGCAATGTGAACGCACATCTGTTCAAAGAATGTGACATTCCCGCCTGGCTGCCTCATGTGCCAGGAACAACATGCCACGGTGCCAAGGAGGACAGGCAGAGCAGGAGGAAAAGGTGGCAGGGAGAGGAGAGGCACCCTCAGTCACCAGGACGCCAGCCTGGGGCCTGCAGCTCACACGCTCATTCCTGACCCCCACACTGGGCTCACTCCCTTCCGGGTTCCCCAGGTGATCAAGTCACAAGGCCATAAGCAGGTTAGCTGCTCTCAAAAGAGAAAAGAGGACGCTTCCATCCAAAGACAATGATGATGGATGGGGAAGGAGGTTAGATCTTCCCAGTTCAACTCCACACCCCATGATGAGGTAGACACTGAAATATTACATTGCACCCCCGGATTGGTAAACTTACTATGTGGCATTTAAAAATGAAATAAGAATAAAAAAGTCTATTTGGGAGGAGGGCTGAGAGGGATGCCATGTAGAAAGAAAAAATGGTATTAAATACTCTTTTCAAATAGTTTGATTTTTTTTTTACCATGTTACATGGTAAAAATGTAGTACGTTCAAAGGACTACTTTTATTTTGCAATGAATTTTTAATAAAATTATATATTAATTCAAAATAAATCAATCTGTGCTCCTTGAAGACCATATCAGTCCCCTTCCCCACTGGCTTGTCCCACCCTCTCCCCATTGCTCACTCCAAACCAAACAGCATTCACCAAGGGTCTGAAATTGCGGGTGCTGTCTTGAGTAATGAACAGAGAAGCTCAACGTAAGTGCCCAGCCTTTCAGGCCCAAAGGTGTGTCAGGGAAGGCAGCACTGCCTGGCCAAGGGGAGATGGACAGGGATGGGGCTGCAGCCGGCAGGGCACATATCCTGGTACCACACAGACCCTGCAATGATCATGGGGGCCCACAACAGGAGAGGCCCTGGGGCCCACTGCCCCAGGACTCTGCATTTTAACCCCCAAACCAGGCAGAGTCATTGGGCAATGTCCATTAATGCACAACACAGTATCTGTTAGTCCCATCTCTCTGGATCCAGCATGGAGGAAAGAAGGCTGGAGGAAGGGAGACTGGTAAAAACATTATTCCAGTCCTCTAGAGGAGAGGAGGAGCTAGCATCCAGACAAAGGCTTAGAAAGAGTGTTCAAAAGTTTGGTTCATGTACTTTTTCTTAGGCTGAGTGGTTACTCAAGAGTTCACTGTATCCTTGAAACTCTACTTTGACAATACAAATGCCCTTTTTGCATCATAGTTGCTCCTTTTTAAAAACGTATTCCAGTAGTCCAATTAAGAAAGGAGAGCTAATACACTTTAAAACATGGTAAGATGGTCAACTTTATGTTATATCTATTTTAGTACAATTAAGCAAATTAAAATGAAAAAAAACCAAACATATTGAGAGCTTAAATTAAACCAGTGCAAATAAGGCAAGAGAAGGGGCTTAGCTAGTATTTAAGGGGTGGGAGCCTTGAGACCTGTAGTCAGATGAGAGGGAGCAAAGACGGAGGAGGCACTATCCATGATGCTCAAAGCAGTCACTACCCAGGCTCTGAGCTCACATTCCTGTACATCCTCTTTCTTAAGTATCATCTCCCCAGGGAGCTCATAAACTAAAGGACTTTCACAAGCCATATCTCCCACAGTGCCAGTGCAGCACCTTGCTTGCAGTGGTACCCCAAAGACATCTCACTATAAGAGTGCCTTTACCAGATGGTTAGTCACAGCATTATGAATATTCCCAGAAGAACCGAGAAGGAGATAATTACTTCATCCAGTCCGGACTCTCAGAGTGTGAGCACAATTACTGATGGAGACACATGCTTCCAACGTGTGAATGCACATTGAAGAAATTCACCATTGTCAGAAGCAGTGTTTACTCCGTTGTCCGCAAAGGGATCACGAATGGCTGTCTCTTGCTAACAGTACCAGAATGATGAAAGATTCATAGCACTTCCCCAGAGTGGCCTGCAGACTACAAAAATATCCCACATCAGGAAAACTATGACTGAGAAGGACCCTGCAGGGTCTGAATGTCCTCCACAATCACCCCGTCCCAAACTCTGAAGTTGGCAGGACTATTCCAAAGACCTGTTCCCAAGAACAGAAGAGGGGCTCAGCATTCACCAGAACAACAGACACCGGAGGACTCATCAAGGAGGATGAACTGAGCCAGGCATGGTGGCTGGTGCATGTCTGTAATCCCAGTGGCACTGGAGTTTGAGGCAGGAGGATCACAAGTTCAGAAACTTAGTAAGGTCCTTAGCAACTTAGTGAGACACTGTCTCAAAAATAAAAAAATAAATAAAAATGGGTGGGGGGATATATCAGTGGCTAAGTGCCCCTGGGTTTAATTCATGGTACCAGAAAAAAAAAAAAAGAATGATGAACTGCCTAAAAGATAGTTCGTTACTCTACTTCAGAGGAAGCCAACCACAGGGACAGGCTAGAGGACTGATGTGAGAAACTTAATTACCACAGTCTGGACACAATCTACTGAAACAACATTCCTCACAGTGATCTCTCAGAAGTATGTGCTGAAGGCTCTGGCCAACAGGTGGCCATAGTTGTCCATGCCATGTCAGTCAGGATGACAGAAGGAAGGGTGGGGGACCAATGGTGGTAGCAGCTACATGTCAGTGAGCCCACAGCTCCTATTCTGTGGAGTGGTACCATCTCTACAGCACCCTGAGTCTCCCCAGGGCTTTGACACCAGGTCACACTGCAGGTATAGTAGGCCCTCCCTATCTGTGGGTTCTCCCTTCTGCATCTTCAACCAATCCTGGATTTTGAAAATTTTTATTTAAATTGTGTCTGTACTGAATATATGCAGACTTTTTATCTTGTCATCATTCCTAAACAATTCAGAATAACAGGTATTTGGAGGACATTTACACTGTGTTAGGTGTTAAAAGTCATCTAGAGATGATTTGAGGTATATGGGAAGATGTACACAGGTTGTATGCAAATACTACACCATTTTATGTAAGGGACTTGAGCATCCATTGATTTTGGTATCCTCATAGGGTCTTAGAAGAATGCCCACGGACAACTCTATTTACATCTTTGTTAGAGAACAAACTAAAGTACACAGTACATCTTATCGTCTTCACTTCAGATGCTATCAGTACATGCACTTAAGCATATGTTACCTACCCTGTATAAAACACCTATATAAAAATATAATACACACATTAGAGTCACAGAACAGTCCCCAATTCTGCAGGTTTTTTAAACATCAATCTCTATGGTTTGGATAAGTTTCCCCCAATGGCCCATGTGTGAGAGGCTTGGTCCCCTGCCTATGTTGCCATTGGCAGGTGATGGGAACTTTAAGGGATGGAGCCTATTGGGAGGTCCATGAGCCATTGGAGGTGTGACCTTGAAGAGGATATTGGGAATTAAGCCCTTTCCTCTTCCTCTCTTTTTTTATGCTCTGGCTATGAGGTGAAAGCTTTGCTCCCCACCATAATAACCTGCCTTGCCACGGGTCCAAAATGACAGGGCCAATTGGTCAAGGACCAGAATCTCTGAAGACATGAGTTAAAATAACCCTTTTCTCTTTATAAGTTTACTATCTCAGGTATTTGTTATAGCAACTGCCTAGTGCATTCACTGAGGTGGTATTATAGAACTAGAAGAGAACCAGGAGTTTATTTTTCACTAGTTTCCTGTTATCTCTTAGAGTCTTCAAATAATTTCAGCAAAATTTACTGGAGGTGCACAACACTATCAGTAACTAAGTATGCTGGACAATAATTATTTAATTCATTGCCCACCACTGTTTCTTATATTTTATGTAGATTTTTCTCTTAAAGTATTTTTTACAATTTCATTTTTACTTTACTATAATAATTGTGAGGGTCATTTTGTTCAGTTAATAGGTAATGCTTTTATGTCTAGAGAATGGCTTCTCACATAGACTATTTCTTTTTTTTATATTTATTTTTTATTTGTAGTTGGATACAATACCTTTATTTTATTTACTTATTTTTATGTGGTACTGAGGATCAAACTCAGGACCTCGTGCATGCTAGGTGAGCGCTCTACCGCTGAGCCACAACCCCAGCCTGACTATTTCTTAAACTGCATCTTTATTTGCCAAACTGCAAACACTATTTCACTATCTTCCAGTTGGCAGTCTTGTAGATGTGTGGTTTAATACTAATCTGATTCTTCTTACCTTAGTATCACATCTGTTGCTTGTCTGGAAGCTTGTAGAAGAATTCTTTTCTCTATTCTTAAGAGTACAGAAATTCCACTGGGGATATGTCTGGATGAGGGTCATTTTTTTTTACATTAATCTACAAGGATCCATTTGTTGAGCCCTTTCCATACTGAGCCCACATCTTGTCTAGCTACAGGAAGCTTCCTACTATTTCTTTTCTTTTTTTAAATTTCTCTCTCCCATGGCCTTTTCCTCCTTTCAGAACATCTCTGGGTTCTGTCCTCTCAATCACTTAACTTTACACTCCTAACTCCCATTTCATCATATTTTTTTCTCTGTGGTAAAAATTAATTCTTCCATTTTACTTTCCAGTTTTTCAGGAAGACACAGCATGAACCTCTTTGGTCCTTCTGGCAGCAAAGGGCCCCTGTAACACAAGGAAGGTGTCTCACAAAGAGTTGTGGATTAAAGGGCAGTTCGTAGGTACAATAGGAGATGATTTTCTGGTGACCTGGCAGCAACGGGGTTGGCCATCTGGGACTTCATTACTGAGCTATGAGAAGGCTCCTCTATATTTTAAGTATGGACAGAAATGAGATGTGCTCAGCCAAGTCTGCCTCATTCAGGGGAAAATGTCCCCTACTCTGTGTCAGCTTTCGTTAACTGTGACAAAATATCTATGACAATCAACTTATAAGCAAGAAAGGTTTACTTTGGCTCAGGTTTCAGAGGTTCCACCTCATAAAGTCCACACCACCTCCCAACAGCACCACAGGCTGCTGACCACACTTTTAACACATGGGCCTTTGGGGGACACTCATCCCAGCCTTAGAACCCTCCTAATGGGAAATAGGTACTCCCCTGAAATTCCCTGGGTCTATGTGGCACAGCCCACCCCAGCTCTGATGGTTCCAGACTTCTCATGGGAGGAGGCAGACACTTTCCCTTAAAGCAGGCAAATCGGACTAATATCTAGAATCTTTTATTCTTCATGTTTAAGTATTGAGCCCCCCTGAAGAGAAAATATACACAAGACAGGAAGCATCTTAGTTTCCCCGCAAATGGTTAGTCCAGTGCTTTTCGAACTTGCTACCTATTTAAAATCCTGATGCACAGATCAATGAAATGGGGATATCTCAGGTAGGAGAGAGGCCTCATGGTTTGGTCCTCTTTTTCACTGTTGTAACAGAAGACCTGACGAGAAAAATGTTCATTTTGCAGTCAGTCCACAGATGGCTGACTCTTGCTCTGGGTCAGAGGCGAGGCAGAACATCATGGCTTCTTGTGGCAGAGGGAAGCAGCTGGGGACATGGAGCCAGGAAGTAAAGAGAACTCCCCTCCCTGTGGACAAAATATATATTTTGGAAAGCCCAGCTCCTCCAGCCACACCCCAGCTGCCTACAGTTACCACCCAGTTAATCCCTATCAGGGGATTAATGCACTGATTATGAGAGTTAAGACTCTCCTAACCCAATCCTTTCACCTCTAAACTTTCTTGCATTGTTTCACACATGAGCTTTTGGGGGACACCTCATATCTAAAACATAACACCTCAGTATGTGTAGAGATCCCCCAGATTATTCCAACCTACAGCAAGTTTTGGGAACCACTCATTTATCCAGCTCTCCCAAAGCTCTTTATTAAATGGACTATTTTTTTTTCCTCTGGTCTTAGGGCAACCAGCCATGGCAATTTTAATGCTGAAAGTCCCATGTAATCAGGAAACTCCTAGTCCCAGGAATACAGGGATGGCCAGTTACCCTGCATAGCATGTACAAAAGCTCCTTGATGTACGATGAGGCTGCATTCTGATAAATCTACCATGAGTTGGAAATGCATTTAATACAACTTACCTATTGAACATCATAGCCTAGCCTACCTTAAATGTACTCAGGACATTTAATCAGACTACAGTTGGGCAAGATGGTCTAGCACCAAGTTTATTTTATAATAAAGCGATGGATATCTCACATAATTTGTGGAATATTGTACTTAAAGTGATAAACAGGATGACTGAATGAGGAAATTATTTCACACCACTGTAATGTTAAAAAAAATCAGAAGTTGAATCATTTTAAGACAGGACCCATCAGTACTAAATTCTTATATAAAATTTGATGTGTTTCTGGGTCTTCTAGTCTATACCACTTCTATCAACAGCTTTGTGGTTTTCTTCACAGCTATGGATATCTTTTAATAAGTTTATTCTTGGATATATTACATCTGTGGCTGTCGTGAATGGAGTTTCTCCTCCATTATGTGTTTACTTGGTTATTATTGGTGTACAGAAAAAAGCTATACTGATCCTATACAAATACATCTTATTAACCTACATTTAAGTCCCAATTTTTTTTTAAGTCCCAATGATTTTTAGTTAATGTTTTTTTTTTTTTTTTCTGGGTTAATGTCATTTTCTGGTGGTAAATGACACGGCTCTCTAGTCATCACCATCTGGTTTCTCCTTTTCAGCATGTGATCATCTTCTCTGACCCTTGCCCTGCACTTTCCTATGAGGTTAAGTAACAATAATACTAAGGAACATCCTTGATTTATTCCTCATTTTAATGAAAATGTTTTTATTTTTCTAGAGCTAGAGCAGGGTGAGACAGATGAGGCATCAAGAACTTCAGGGATCAAAATAAATGATATTTTAATTGCAATGCTTTAAAAAATAAAAATCAATGCAAAATACATGATGAACTAAACATCAAAATATTAAATAAAGACAGGACTGGTATTGATTTTTCCTTTTGCCGCAGGCAACAATATGGCTCTGCAGGACTCTGGCAATGATTCTGTTTTTTTAAACGTTTTCACCATTAAATGCAATGCTGGCATCTGGCTAAAGACCGTTCTTTTCTAGAGCTTGATATCACAGACCTCTGATCTGGTTCTCTGTTCTGTGGACACAAAGGGAAAGGGGCTCAACGGCAGCTGCCCAGGAAGGAGCCAAATCTTTAAAGAGTGCAGAATATATTTAACTTACTGGGCACTTTCAATGTAAGAGAAAGAGCCATCCCATTAAAAATGAAGATGGAAGATCCTTGTTTAAATTCACATGTCTGTTTACTGTGAGGCCTTGGGCAAGATGTCTAATGGAGGGATGGCCTTCCTCCCTTGGGAAGTTGGAAATGACATATTTGCCTGCTGGGCTTGAAGTAGGTTAAGTAGGAGAGTGTATTAGTCCATTTTTTGTTACTAAAATGAAATACCTGAGGCTCGTAATTTCATAAGAAAAAGAGGTTTATTTAGCTCCTAGTTCTGGAGGTTAAAAGGGCATCGAACTGGCATCAGTTCAGGTCTGGTGAAAGACATGGCAACAATGGAAGTGTGTGCAATGGGGCAGACCACATCACCAGACAGAAAGTACATGAGCAATTTAAGGGTCAGGCTTGCTCTAATAACATCTTTCTTTCTCAAGAACTAAGACAGAGTCCCACATGAACTACCTTAATTTCTTCGGAAGATAACACCCCCAATAACTTTAGGATCTCCCACTAAGCCTCATCTCTTAAAAGTTTCCACCATCTCTCTACATTGCCACAGGGGACCAAGCTTACAACACATGAACCCTTGGAGGACATACAACATTCAAACCATAGCAGAGAGTAACCAGTGCAGGCCTGGGCTTCATACACGCCACACACAAGGAGCCAAGGAAAACTTTCAACTAAGTGTTAACATCAAGAATGCCTGATGGCTCTGCTAATACAGGTGGTTGGGAGTGGCATGTCCAGGTGACATGGACTCTGGCTGCGTATATGATGTGCACTCTGCAATAGGATGTGGGTGTATCTTTGTGGCACTGCAGAAAGGGGAGAGGTCCTGTAGTAAGACAAGAATTGCTTCCCCTAACAAAGCATTTCACTCATTTTGGTGGGCAAAATGCCCACCTGAGAGATTGCAGTCCAAGACCCTAGACTCTGAGTAGATGGACTAAAGGTTGGGTCTAGAGCTCAGGTGGTTCTGATGTCACAGGCTCTAAGATTGCATTTTAAAACTCTGCCTGAATATATGTTTGTGGGTCTTGGTTGACCCCTTCCCCCACTGCCTGTTAGATAGATACTACCTCCCCACCAAGAAACACAGGCCCCCCATGTGCTGGGCCTTCTACCTCTATTTTTGGACATGAGGAGGGAGGACAACTCTCAATTTCTTCAGGACCCAGCTCCTGGGTCATCTCTACTGCCATCAACAGGAAAAAGGTGGGTGGTCTGGGAGGATGAGGTGCTCAGAGAATAGCAGATGTTTCCTTAACCAGGAAGGTGGGGTGTGGCCAAGGGGAGGTGAGAAGAAACAGTGGACAAAAAATGTAGGTGGAATAAAGAGATTCTTTAAAATAAACAGTTCAACAAGACTTACAATATCTGTTATATTTTCAGTGTGTTTCCCAACAGTTCATGTGTTAGAAACCTAATGCCCCAAAGACATATGGTAATGACCACAAGGGTGGGACCCCCACTGTGGCATTAGTGGCTATATAGGAAGAGGAAGAGAGAAGCCAGCTAGTATGTTTGCTCTGCCTCACCATGTGATGCCCTCTCAGATATGATGCAACAAGAAGACCTTCACCAGATGCTGGCACCTTGCTCTTGGACTTTCTGGCCTCCAGAACTGTGAGCCAAATAAACATCTGTTCTTCATAAATCACCCAGTCTGTGGTATCTAGTTATAGCAACAGAAAATGGACTAAGACATTATCCTATTAAGTTCAATCAAAGCGTATCCCTGCAAGGCACTAACACATTGCCTTTTGCATGGAAGCAGTTTGCAGCCCTATGATAATGGATGTCGTTTTCAACACCTCGATTTAAAAGCAACTTTTTCAGGAAGCCCTTTAATGCCTGAAGGGAGTTCCAACTCAGCCACCAAATCACACCTACCTGGCTGCCAGACTCTGAAAACTCACAGGCAATGTCTGGTGGAAAGATTTCAATTACTTCAACTGCATACTCCTTCTGGGGGTACAACTGTTATGTGGGGACAGCTGTCCTGTAGGAGGGTGTGAAGAGCTTCCCTCCCCACCTTGGGAGAGAGCCGGAGATGTGACTAATCTAACACATCATTTGCTAAGCTGATGTGGGCAGATTCTTACATTCAGGAGGCAACTACTTCTGAAGGCACCATGCTTCCAGGCGATGAGAATTTTGATCTGTTTTGTTTGCATTTAATGGGAAATGTAGGGAAGAATGGACCACCACTCATAGTGGTCCAACCAAAGACATCCACTGTTGTGACATGGCACCATTGTGTCACGGCATATTTCTTTCCAGTCTTTTTTCTATGCATGTATTCTACACATCTGAGACTTTACTGTAAAAACAGCATCATATTTTTCTCTTTTAACATAACATGATAAGCATGTTATCATGCTTATTTGAGCCATCCAGTCTAGTTTTTTTCTTAGCTGCCTAAGATACTATTCCCCTACTGAATACATAAATAGTGGCTTGTTTTTGTATTATAAATGATGCTGTCTTGTTTCCTTAAAGATATACTATAGGCCTTTTTTCCCCAATTTAGGGCCTTTACCTAGGATGCCTTAAAACTCTCTTTGCACAGATAACAACAACATGAGGCATAGGTCCTCAGGTGAGCCAGGAACAGTGAGGCCAGGACGGAGTTAATCTGTCCCAGTGGAGCTGGGGAAATCTGCATCGCAGAGCATGTGCACAAACATATTGAGGTCCTTTGCTTCTGATTAATCATATTAAAGATAAATCCTTCATAACAGACCATCTGGAAAGCAATTTGAATGTACAGGAGAAGCATGATTACCTGCTACATGTCCAAGAAAATGAGACCCTGTGTCCAGACTCAATTAATTCTATAACAGGACATAAATCAATAGAAAATGCTGCCCCTGACACTGTGCTCACCACTCACCTCCTGAAACATCCTAATGAGATGTGGGAAATAAAGGCTCATTGTCAACCATAAAGAGCTCCAGTGTCCTTGTTCTAAATCATGTTTTTCTTTTGCATGGGAAAATAGCATTAGCTGGCTCTTAGAAGAGCTTGTAATGTAGCAGACCAAGATGAAAAATAGCTATTCAGTGACCACGATACTGGCTGGGTGCAATCGTATCATACAAATGAGATATGGACTTGGCCAAACTGTTGTCGACACCAATCTTGTTTCCCAGTTTGGTCTCTCATGTTGTAAAGATAATATTCCTTTGTTCTTTTCAAATATCATTTAGTTGCTTTGACTACACACAATTTGAATTGAAACAGTCCTGGAGTACATGTGTATAATCAGCTCAAACAATCCAGACAAAAGTCACCAAGTAAGTATTTCCCTTCAAGGTGACAGGCAACCATGAGCTCCAAAGGATGGTTAATAAGTTAATTTTTCAAGAACCAGGCTGATGTCCAAAATTGTTGAGTAAGACCCTATAACCTAGCTTAGCGTCACAGAGGGATGTGCTTTTGTTTGAAATATGGCAGTGAAATCAGGACAAAAATGTTAAGCACACACTAAATCATCAATAACAGGATTCTACTTAAATCAGTGTTGGCACATCCACAAGAAAATCAGGTGGCATTTGAAATGCTTTAAAATTCATTGTTATAATTTATTTACAGGCAAATAAATAAAGAATAAACTGTTAAGGGATGCATTAAAATATTAGAAAGGATTGTCTTTGAGTATTGAGACAATAGTATTTACTTCCCATCTTTCTTCATTTGGTTATAGAAGTATGGTACTACTATAGCCAAAAAAAATGTTTAAAAAGTCAAGTGTCTCTGAAGCTCCATAGAGTCTTGGGCAGCCACATCTGTCAGGTGACATTATTGCAGCAGGAAGCTTGCAGGTCTTAGCATCCCTTGGAATGGTGGGTGGGCAGGGGACTAATTTGTCCATTCTGGGATTTTATTATGCCGGGTTATCTTCCCCACCACATCCTCATCTCCAAATGAGCATAAGAGGATGATGTGGCCTTGAATACAAATAAAAACTGCTTTCAGCTCTTCATCATCAGTAGTTAGTCACTAAGAGCTGGTAGTGCCAATATTTTGCTATATAACTTATACCTCAAGCCAACATTAATGCCTCTATGGTTAGAGGCAAGGCAACTTTGTATATTTCTGGGCTGGGAGATATTTGCTGTTTTATGGTTACCCCTAACAGTAAAAAGTTAATTCTCTCCTAAAAGAATTCCTGTAAGTAGTAGTGCTTTTCCACTACCAACCTCAGTATGGCATGTTTGTTCCTGCATGCTATTAGGGGTGCTACAGTTTGGATGATGAATGTCCTCCCAAGGCCCTTGTGTTAGGGACTTGATCCCCAACCTGGTGCTATTGGGAGCTGGTGGAACCATTAAAAGGTGGTTCATAGTGGGCATGCTGTCAAAGGGGATTGTGGGAACCCAGTCCCTTGCTCTTCCTTTCTTTAGCTTTCTGACTATGAGATGAGCAACTTTGCTCTGTCATGCACACCTGCCATGAGGTGCTGCCTCACCACAGGTCCTAAAGTGATGAGGAGAACCAACCATGGATTGAAATCTCAAAAACTTTGAGCCAAAAGAAATCTTTCTTCTTTATAAGTTTATTATCTCAATTACTTGTTACAGTAATGGAAAGATGACCTCATACAGGTAGCAAGTAAAGGTACAGAGAAAATGACAATTAAATGACCCAAAACATTGCCAGCATTCATCTTTTCCTCAATATGCTTGAGAAAAGGGCACAACTTTTGCACTTGCCAAGATCTATGTAATAGTGCATAGCTAAATATACCTTTTACCAGATTCATCCTCAGGAACAAAGAAATCTGTCATCCCCAGAAAAGGCAACCACAAGACTACATAGTTAGAAAGGACTTGTTTCTGCTGGCTACCCTGTTATTTTCACACTTTCCTAGTCATTTCTAATTGTATGCATCATGGTACAAATTTAAAATAAGCTAGGTTATAATATGTAATGTTTTGAACAACCAACAATAAAAAATTAAAAATAAAATAAAATAAGCTAGGCTGAATTCTGTCTCCCCTCCAAATTCATATGCTGAAGTCCTAATTCCCACTACCTAAGAATATGACCTTATTTTAAAATAAGGTCACTGCAGATGTAATTCATTAAAATAATGTCATTTGGCTGGGCCATAATCCCCATATGATTGTGTCCTTTTAAAAAGGGAGATTTTAGAGACAGGAAAATTAGATAAGGAAAATTTTCAAACAGGAAGAATACCATTTGAAGATGAAAACAGGGATCTATCAGCAAAGGAACACCAAAGATCATCAGCAAACTACCAAAATCTATGGGAGAAGCTAGAACGCACCCATCCCCACTGCACTCAGAAGGAATCAACCCTGTCAGCTCCTTGATCTGGGCTTTTAACCTCCAGATCAGTGAGATGATTCATTTTGGTTGCATATGCCACCCAGTTTGTGGGCTTTGTTATGGCAGCCCTGGCAAACTAACCCAATCCACACAGATAACATGCACGTTACTCAGAGTTGGCAGTTGTCTTATTTTTCATCTTCTGGGGAATGTGCCAAAATGTAATCAGGGTGTTTTTTTCACTCTGGATATGACCACTGTCAGCTACTCAGTTTCCCTTGCTCTTTAATATAAATTTTAGACCCAGTTTCTCTAGATCTATTTTTTTAAATCTTGCCAGGAATTTGGGACTGCATCAAATCTGTAGGTCAATTTGGAGAGAATTAACATCTTAACTATATTGAATCTTCTGATGCATGTACATGACAAATCTTTCCATTTATCTAAGTCATCTTTAATTTTCCTAATTATCATTTTGTAGTTTCTAGCATACAAAATTAGCACATTTTCTTAATTATAAGTATTTCCTCCTTCTCTCCCTCCCTTCCTTCCCTCCTTCTTTCCTTTTCTTTTTTTCTGGTGTTACTGTGAGTGTCATTTTTAAAAACTAGTTAGCAATTCAGTATCAAAATATAACTGTTATATACTGACCTTAATAAATTTATTCATTAGTTCTAATAACTTTTTAATAGATGCCATAGGATCTTGCAGACAATAATGCAGTCTACAGAGTTGTTTTTTTTTTATTTTATTATTTGTTCTAATTAGTTATATATGACAGCAGAATGCATTTCATTCCATTGTAAACAATTGCAGCACAACTTTTCATTTCTTTGGTTGTACATGATGTAGAGTCGCACCATTTGTGCAATCATACATATACCTAGGGTAATGATGTCCTTCACCTTCCACCATCTTTCCCACACCCATATCCCATCCCTTCCCTTTTGCCCAATTCAGGTTTTCTCCATTCTTCCTGTGCCCCCTCCCCCATTATGGATCAGCATCCACTTACCAGAGAGAACATTCGGCCTTTGGTTTTCTGGGGATTGGCTTATTTCTCTTAGCGTGCTATTCTCTGAGATTTTTTTTTTTATTCTATTACAATCTATGTGCCCTTGATTATTTTCTTTTCTCTCCCTCTTTTTCCTTCCTTCTTTTTTCCTTGCTGTACTGACTAGAACTTTCTATATGCTGTTGACTAGGAATGATGAGACCATAAGACCTTGTCTCATTCCTGATCTTGGGTAGAAAGCATATTTTTGCAGATGCCCTCTCTTAGGTGGAACAAATTCCTTCTATTTCTGTTTACTGAGAGGTGTTTTATAAAGAGTCATGAGTGGAAGCTAAATTTTATCAAATGCTTTTTCTCCATTATTGAGATAGTTGTGGTTTGTCTTCTTTACCTTGTGAAATGGTAGAATACATTGGTAAGTGCCGCAGTCTGGCTGGGCACAAATAACCGAGCCGCCACAAAGCACTTGTATGTTCAAACAGGAAACTTTATTGCCCGAACTCCACCAACACTGCACGCACACTTCCCGGGAACTCTCCCAGCTCTCTCCCGGGCTCCACACCAACTCCCTGGGAACCCTGCGAGAACTCCCCGGGAACTCCAAAGTAGGGCGCCTGAGGCAGCAAGAGCTGCCCTATTCCCTGAGCCGCCCTATTGCTAGAGCAGGGTCCATATACAACTCAATACACAGCCTGTTTCAATTTAGCATCATCCCGTCACAGCAATTATATACAGCTTAACTCAATCATCATCTTAATGGCTCGCTGGCGTCACCTTTCAACCATTCCCTCTGGCAAAATGCTAGGCATCATTCCGACTTGACTGTGGCTCTCAACAGATAAATGAGTTCTGAAATAGCCTTGCATTTCTAAAATAATGCTACTTAGCCATGATGCATCACCCTTAGATAAGGCCAGATTCACTTTGTGGAGTTTGGTGGGGTTTTTTGTTGTTGTTTGTTTGTTTTTTAATCTATATGTTCATGAGGTACATTTGATCTGCAATCTTCTTATTTATTTATTTTTTACTTATAATGTCTTTTATTTGTTTCTCATATAAGAATAATTCTGCCCTCACTAAATTAATTTGGAAATATTCTTGCTTCTTTGGTTTTCTGAAAAAAAATTATGGAAAATTGACATTATTTCTTCCTTACCATATTTGCTAGAATTCAGCAGTGAAAAATTTGCCCCTAGATTTTGTTTGAAAGGAGGAAGGTTTTTAACCACAAATCTGACATAAGACATTTAGGAAACTTTGTGTTCTCTGTTTCTTGAACAAGTTTGGGTAGTTCATTTCTTAAAATGAATTAGTCCATTTCTTGAGGTGGAATCTTAGACTGATTTGAGGCCTTTGTTTCTTTCCTAATATGAGAATTTAATTTCCCTCAAAATATCATTTTAGCTGCATTCTGCAAATTTCAATATACTATAATTTAATTTTCATTTAACTCAAAATATTTCATTTCTCTTGAGCCCTGTTCTTGACCCATAAATTATTTAGAAGCATGTTATTTAATTTCTAAATATTTTTGAATTTTCCCTATATCTTTTTAGCATTGCTTTGTAGTCTAATTCTACTATCATCAAAGAACATACTTCACAGGATTTAAATTCTTTTAAATTTGTTAAAGTTTATTTTATGACCTAGATACGGTGTGTCTTGGTGAAGGCTCCTCATGCATACAAGAAGAATGTATATTTTGCTGCTTTTGGTAGGGGTATTCTATAAATGCTTATTAGGACATATTTGTTGGTCATATTGTTTAGAATTTCAGTGTTTTTGCTAATATTAGATCCACTTGTTCTATCAGTTATTGAGAGAACACTGTTGAGGCCTCTAATTATTCTATTTCTCCTTGCAGTTCTATCACTTTTGCTTTGGGTACTTAGGAGTTCTGCTGTTGGAGCATGTATGTGTAGGATATTTATGTCTTCTTTGTAAACTAGACCTTGTCATCAATACTATCCTCTTTATCCCTGGTAATTTTCCTTGTTCTAAGGTAAATTTTCTATGGTGTTAAAATAACCACTCCAGCTTTCTTTAAGTTACGGCCTGAACAGTTATCTCCTTCCATCCTCTTAGTTTTAATCTGTGTCATCCTATTTAAAGTAGATTCCTTACAGAAAGATAGGGTAAGGTCTTGGTTTATAATTTAATCTTCTAATGTATATTTTAATAGTGTTTTAGGCCATTTAGATTTAATGAATTTATTGATCTGGTTGGGTTTAGATCTACTTTTTTTTTTTTACTTTTTTGTTCACTTCCTTAATTTCTTGTCTTTATGTTTCCCCTTTCCTGCCTATTTTAGGGTTTTGTGTGTATGTGTGTGTGTGTGTGTGTGTGTATTTCACTTGTCTCTTGTCCTTTGGCTTTATTTCTTTAATGCTTTTAATGCTTGTTCTACTCATTATAATATGCATTCCAAACATTTCATGGTGTGAGTTAAGATTTTAGCACTTCAAGAAAAACAGAAAAGTCTTACAATCATATGAGACCCTTTATCCATACCACTTATTCCATAATTGGCACATATATCTATGTACATTAGTACATGCACACCTGCTCACATTGAAAGGTTAAGAATGTAAAAGTTAAGTTTTGTTTTCTTGGTTGAGTCTAAGTTCTGTTTTCCTGAAACCTGAAATTTATGTAGATGTCAAAACAACTCCTGGAAAAACTACTAAATGTATGTTGAGAAATCTCTCCTGACCATCTGGTTGCTCTGTAAAAACAACCCCTCCCAGAAACCATGCAGCTCAGCACATACACCCCTCAGGACTTAAACCAATCAGTTCAAATGTATACCCTTTTCTTGTACTGACCAATCCCCCTTACCCAACTTGTTCCCGCCAGTGAATGTGCTAATCATGATTTAGAGTTGTTATTTGATTTTCCCGTGGCGTGTGATGATTTGCTAAGGGATGCTATGATGTATGTGAAGTCCCTGCCCTCCCCTAAAGAATGTATATAAGCTCTGCTTAAGCTGTTCTCGGGGCTCTTTGCTCCTCTCAAGTGAGCTCTGAGCCCCAGCATGCTGGATCCCCAATAAACCCTCTGCTGTTGCATGAGACAGTCTCTTGGTGGTCTCTTCCTCCGACGCTCGCTCGACCTTAACAACATAACCAGTGGACGTCATAATGTTTGCTTGAAATGTGCAAATGTAAGGAAATGAAGAGCTGGAAAATGACCTATTATAATTCTGTTGCTTTTTCTCCATTCCTAAAGTTCCAAGTCCCTTTGGTACCATCTCCCTTTAGCTTGAAGAACAGTCATGAACTACATAATGACATTTTGGTCAACAAAAGAGCATATATGATAGTGGTCCCATAAGATCATATTGCCTATTGAGGTCATAACCACCTCAGTTTGTGTTAGTTCACTGCATGAAGGTCACAGAACAACAGAATTGCCTAATTATGACATTTCTCAGAATGTTTTCCTGTCATTAAGTGATGCATGATGGTGTTTGGTTTGGTTTGGTTTTGTCTAGTGATTTACTTACAGCAGGGCTTCTGGAAACAAACCCTTTCTGTTTCCCTTCATTTAAGATTATTATTATTATTATTATTATTATTATTATTATTATTATTACATATGACAGCAGAATGCATGACAATTCTTATTACACATACAGAGCACAATTTTTCATATCTCTGGTTGTAATAAAAGTATATTCACACCAATTTGTGTCTTCATACATGTACTTTAGATAATAATGATCATCACATTCCACCATCATTTCTAACCCCATGCCCCCTCCCTTCCCCTCCAACCCCTCTGCCCTATCTAGAGTTCGTCTATTCCTCCTATGCTCCCTCTCCCTATCCCACTATGAATCAGTTTCCTTATATTTAAAAAAAAATCAGAATTTAGTTCCATCTAAGATTGTTATTGCACTTTCATTCCTGAAGGATTTATTCACTGAATATAGAAATACAGGCTTTCCCTTTTACTTTTTAAATGTTAAAGACATTCCTCCACCATCTTCTGGTCTCCACTGTTTCTGTTGAGGAAAACAGTTACTTAAATTATTGTTTTCCTATATACAATGTGTTATTTTTAATATGTCTGCTGTCAAGATTTTTCTTTTATCTTCAATTTCCAACAGTTTGATTACAATATAGTAAAATTTTCTTTCTTTCTTCTTTCCTTTTCTTTTGTTGGGGAGGGGGAGCAGTGTGAGCTGGGATTTAACCCAGGGGCAATTTACTACTGAGCCACATCCGGAGCCCTTTTTATTTTTTTTTATTTTGAACAAGGTCTCACTAATTTACTTAGGGTCTCTCTAAATTGCTAAAGCTGGCCTTGAACTTGTGATCCTCTCGTCTCAGCTTCCCAAGGCACTTGGTAGTATGATTTTCTTTTGATTTATCTTCTTGGAGTTTTTGAGCCTCTTAAACCTGTGAATATATATGTCTTTCACTAGAAAGACAAACACTTTTTTTGTTCAAATGGTTTTTATACAATAAGCTTTCTTTTCATTCAGGAATTCCAGTGTTGTAAATCTTAGAGTTTTGATATTATTCTAAAAGTCACGAAGGCTTTGCTCATTTCTTTCTTTTCTCTTTTTGCCTGCTCCCCCGCCTCCCTGTACTGGATATTGAACCCAGGGTCCCATGCATGTCAGGTAAGTGCTCCCTTTTTATTTTTTATTTTTAGACAGGGTCTCCCTAAGTTGCTGAGGTTGGTTTCAAGCTTGCAAACCTCCTGCCTCAACTTCCTGAATAGCTGAGATTACAGGAGAGAATCACTCTGCCCAGTTAAAATCTGTTCATTTCTTAAAAAAACGGTTTTTCTCTCTGCTGCTCAGGAATAATCTCACTTATCTACTTAGACTAACTGACTCTTCCCTATGTCACGTGCATTTTGTTTTTGAGCCCTTCCAGTAGCTTTTTTCATTTCAGATATATTTTTCAGTTCTAAAATTTCTATGTTTTAAGGTTTATATTTCTCTGTGGAGAGTTTCTAACTTTTCATTTACTTCAAAATGTCCACCTTTATTTCATGGAATATGATTGTAATATCCACTTTAAAGGTCATTGATAATTCCAACATTAGGTCATTTGTTGACATTTGTTGATTATCTTTTCCTTTGAGATAGGGTTGTATTTTTTAAAAAAATTTAAACTGATTGATTAAAGAATTAGTCAGACTTTCTTTCTTCTTTGTATGGCAAATAAAGTTGGATTGCAGATTGATCATTCTTAATATTTATGTTTTGATATTCTAGTAAGTGCTGATTTTCATTTGTTTATTTCATCAGGCAATCAACTCATCTAGATTCAGACCACAGCTTTGTCTCACCCTCTTTAAGAAATGATTCTAATGTCAGTTTAGTGTCAAAAGCCTTTGCTGTGTGTTTGGGTCTGCCCTTCACATGAACCATTTAGGGAGACAGGGCCCATGGCTTATATTGTAATTTAGTTCGAAAGCCTTTGCAATGATTTTCTGGGTGGTCCCACTCACAATTGGATTCAGTCATATACACAGGGGACCCCTTTTCCCAGATTTCTTCTCTCCAAGATTTCTTCCACATTCTCCTACTACCAGAGATTCCTTTTCCTGGTTCCTCTGGCCATAAAGTTGGGTCTCAGAGTTTTAGCCTATCACCCTATGCTTTTTTTTTTGTACAACTGGGGTCCTTGTGGAGGGCAAACCAAAGAGAAAGTGGGGGGGGGAATGACAACCTTCCCACAATCTTTGCATAATGATTGGATCTTCTATCCAAGGAATTGAGTTTCATCTGAGGATTTTAGTAGTTGCTATTTTATGTCTGACAAAGAAAAAGATAGAAACAAAACAGCAATTTTCCCTATTTTCCAGCTTGCAGGTCTCTTTTCTGGACCTCCCACCAGAAAGAGAGATTCTCGGAGAGTTCTTGTTATCTCTGCTCACTAGGCTGTTTCTCAAATCAGTCAGCACTAAGATAAAAGACAAAAACAATATCCCTAAACAGAAAACTCAATGCCAACCTACTGGGCATCTGAGCTTTGACCTCCCTCCTAAGAGGGTTGCTTTTAATTCTGTTCACAGGGCTTAGTTCTAAGCAGTGAAAGAGATGGGCCGTTGTGGTGTGTATACTCTGCCTTGGCCAACGCGGTATGTTCTCTATTGATCTGTTTATTGATTTTGAAAGGTACATTAAGTTAAAACCTACTTATTTTTATTTCATTCAATTCATCAAACAAATGCAACTGCCAATCAATGTTTGGCTCAGCCTGATAGCATCAGCATTATCATCAGCAGGAAAGGTCATGGCACAGGAAAACTGACAACTTCTACTAGTCCCTGGGACCTCAACCCAAGCTGCATGTTGTAATCAAGCAGAGGTTTTTAAAAATATCAATTCCTGGATCACATCCCAGTGCTGAGAGGTCAGAATTTCTGGGTGGGGCTCTGAAATCAGTCTTTTGAAGTTTCTCAGTAACCAACATACAGTTTAAGCTAAAAACTACTAAACTGGATAAAGTGAATTTATGAAAGGTCCAGAGACTTTTCTGGTGCCTCTAATCTCTCGTGACATTCATTGTTACCTGATGGGAAGCTCTGGGCCCCAAATAAAGAGAAACTGTGTAAGGAATGGAAGTTTCCTGTTGCAGGGTGGCCTCGTATCTTCTCCACCACCTCCCCAACCTTGCAGTCATCTGAGGTTTCTGGTGTGTGTAATAAGATGCTACCTTTTTAAATAGCACACAATCCCTCAAAGACCTTGTCTGACCCTGGTCTCTGATAGAAATCTACCTTTTGGGGCATCTGGGAAGCAATGCACCTTGGAGCCTCAGCACTAGGACAGACATAGGACCACATGCACACACGCACACAACACAGGCCCACATGCCAGCATACAAAGCTCTGCTGGCCTTTGGCACACCAGTATGTAGCTGAAATAAGGTAGCATGTTCAAGGGACACTTTAGGCAGGGGATCCATCCAATGCCTTGATCAATCATCTTGAGATCCTTCTAAGAAATGCACATAGATAGGAAAGGAGCCAGGAAGTAACTGTGTTTATGCCTCTTCAGGCCTCCTATTCCAGATGGAATATCTGGGCTTTAGTCTACAACTTCACAAGTGCTTTAGCACTGTCATCTTGGGGTATCAAATCGCAGGACCAGGATGTTGAATTGCCTAATTTTAACAGTGCAGCTTTGCTAACTTGGTTCAATGTTGTACAAACTGGCTAGGAAACCAACCGATGGTGTATAACAATATAAGATCATTTTCCAAAGCTATCCATCCAAGGATGACCCATGGTTTTGATCCCCTAGACCTCTGTGCTCCTCCATATCTGAAGTCTCTTTAGTTTCCAAGTACTCCTCTGAGGCTAGGCACTAGGCAGTACCTAGAGATACTGCAGGGAGGTGTCTGCAAAGGAGCTAGGGGGAGGAAAGCAAAGGTTGCTATCAATGAATAGAGATGGGGATCAATCCCGGCTAAACTGGTAAAGGCACACAGATTCCCCAGGGGCTTATCCAGAGGTGCTGGCCAGAGTGTGGACAGATCTTGGGGCACAAGTGGCCAGGATACCTGGGAAGGGCAGTCACTCTAACAAGGAGAGTCAAGGACCAGTCACTCTGGCACTGATTTATCCTCAGCCCTACCTAACTCTGGTGGCCTCTCTCTGCCTTCCTGAGGCACTCAGCCACCACACACAGCTACAGACCTTCCTCTCCTGAACAGTCTTGTGGCCCCCACTCCATTCCCAACAAACCCCCTGGAGGCATCTGTCCTTGGTGATGGCTGACCTGTGATCTCACACAATGAGTCACATCATCCTTCCAGGAACTTACCCCAGGCTTTCTGCCTGGTCCCCAGAACACTCATCAACCTTTCTATCTATGTGCTTACACACCTTCCCAGTCCATAAACCAGTGAAGCAGGGGCTGGGATCTCCTGTTTAGGTGGCCTCTTGTGCCTAGTAAAAGGGGTTCAATGACAGCTGCAAAAAAGTTATAAATGCAACTCGAAATGTTGAAATGAATTCTCCAAATGGATAAATTATAGGATACTACATCACTTTGTCAAATCTTCTGACTATAAGATCTCCCAAAGGATGTTTTTATGCAACGAGCTTCTCTTGGCTTATTTTAAATGAGTTAGCTTTATTTATGCACAACTTTTTTTTTTTTAAACAAATGTTCCTACTGTGAAAAGCAGGAACACTGGGGTGTTAAGCAGGAGATGTTATGAAAGAGAGGGGGGCATCACCTTCTGGACCTCTGGCCACCCTTCCTCTGCAAGCCACCCAAACCCCAAACCCCACACATTCCCCAGTTACAGTAGGGAGGCTCCACATCTCTGGGAGGGACAGAGGTGGCTCCAACCTACCTGTATGTCAGCATCTGGGGGCTGTGACAGGGAGCACACCAGATTTCTCCAGAGATATTCTTGGCCCTTCTGGGCGCAGCAGCAGCATCCTCCCTCCCAGCTGAGCACCCCTGAGGCTGCTGGGGATATTCACTTCCCAAGTGAGCATTTCTGCTGAAGCACCTCTCCCTATGCAGGAGCTTCTGGGCTTCTCTAAAGGAGTCTGGGGGCCTTTTTAATCCTTACTAGCATTTCTTCTCCTAGAAAATTGTGGTAAGAGGAGAAACTATCAGAACTTTCAAAGAAGAGCCCTGACTATGGTTTTTCAAGACAGGAAAAATAAAATCTGGCCATCTGTCAGACAGTGAGTGGAGGCAAGGCAGCAAGGTATGATTGGCAGATGAGAGGGAAGCATGGGGTACTGCAGCTCCCCTGCAGGGAGGTAGGGGTATGGATTAAATGGTTTCTAACAATGAACCAGGTGCTTCTTCAGCCTTCTTGGTCCCCATGCCTGCCCCAGAGGGTACAGCAGGATTGATATGGGGATCACTCTGGACCTTACAACTTGGAAATTCCCTGTGGCTGCCTCAGGCTGAGGGCCTCCAAGGTGACAGTTGGTACCCTTGGTTGGGCCATATTCAGCATATTCCTGCCTGCTATCTCTGGCCTGCATTGAACCTGATTGTTCCTTCATATGTAGCCCAGTCACCCGGGGGCCAGGCCCACCCCAGTAGGTGGTTCAGCATATCTGGGGTAGAGCTGAGAATGTGCCTTTTTAACATTTGCCCAAATGTCACTGAAAACAACTGCTTTAAATGTGGAATACCACATTTGTTTTGTGATGGGAAGCAAGCACCTCCCCGCCCCCAGCAGTCACATGTGTGGAATCAATAATAAAAAAGCCCATGATTACTTCCAAGAAAAATGGATGAGCAGATTCCAGATCTCAGGAGATTAAAATGCAATCATCACAGCATGCCCCCAAGCCCCCACACCCGCTCCATTCCCATCACCTCAGTGACCATGAGAGAGAAATCAGGATTTCAAGGGCACACCAGCTGTCATTTAACAGACAGATATTTGAATGACAAGAACCCCTACCTGAGATAAAGGCCCATTCGCCCTTTCCTTTCAAAATTTGGCAAACTGCCCTCCCAGGCTATTCCTGAACCTATTTTTCAACCCATGAAAGCTATTTACTAATTTATTCTAATGAACCTGCAGTTTCAACCTATTAAGTGTTTGTCACTCCCTTGGTAAGCCCTCACATCTCTGTTGGCCTGGCTCATGGGCTTCTGCAAGGACAGTGTTTCTGGGTGATGATGTTAGCAACGAAAGCTATGGCTCCATCTTACATTGCAAGGTCAGGATGGATGTCAGATGGTCCCTTGGAAACTGGAGGCTCCAAAATCAAGGATGCCGATACCCCTCTCTAGAGCCGAATGCTCTGCCACGCTCAGCAGTCATGTAGCAGCCCACATAGAAACTGTCCACACATGCCCATCAATTCCCATTAAAGTCTAACTGAATCCTGAGATCCTCTGAATGTCAGCTGGGGACTGGGCAGAAGCACTAGGGACGTAACAGGACAGGAAGAGCCCTCTGGGAGCCGGTGTGTGGAAAAGACTTTTATTCCTGCCAAACATTCCATTCTGTCATTGTAATGTAAAACCTATAATGAAGAATCCAAAGTTAAGGTGAAGAATCCAAAGTTAAAACACCAACATCAGAGAAAGTCTCTTTCAGTGGTTCTCAAAATGTTGGTCCCTGGACCAGCAGCATCTCTATCCCCTGGGAACTTATCAGAATGGAAACTCACCCCAGACAGACTGAGACAGACTGGAACTCATGGGCGGGTCCCAGCAATCTGTGTTTGAGCAAGCCCTCCAGAGGAGTCTGATGCACGCCCACATCTGAAAGTCACTGCTGTATTTTAATACCTTGTTACTTTGAATTTAAACTTAACAGTTCTGTGCAAAAGCCAGAGGGAAGCCAGCAAAGCTGACATTGGCTGGAAGCATCACTCTTCAAAGTAAACACACAGCATGCATACATCCTTCTTAATATTTAATTTTCATGGAGTCTTCATCTGAGGTTTGTCTGGACTGAAATCTAAAGAAACCTGAGGCCCTACCCTTTATTAACCACCACATGATACCAAGTAGTCAGCATGTAATAAGACTGGCTAGTTTGTATCTCTGGCTCTTGGGAGGTAGCCTCTAAATCCTTGAAATTTCCAAGTGATAGGATTGTCTTTGTTATTCATGTTGGGTCCCTGACTTTATGTTAAAGAAATGACTAAAGCTGGGGGTTGCTCAAACCAAAGAGAACAACCAAGCTACTAGAGGATTGGGGCTTTGAGACCAGAGACACCTGATATAAGTTGACCCTTGAAAAGGGGAGGAGGATAGTGGGGACAGGATTGGAAGGGGTTAGATATTGAGTTCAAGCAATGATTCCATTAATCATGCTTAAGAATGAAACCCCAATAAAAATTTGACACTGAAGCTCATGGAGCTTCCATTGTGGGTAACACCTTTTGTTTACTGTCATACTTCAATGCTGGGAGGATAATACGTTTCCCAAGGATGAGACAAACTTGGAGTTTGGAACCCTCACAGACTTTGCCTTGTGTGTCTCTTCTTTTGTCTGTTCTCACCGTATCCTCTTGTTAACTCTCCTTGTTAAGTATAGCACTTTTCTGAGCTCTGTGAGTCATTCTAGTGAACTGTCAAACGTGGGATTTGTTGCAGGAACCCCCAGATTTGCAAGTAGCTAGTAAGAAGTGAAGGTGGTCTTATGGAAGACTGTGCCCTTAACCTCTAGTTTTATTAATTCTGGACAGAAGCTCAGCATTAAAACACATTCAAATGGACAGACTGAGGGCCAGGGCCTGACAAGACCCACATCCATCACTCAGATCTCTCCTCTTTGATGTCTTTCCTGCACCTGACACCTGTTTCTGATGTTCCCTTATCTTGGTATATGTGATAAGACCTTTCTTCCTGCATCAGGAATTGTTTTCTTCTTCGTCTTCACCAACTCTGAATTCCCCTGCCCCTTAAACACATGGTTCTCAACCTATAGCTTGCACATATCACATGGGCATCTTGCTGATATGCCAATTCTGATTCAGAGATTGGAGTGGGCCCCCTGGTGCAGACCTGGAGGGGCTAACTGGCCATCTAGGATAAAGATGGAAGATGGTCCCATTCCTTAGCACACGGGACCTCAGGGAGCCACCCGGCTACAGCAGGGGACAGAATCCACACTACCCACACTGTGGATGTCCAATCAGTGTGTCTTTCTAACCTGTCTGCATGTACTCCAACCCGTGTGATTCCAACTGCAGGAGTAGACCACGATGTAAAGAAAAAAACACCTGACTTCAGAAAGCTCAGGATTGGGTCTTACAGGCACAGAACCCTATGTGATGAAGACAGGGAAGGCTGTGCTACTAACTAGAAGGTGCATTTTGACATGGGACAGGGTGGCATCATCTTTGGGGATGAGGAGTTTAACAGATGGCTTCTTTCTGAACTGGAGGTTATCCCAAGTCAGAATTTGGTAAGATAGGCAGATGGATCACAAGATGGAAAAAAAATCTGCAGTATTACTCGAGATTTTCCAGAGAAAGAGGATCATAAGGATGGTTAGAGAGATTTATTTCAAGGAACAGGTTCATGTGATTATGGAGGCTGGCAAGTTTGAAATCTGGAGGACAAGATGGCAGGCTGGATATTCTGCCAGAAGCTGACACTGCAAATCTTGAATCTGAAGGTAGCCCTGCCTAAACAACTTGACACATGAAATTAACCATCACAACAGAATATTCTGTTCCTTTGAGACACACCAACCACAGGTACCAGGAGCAACCAAGATCAAGTTCCTTTTCTATAGAGGTGTCACTTCTTCCTATACTGCCCAAAGCTGGGCATTATTCCTATAGATAGCACTTGCAAGAAGAGTCTCTTTGCTATACACCTGTGGCCTATGACCATGGTATCCTGCTGCTAATTCCACCTTATTTTCTCAACAGTAAGACAACATCCTGTTCAGTCTGCCATCCACTCCAACCTCACCAAGGTGATTATGGCATCCTGGGATCCAGACCTCAGCTATAAAGCAGCCTGGCTGGAAGATCCGAGGCAGCTGTGCTAAGGCAATAGGCACTGTGCAATTCAATCATCATTCATACTTGCTAGGCAAGGAATGGTATTCCTCCTTCAGATATGTCTGCAAGTACTAGACCTTCCTTACACCATACCAGGGGCCTTTATCAGAGGTCAAGTTATTCATCCAATCTTCAAGTATACACAAAAATTATTGGCATCCATACACAAACACTAGTTCACCAAAGCACCTGAAGTATCCCCATCTGTATAATTTAGGAGATGGGTCACCTAATTTAAAAAGTAAAATTGAAATAGGTATCATTTATTGACTCTTGGGCATAATCCCTAAGTCTTTTCCATTTGTTCCAAGCCCTCTGGAGTTCCCTACCTTCCCAAAGCAACTTGCTATACTTTTTCTTTTTTTTTTTTTAAATGACTCAGAAATAGATAGAAAGCCAAGACAGTGACTAAAACCCTATTTCAGAACATGATGGGAGTCTATCTTTGTATGAAGCACCTTGGATAATTCTTATGCACCCTAGAGTTTAAAATTTACAACCCCCTATAACCACAGGTTCCACATTTGAGGATTCAGCCAACTGTGGATTGAAAAAATATATATTTTGGAAAAAAAATTGTGCCTGTACTGAACACGTATACACATTTTCCTTAACATTATTCCCTAAACAATACAGAGTAACAACTACTTACATAGCGTTTGCATTGTATTAGGATTATAAGTCATGTAGAGGAGCTGGGGTGTAGAAAATAGAAAAAGAATTCCTGAAAAAAAGTGACATTACGAAAGGAAACATAAGTACAAGAGGAGCAGCGATAATAAGAAGGGAACGTGAGACATTCCTAATCCTAAATAACTGGTGACTGGAAAATGTTTCCGTTATCTGCCATTCTGGAACTAGACTTGGAAATTATATCAACATGGGAGAAGGAGAAGTCTGTGGAGGAAACAACATCATGGTAATATTTTTGTTTAGTATGGAAGCTGACACTAATTAACTCTGAATGTTAAAACAAAAATAAAAATTTTTATCTTTGACATTTCTATGAGAATAGGATGCATAACTTTTAAGCCATTAGAGGAAAAACAACAAAACACAGAAAACTCAATCCACTCAACAAAAGTCAGAAAAGAGACAAAAGAAAGAATTAAAAAAATATTAACAGATCAAAATGTCAAAATAGTCTGAACATATCAATATCACTGGATTAAATTCACCTGATAAAAAATATTTTCAGATAAAACTACAAAAATGAAACAGAATTCAGTTCTGTGCTTGTTAGGGGTGGATGGTAGGGTTCTCCCTGCCCGCATGTTCAAGTCCTGGCCCCCAGTACCTCAAATGTGACTGTGTTTGGAGGTAAGGCCTTTACAGGAGTGACGAAGTTGAAATAAAGGTATTAGGTGGTTCCTAATCCTACCTGAATGCAGCCCTTATAAAGAAGATAAATGTGGATATACAGAGAGACACCAGGGACACACACACAGAGGAAAGACCATGTAAAGAGGTAGCAGAAGGGCAGCCATCTGCAAGCCAAGGAGGGGCCTGGCACCTTGATCTTGGACTTCCAGCCTCCAAACTGTGAGAAAATGAATGTCTGTTGGTAAGCCCCTTGGTTTGTTGCACTTCGTCATGACAATCCTAGGAAATTAATAGTGTTCTTTATATTCTCTTTTAGTCCATCTAGTGGAAAAGAGATTTTCAAATGATTTTAGAAAACTCAACCATGGGTTGCTTAGTCTCTTGCATCACTCTAACCTAAAACAAAATGACAAGAAGACTGCTAAAAATACAAGTACAGAAAAAGATATACCAAACAAATGTTATCAAGAAGAAAGCAGGCATGGTGATATTAATCAAACCTAAGAAATGTGAATAGGAACACATGTAAAGGAACAAAAAGAGGCATTACTATTAATAAAAGGAATAATCCACCAAAATCATCATCGTGTACCTTGCTCCACTTAGCAATACACCTCCACAATACAAACAAAGCAAATAATGATAATAAATGATGAAATTAATAGCCATCACTCATGTGGGACACTTTCACCAAAATCGAGTTAACTAGATAAAAATAAGAAGGGATAGAAAAATTTAAATAACAATGAAAAAGATTTATTTAGAAATTTTTACCCAACAGAAAATAAGGTAGAATTTTCAAAAAAGAAAAAAGAAAAGCAATGCAATGATCATTCAGCAAAACTGATTATGCAGTATTAGACCACAAAAGAAATCTTATATTTTCTGCAAATAATTTGTGTTGGCCACACTCATTGACTATCATGCAATAAAATTATAAATTAATGACCAAAAGATTGTTTTAGTTATCAATTTACTGCATCCCAATTCTGAACACACCCTTCCACGTTTGGTCTATGATGAATAAGAGAATTCCCCTAAGCATTTCTCCTCTACAATGAGCATAATATTAAGCTTTCTTGATAGGAAAAAAAAAGGGGCCATTATAGGAAGAAAAGGCTTCCTGAAATTTCCAGCTTAGGCCAAAGGCCTGGAATATAGTCTTTTTTTTTTTATTGGTTGTTCAAAACATTACAAAGCTCTTGACATATCATATTTCATACATTTGATTCAAGTGGGTTATGAACTCCCATTTTTATCCCAAATACTTTTTTTTTTTGTAGTTGTAGATGGACAATGCCTTTATTTTATTTGTTTATTTTTATGTGGTGCTGAGGATCGAACCCAGTGCCTCATGCATGCTAGGAAAGGATTCTGCCACTAAGCTACAACCCCAGTCCTGGAATACAGTCTTTCTATGACTTATGGCAGTGGTCTGGCCATCCTTTGAATATTGAAACCAGAGCTCTGCACAGCCAGCCACCTGCTGGACTCGCTCGACAAACCCGAGTAGCTGCATAGTCTGGGAGGTCTCTTACTGAGCAGCTAGCTGTTCCTCTGCATGCTGTGCACCTTCTGATCACCTCTGCCTGCTGATGCCCAAACTTTCTTTACAGGCCATCTGTTGCTACTCCCTTCCTGAGCACCCAAGGGAGCAAACCTGCTCTAGCCTGCTCCAACCAGCAAATTTCCATGCTTTCCAATGGCTAAACTTCCCCAAAGAAATCTGAACCCCTTCCAAGTTTTTCCCTCCTTGGGTATTCTCAGGCAACCATAAGATACTTATAGAATTTCTTCTCTTTATAATTGCTCTAATTATCACAGTTAATAATTCCTTATATAAATGCCTCTTGATTTATGATGGGGTTATGCCCTAATAAAATCACTATCAAGTCAAAATATTATAAGTCAAACCACTGACTATCCCTGTTTAACCTTCTGTGTCATTTCTGTCTCCTGACTGGACCCAGACTTCTACAGAACTGATGCATGGAGTAGTCCCAGAACACAGATCCCTTAAGATGTGATTTGGAGATGTCTTGGTCCCCCTCTTGAGCAGGAGTGCCAATGGTAAATGGGATGCTAGTAACCTATGGAAGACAGTGGCATCACGATTAGTCAAGACATCACTGTCGTCAATTGTGATGAAGTGCAACTGAAGCATGTACTTTGGAAACTCAAGTGGCTTGCTGTACTTGACCATATTGGCAGTAATGACGACTGTAAGGACTGTGGTGGCAGTTGGACCCTTTTGAGTGCACTTGAGTGTGTGACAAGTTCAGATCTATTAAATCTTTTCTTAAGTCATGGTCTGAGAATCCAAAACATCCCTGAAAGAATAATTTCTTGAATCCATAGGGCTATTATTGCCAGAAATCAAACACAAAATTTAGCTGTGCGAATTGATGAATGAATAAGAATTGAATAATAATAATGGAATCCACAAACTCACCAAGTTTTATGTGGGGAAATTGAAGCAATAATCAGGAAGAATGAGATTCTGAGCTTGGAACATGAACTTCTGATTGGATCCAGGTGAAACAGGCACTCTTAAAGCCCCTAGCCATTCTGACTTTCTCTTAACTGTAGAAGTATCTGATTGGATGATGTCTAAGGGGGCAAGCCTTTCTTGAAAACTTCGTGACATTCCTCCTTGGGGTAGAGGGATTCTCACTCTCCTCAAGACACACCATACCACTCCTTATCATCATGAGACCTACAACTAGGGACAAGTCTCAACATGTTGCAGGACCAGATAGACATTAGACATAGCCTAAACACCAAAAGCATTGTAATACCTTGCTAATACATGGGGGACAATACCTAGGGGCATTGAGGTACCACAGACAGTAAAATATAACACTAGATCAGGCCAGTTTCATTGAATGAGTGACTCTGAATTTAACATATGAGCTGATACAGCTAGATTTGGTTCTAACGGCTTACTGGGCTGCTTCATTGAAATTTGGACACAGTGATGGCCTAAATTTAATGACTTCAGATGTCAGAGCTTCCCTGGTATGCCATAGAGGAGGAAATCCAAAGGCTCAGGAAAATAGGAATGTTGGATTGATTTATTATGCATGACCTAGACACTCACCACCTAGCTATATTTTAGGAGAAAGTTCAGAAGGCACTCCATTCACCAAGGCATTGAGAACTACACGAATGACAAACATCTGCAAATCCAAAAAACCTGTGATTGCTCTCCTTCCTAGGCCAGGTGAGACTTTAGGAGATACCATCACTGAGATGGATTCACTGATTCCAATAGGGATCATGGGATCCCAGAAAAGCAGAGACTAAATGAGGTATGTCAGCCATAAAGAAAACCAAGGGTGTTTCAGTAATCAAAATGCTTTAGCTTGCAGAGATCTTGGTGATATCTGATTAATCATGGTGTTCCTAAGAAAAAATAAAATGGGCAGCCTACTAGAGTGCTGCTAGATCTATAATAGGAAAAAACTCAAAAAACATGACTTGAGTCACCAAAACAGAGAATCATGGTTTCTCACTCCGTTTCCAGATTAAGTCAATTCAAATATCCAGAGCCCTTTTGTTGAAGGGGAGGCAAGGGCCCCTTGAGGAAGAACTATACATACAAATGTAAATCTTCCTCCAAGCTTTCCCCCAAAAGACCTTATTATGGTTTAGATGTGAGGTGTCCCACAAAAGCTCATATGTTGGGGCTGGGAATGTGGCTCAAGCAGTAGCGTGCTCGCCTGGCATGTGTGGGGCGCTGGGTTCGATCCTCTGTACCACATAAAAATAAAATAAAGATGTTGTGTCTACCGAAAACTAAAAAATAAATATTAAAAAATTCCCTCTCTCTCTCTCTCTTAAAAAAAAAAAAAAGCTCATGTGTGAGACAATGCCAGAAGGTTTAGAGGAGAAACAATTGGGTTATGAGAGCCTTATATCAATCAGTGAATTAATTCCCTGGTAGGAATTAACTAAATGGTAACTGAAGGCAGATAGGGTCACTGGGAGCATGCCTTTGGGTACATGTATGGTGAGCTGAGCTTAGACTCTTTGCTTCCTGATTATCTGCTTTTCTCCGCCATATTCTTCCACCATGAGGTTCTGCCTCACTTCGAGCCCTGAGGAACAGAGCCGGCTGTCTATGAACGGAGACCTCTGAAATTGTGAGCCCCAAAATAAACTTTTCCTCCTCTGAAATTGTTCTTTTCAGGTCTTTTAGTCACAGCAGTGAAAAAGCTGTTTAAAACAGACCTGCAATTCCTCCAGAAGTCTGTGAATCAGAGAAAGGAAACAGCCATATTTTGTGGGGGATACAAGATGCTGACCATGGATTGGTGGCAATTCCTGTTCATTATGGAAGAATGCCAGCTAAGAAATGCAAACAGTAGGAGAGAATTACAAAACCACCAATTTGCAACAACTAATGAATTTACTGATTCAGGCCAGGATCATCAATAGATAATGCAAAGTTAATTGGGCACCCCATGTATGCATGCTGCCAAAGGACTGTTCATAGATGACTAGTAAGTTTTAAGAGGAATAAACAACTTCATAATTGAGGGCTCACACTGTTGCCTGCTTAATTGTATCTAGACAAATCAATTACTAATAGTGAGACAATCACACAACAAAATATAGTTAGCCTCTATACCCACAGGTTCCTCACCTGCAAATTCAACCAACCATGAATCAAAACTATTTCAAAAAAGTGTACTGCACAGATATAGTTTTCTTGTGACTATTTCCTAAATAATACAGTACAGTAATTATTTACACAGCATTTACATTGTATTAGATATTGTACGTCACCTAGAGATGATTTAAAGTACAGGGGAAGATGTGTGTAGGTTATATGCAAAAAACAAAGAAAAAAACAAACAAAAAACACTACACCATTTTAAATAAGGATTTGAACAACCCCAGGTTTTGGTATCTGCAGGAGGTCCTGGAACTAAGTGGCCACGAATACGGAAGGACAACTGCATTACATGATTGTGATGAAACACAAAGCACCACTTATTAAGTATTCCTGCCAAAAAGTTTATTCTGGATCTAAATATGCTTTGTTGTATTAGATTTATCATTCAGCAAAGATCCCTTTTTCCACAAAAGGAGCACATTTGCCCACTCCCTTGACATTAGGCTTGCCAGGGGACATGAATCACATGACAATGTGCAATTTCCAAGACCATGCCTTAGGGACCCTGTGTTTCTATGATTCTCCCTGAGCAACCCACACCCAGGCAGCCCCTAGCCCTCCAGTCTGGGTCTCAGAATAAACACACTGGGCGGAGTATAGGGAATTCTTATACTTTTATTCTGCTGCAGCATTCATCCTAGATAAAAGTTGATATCCTTCTATCCTTCTACAGAAGAAACAGGGCTCAACCACCCCCTGGACATGGTTTCTAATTCTACACTTCCTCTCAGTTCTGGGATGTGGTCAATCAACTATCTGCTTATACAGTTGCTCCCAAGTGGCCATTTCTCCACAGGACAGCTAGATACAGCGTACTTGATTGTCCACGGGGACTCGCACATTCCTCATGGCCTGTGCAGAAATGCCTCAGTAATTGCCTCTCTGTTAGTGTGATCCCCCAAAACTCACATCTTCTTGCTTTAAACCCACCAATTAAAACTCACAGGAAACCTGTTTGGATAATGCCCTAGACCCCAGTAAAGACCCTAGTCCATGGATCCCTAGGTCTCCATCTACTCCCAACCTCTGCACACATGCATAATGTAAGCACGTTGGGGGCGGGGGGGGGCCTTTGGTGTAATGTTTAACCCAGAATCTGTGAGTAATGCAATCTTTAATTTATCTTCTGTCTCTCTTAGTCATTGGAGGGGTATTGTCCTTCTAAAATATGCTAAATTGAACACACAGAGTCATCTCTCTGTGGACCTGCAACATGAACAAAGCTGCCCTTTTGCTGATCCTGACTATGAATATGAAGAAATAGGTTCACTGCTGTTGGTACTTCTGTTGTTATGCAGCAAAATTGACTAATACACAAGACTTGTTATGAGGGGACCTGACTCTGATACTGTGCATTTGAGGGAACATTAGATGTCAGTTACTTTTGGAGAAAAGGAAAGGGCAGCTTTTAGTTTGTGAGAACCACAAGTTAAATGACCCCACAAGAAAGCAATCAGGACAAATGCTAAAGATACAGGACAATGAGTCTGATATAGTCTCAGCAATGGAGAAATGTAAAACAAAGGCAGACAGGGATGTGCTTGTCAAAAGAGAAGACAGGAGACATTACAGCCCACCGTGCTGTCTGGCCATGACTGGGACCTGGTCAAAAAAACAGTTGTAAAAGTCAGGGAGAAGTGAAAAATGTGCAAGATAGGCTGAGTATTAGATGATAGTAAATGACTATGAATTTTGTTAATATAATAATGACATTGTGGAAATGTGGGAAATGTACTTATTTTAAAAGCACATACTGAATTTTTATGGCCAAATAATGATTGGTGACTATAATAACTTTCAAAACCTCAGCAAGAAAGGAGAGGATACAAACATGACACATGAAAAAAATGTTAACAGACCAAACAAATAAGGAAATGAATGTGTATTTGTTACAGCTTTTTTCTCTTTTCCTGTAGATGAGAAAAATTTTAGTCCAGTTGAAAGGTCATGATAGTCATTGAAGATGTGTTGCCATTACCAACGAAGATCTTCCTCTCCAAATCTATCAATGTCAAACACCAAAATGATAGATCAAGAGGGATTGCATACAACAGATTCTAATGAAATCCAACAATCCATTCCTGATTAAAAATAAAACCTAAAAAGTAGATCAAGAAGCAGATTTTCTTTACTTGATAAAAATACCTAACCACAAATGCAGCAAACACCATGCTATGATCCCTAAGTGGACAATTTAACAACAACAACAAAGACATTTTTAATGTGCATTAAGAAAGAAACACCTGAAACAAAGAAGATAAATAATGAACTGGGGAAAATGTTTTAAGTATACATAAGAGATGATCAGCACCCAATAGATACATAGATATAGATATAGATATCAAAAACTTCTTTGCTTATACATCCACACCCAAACACTTACATAAATACCAAAATACCTCATAAATATCAGCACAAAAAGAAATATAATCCAATGGAAAATAATTACAAAAGGATAACTGATCAAAGAGAAAATATAAATGCCAATAAACACATGCAAATATTCTTGACCTCACAAATAATCCAGAAAACTAAAGAAAAGCAAGCAAGCAAACAAAAAAGACTGAGATCTTTCTCCCATCCATCAGCAAAGTTATATCAGGAGTTGGGGACATGGTGGAGACAAAACGACTTTGTAGCCACTTTGGAAGGGAACCTAATAGTGTCTGTGAAACTGCAAAGACAGATGATATCCAGCACTTCCACTTCTTACTGTCTCCCCTAGAGAAACATTAACCCACAAGCATCCCTGTTTATGATAGCAACCATTAGAAAACAATCTGAAGGTTCATTAGTAGGAGAGTGTTCATTAAGTGATATCTCGTACTGTACACACAGTCCCTGAAAGCCTCTGCAGCAGTTAAAACAAATGAGGTAGATCTCCAAGATGAACCTGTTCGTACAGATAGTTCTCCAAAGTATCTTGCTGTGAACAACTCAAGGAGCAGAGTAATGCACAGACTCCAAGATTCCTTCCACAGGTGTAAAAATAAGATGCAGCCAACATTTGCTGCTGTGGACTGGATATGTTTTGAGTGTGTCCCCCCATCGATTCATGTATTGAAATTAATCCCCATTACAAAGGTGGAAACTCAATCCAACTATGGTGTTTATAGATGGGGCTTCAGAGAGGTGATTAGGAGTGTATAACATCATTAGCAGAGGGTCTAGGGTTGCGGCTCAGCGGTGGAGTGCTCGCCTAGCACGTGTGTGTGAGGCACTGAGTTCAGCCCTGAGTACCACATAAAAACATAAATAAATAAAGGAAGATATTGTGTCCAACTACAACTATAAAAATAAACCTTAACAACAACAACAAAAAAAGATCATTAGGGTGGAGCGCCCATGATTGAATTCTGGTGGTTTTATAAAAAAGGGAAAGACAAAAAACACATTCAGACAGACAGACAGACACACACACACACACACACACACACACACACATTCCCACCATGCTCTGACACATACAGCAAAGGAGATTATAATCAGAGCTCAGTCAATGGCAGCACCACACTCTTGGATCTCTGTTATAGTTTGGATCTAGAAGGCTCCCCCCAAAGCTCATGTGCTTGGTCCCCAATTCAGCTGTGTCCAGAGGTGAGGATTTGGGAAATGAGTGGATCATGAGGGCTCTGACCTCATTAGTGGATTAATCCATTGATAACTGAATCAATGACTGGGAGGTGGTGAAAACTGTAAGCAGGTGGGGCATGTCTGGAGGAAGTAGGTCACTGGAGGTGTGCCCTTGGGGCCTGTATCTTGTCCCTGGCCTCCTTCTCTCTCCTCTTTGCTTCCTGGTTGCCATGCGCTGAGCAGCTTTCCTCTGCCACACCCTTCCACTGTGTTATTTCTGCCTTGGAGCCAGTCAACCATAGACTAAAACCTCTGAAACAGCTGGCTAAAATAAATATTTCCTCCTTTAAGTTGTTTTTCTTAGGCATTTATTTGTCACAATGACAAAAAACTAACACAACCTCCAAAAATGTGAGCCAAATTAAATCTCTTTATTTTATAAAGTTATCCAGCCTAAGGTATTTCATTATAGTAATGAAAAATGGACTAATGCATATGTACACAAATATATATATTCTTTTTGCATAATTTTTTAGTAGTCAATGGAACTTTATTTTACTTATTTATATGTGGTGCTGAGAATCAAACCCAGTGCCTCACACATTCTAGGCAAGTGCTGTACCATTGAGCCACAACCCCAATCCCATATATTCTTATATAATTGTGTAAATAAATAACAGGAAGGAAATACATGGAACCCCTAAGAGCAGTTCTCTCTGGGGAGGAGAGGGTTGGAGATGGTGACCAAAAGAGAGCTCTAGATTTATTTCTGAAAACTGAATTTTGATCCACAATATGTTCCTCTATTGCACCATTAAGTGTTTCACAAAGAAAACACAAACAATTTCTGCCTGTCTATAATATCTTTAATCAAAAACAAGTGACAATAAGCACTGAGCCCAAAGGCTAACTTCCCTCTTTGAGAACTGTAGAGGTCGACTGGGCCTGAGACCAGGAAAGGCAGAGGAAGAGGTGAGCTTTAGGCAATGGGAGCCCCGCCCTGGGCCTCACTCCAAGAGCCCAGCTCTCTCTGAGTGAGCATCCAGCCTCCAGAGTGCCCTCTTGTTCCCTCTGCCTTCTGTCTTGGTGCCTTAGCCCATTTGCAGGTACAAGGGAAAACTCGGCCTCGATTGCAATGTGGGAAAGTTACACCATAAACTGAGAGTCATATAAATAAAAACAGCAGCATTGCTTCCTGCGCCCCAGTCTTTTGGTCTCCATCCCCCACCACCCAGCAGCCCCTTCATTCTCTTGCTGGACATTCTCCTCCCTGGGAGGTCATGATTCTGATTTCCCAGTCACAGAAGTCCAGGTTCCAAAGGAAATAGGGTTGATGCCAGGTCACAAGCCAGTTTGGTGGTGATGTCCCAGGCCCTAGCCACCTCCCTCAGATAGGGAGTGATGCTCACCTGCCTCTGATGTTTCCAACTTGTCTCTGTCAAACTCCAGGTGTTTCCTACTTATAATCTATCATCTCTTACCAATCCTGGACTCCGACTCCACTGGTTGCCCAGAGGTTGGGAGAGGAGGGACAGCTGGCTTCACCATACTCACAAAGCCAAATTCTCTGATTTCAGCCAAAGTTTCCCTGGCAGTTTCCACTCCATCACCCGGCCAGGCACTGCTCCTTAGCCTCATTTGCCTCCAGATGGCCCCTCCTGGGTCTCACTCTTCACAGCTGCCCTTCCCACACTTCCCGTTCCAGCTGTGAAGCCTCTTCTGCCAGAAAGACTGCCCACCCTTCCCCAGACACCAACTCATTCTCCTTGCCCATAGATCCCTGAAACTTAACTCACTGAACAGTCTCTGTAGGAATATACAATTCCTCCCACTCTGCAATTTGCCAAAGGTGCAGAAAGACAGAAAATCGTACGGATGCAATCAGTCTCCCAGGCATCCAGCGCGGTGAAAAGCACTAGAACGGTTTCTCTGCATGGTAATTATGCCGGCTCTCAAGAGGGACAGCATTGTTACGCCAGGTGGCATCCATCTCTGAGCCCTGGTTGCACATAGGAATTGCTGTGAAGTTAAAATATATTTATCCCTATATGTCAATTTATTAATACCCAACCCACATTTCAGGAGACGTTAGCCCAACTAGCCTGGGACTTCCAGGATTAGTATTATTAATGCTTCCCAGGTGATGCTAAAGTGTTACTGCCATTGCAAACTATTCAATCAACTTTCAGTGCTTCACTCCTAAACAGGAATGAACCACGAAGGATCATGGATCTGGGAGGAAGGCCTCAAAGAGAAAGAAAATGAAGGTAAACAGGTTCAAGGAAACCCAAAGAAACAAAGAAAATGCAAGGGGAGAAGCAAATAATTGACACAATTGAAAGAGAAACCAAATAGTAACTGATATCTTCAAACAAATATAAGAATATGTACCAGGTACAGTGGCCCATGCTTGTAATCCCAGCTGCTCCAGAGGCTGAGGCAGGAAGAGCACAAGTTCAAAGCCAGCCTCAGAAACTCGGAAAGGTCCTGAACAACTTAGCAAAACCCTGTTGCAAAATAAAATATAAAGGAATGGGGATGTGTGTGGTTCAGTGGTTAAGTGCCTCTGGGTTCATTCCTTGGTACCAAAAAATAAATAAATAAGAACATGCAACCTCCAATAAAAAAAAGGAAGGCATTACTTAAAAAAGAAAAGTAATGATAAAAGAAGAGTAAAGCTTTTGTAAAGTAAGAAAAAGTACAAAAATCTCAATACAGGAATTTAAAAATAAAGTCATTGAAATAACCCAGAAGGTAAAGTAGAAAGAAAAGGAGATTGAAAAATATGAAAGAAAAGACAAGACAAAGGATTAAATCAAGAGGTCCAACAGCAGATAAACGGGAGTTCCAGGAAGATAAGAAAAGAAAATAGAAGGAAATTGTAAAACAGAAAAATAAAAGAAAGTTTCCCAGAACCACACAGACCCCACGTTGACCTGGCCTTGGGTTCTGACTCTCTTCCTTTCCAAGCACAGATACCCATCTCAGAGGGCTAGAGCACCCATTCGCATCCAGATAAGACAGCTTGCTGCTCAGAGCCACGGACCTCACCCTCCATCCTTGTTATCTCTGTCACTGCCATCGATATTCGTCATTGTCTCCTCTTCACAGTCAAACTTACACAGTCATTTTGATCAGCTTTCTTGAAAAGAAACATAATTAACAACCAGATTCATTTAATAAGCATCACTTGATAAACAAAAAAAAATTAAGCCTGTTAAAGTTTGCAAGTAAAGGAGGGATAAGGAACTGAAGGAGATAAAAATACAGGGAGAGAAACAGAGACAGAAGAGCAAAGAAAAATCAGGCAAAGAAAAGTGCTGATCACAACAGCCCAGGAGTGTAATTAGTCAAAGTGTCCATTGATGGATGGATGTGAAAAGAAAGTGTGGTCTATATCCAATGGAATAGTATTCAGCCTTGAAAAGAACAAGACACTGTCATTTGCATCCACAGGGATGGAACTGGAGGAGAGTATGTTAAGTGAAATAAGCCAGGCATAGAAAAACAAATACATGACCTTACTCATATGTGGAATCTAAAAAAAGTTTTTCTCAGAGAAAGAGAATAGAATAGTGGTTGCCAGAGCCTGGGGAGGATAGAGAGGAGAAGGGAATAGGGAGAGATCAGTCCATGGGTACAAAGTTACGATTACAGAGGGGAAATAAATTCTGGTGTTCTATAAAGTAGGGTGAGCACAGTTAACACTGCTATGTGGAAGCTAAGAGAGTTGATGTCATAAATGCAGGGAATAGAACAAAGGTCACCAAAGGGCAGAGAGAGGATGGAAAACAGGTACCAAATTACAGTTAGATAGGAGGGGAAAGTTCTGCTATTCTACAGCATAGTAGGTGACTATTGTTAAAAATTTACTGCATATTTCAAAATAGAAAATGGCATTTTGAATATTCTCAGTACAAAGAAATGACAAAAGTTTGAGGTGATGAAAATGCTAATTACTGATTTTATCATTTCACATTGAATACATTGTGTATCACACACAGTAGACCCCATAAGTACGTACAACAATTATGTGCCAATTAAAAAAATTTTCTAAGAACTTATAAAAAATAAAAAGACAGAGAAAGAAGGGGATGGCAGAACAGCTGGAGACTGTCAAAGGAGAACCGACACTCAATAACACACCCACGGTGGGGACCACGTGGATCCAAGAACAGCCCCTCGTGTCTTCCCCCAAAGCTGATCACCTGAGCTGCAGGTGCATGCTGTGACTGCTGCCTTCTGAGAAACACGTTGCTATCCCAGTTTTACGCTGGCTCTTGACCTTGGGTCTTCCATTGTCATCATGCAACCACGCATGTGCCCAGCCTGCTGCCTCTTTCTCACTCCCCACCACCCTTCACGTTCAAGGACTGTCATCCCCACACCACATGTGTCATTCTAAAGGCTGGAGACCTTCTTTCCGTCTGACTCACGTAAGGTCCCACAGAGAAAGTAGAACACAGGAACTTAGACATCTTCCCATGAACATGACAACAAGAGTTACGTTCAGTGAGGGCTTTCTCTGTGATGTGCATGCTGTTTAACCTCAGAGCCTCCATGTACCAAAGAGGATGATGACAGCGGACCTCCTTCCTACGATGACCAGAGGTAGATCTGCAAAGAGCTAACACAGCACCTGCACACAAACACTTCTAGTCCTCATACTGATTCTGTGAAGCAAAAGGGGCAGCGGATAAAAAAGACTCAGCCCTGCAGTGGCCTGCCTGGGGTCACACAGCTGGCAGCCCAGCCCAGGGCTCCGTCCTCAACTCTCCCTTCACCCTTGGCCCCCACATGCTTGGTTCATGAGCTGTTCCTTGGATGCAGATATCACTGAGCAAACAAACACTTCAAAGGGCCAACCATTGTGGATTACATCCTTTAAATCCTATTGCCCTTAATCAAATCTGATGCTAGAACAAGATTTCAAAAGGTGGATGGCATTTCACAGATCTTGTTAGCATAACAGCAAGAAATCCCACGTGCCTAAGGAGCACTTTATTATTTTTTAATGTATTCACTCAACTAATGAAGATTTTTCTTCTTTGTGGCATAATAAAAAGCTGTCTGCTAACAATGCTGTTTAGGATCTAGGTCCTGACATATTTCCATCTGTTTCTCTCCCCCTTACTACCCATTGGCAAATCAAACTGGGGAGTTTGGCTCGGGGTCAGGGAGCACTCCAGGATCACAACAGACGAGAGGGGCTGGCTACCCACTCAGAATAGGATTTAGTAGTTGAAGTTGTCAACCCCAGAAAAGCTGGAGACATTTCCTTTTGTCTTTTGAAACTGGAGAAATTTTTTCTACTAAAAATTTAGTAAAAGAAATAAACAGAGGACCCCAGATACTTCTTTTACAAGGCCCTCATACACTGCAATTACCCTGCATGACATCCACTTAAGGAATAAAACAACATCATGGCTGATTCTCCAAGAACATGTCTCTCAACTTCAACAGTGCTCAGAAACCTATATCCAGGGCCAACCATTGTGGATTACATCCTTTACTCCTATTGCCCTTAACAATAATAGTAGTCATGTCAACACCAGCAAGACAGACACTGCTGTTTCACAGCCTCAAATACTTGAAAATCAAATGTGGCCTTGTTTCACCCCCAGTGCAACTTCATTGGAGGCCAAAAAGACACTGCTTACTCAATTCCTGTATTTTAGACTGATGTGAGTAATAGAGCTATGGTGTCATCTTTAAAGGTGATTTTGGCGACTGGTGAAATCAAATCTGATGCTAGAACAAGATTTCAAAACAGCTCTGTTCAACAGAACTTCCTGCAATGATAGAAAATTTCTCTCTCTGCTATCCAAGACGGTGGGCGTTGTTTTGAAATGTGGTTAGTTCCAATGAGGAACTGAATTTTTAATCCATTTCATTTGAATGCATTTAAATAAAAGTTAAACAGCCACATGCAGCTAGTGATGAACACATCGAATAATGCAGTTCTAAAAGGTTGGTGTGATCACCTTTGAGAAAAGTGATACTTATTAGAATCAAAAATGAGTTCCAAAAGAGGAAGTCTGTGAAATTTTCCCCAATTCTTTCTCTGATAGGGTGTCTACAAATATAGGTAAGGGAGATCCAAAAGAGAGTATATGTGGATTTTTAGTAAGACACAAAACAGGTCCTTCTCAACACTTTTAAGGCCTGCACTGATATAATGTGAAATGAATGCAAAAACATGAGGTGGATTAGTAGTTGGTTGAATGATCATATTAAAAAGGGACCGATTTTTGCATAAGTGTCAACCTGTGAGGATTTTCCAATGATAGAGTTCTCTTCATCCCTGGATAATGTTAAAGAAGACAGCAATTCTTCAGAACCGCAGATGACACAAAACTAGGTCACTGACTGAAGAGGATGGAGAATCATCAAGCCCAAGTGCAGTGCTGGCAGGAACAGGGCTGTGCAAGAGCATGCAGGAAGATCTTACCTGTACGGCTTGACCTAGAGCAAGGTACGCTTCCGCTGCCCAGTGTGCGAAAGTGAGGCTCAAACTTCATTGCTGCAGAAGGATCCTTAAGCAAATCCACATCTGACCATACAGGGAAGATTAATTTATTTAAGGCCTAGCCAAAATTCTGCACCAGTAATCACACTGTCTTCAGATCCCCAAGGCTGAAAAGTTTATTTTACTGCTCCCCTTCTGTTCCTTTCATCAAGCACTCTGTCTTCAACGTGCACATTTCATTTCATTTGGAATAAATGCCCAGGAGTGGTGTTGCCGGATCATATGATAGCTCTAATTTTTAATTATTTTGAGGAAACTCCATACTGTTTTCCATAATGGTCGTGCTTACCTTCTCACCAGAGGTGTATAAGGGCTCCTTTTCCTCTATATCCTTGCCAGTACCTGTTATCTTTTATTGCTGTACTATTCACAATAGCCAAGATAAGAATCAATCTGGGTGTCCATCAATAGATGAAAGGACAAAGAAAATGTGGCACAGACACACAATGGAATACTATTTAGATACAAAAAGGATGAAATCCTGTCATTTGTGACAACATGGATGAGCCTGGAGGACATTGTACCAAGTGAAATGACCCAGGCACAGAAAGATAATACTACATGACCTCACTCATATGTGTTATCTAAAGTTTTCTCAGAGAAACAGAGAATGGAACAGTGGTTACCAGAGGTAGAGAGGAGGGGGATGGGAAGAGATCTGTCAATGCATACAAAATTTATAATCAAATAAGAATAGGTTCTGATGTGCTATTACATAGTCGAGTAAAAAGCAGTTAACAATTAAGCACTGTATATTTCAAAGTAGCTGGAAGAGAAGATTCTGAATGTTCTCACCACAAAGAAGTGATAAATGTCTGAAGTGATGGATATAATTACCTTACCATGATCAATGCACAACGTATACATGATTGAAACAGTGCACTGTACTCCATAAGTGTGAACAATGATCATGCATCAATTAAAACTTTTTTTAAAAAAAAGTTATTCTAGTGGCCATCTTCTTCCAAGATTATCATTTTTCCTTATCTTAAAGAAAAGGCAGAAGCCAATCCTTTGTGACTAAGCTGAGGTCCTGTGTGACTACAGGTAAAGGAGAAAAATAAATGCAAGGAATGACTCATTTTCCTATATGACTTACAATATCTTCATTACTTATAATATTTGATGAAGGGATGCAAAGTATTAGCACCTGAAATATTAGGTGATACCATCAACCATGACATAACGGGAGAAGGAAAAAATATGGTGCCTGAAAACAACACATCCAGCTATGATATGATGCACTAGCTTATATAGGACTAGTCTTCACACCAGTAACAACTAGAAACTCTTGATGGCAGTGGAGAAAACACAATCTTTGTGGAAGTATCAGAGAACTACCAAAGCAACTAGGACTTGAGGGCTGAGATTGTGACTGGTAGGAAAAGATCAACAGTGTGTACTGCTGTTCTGCTTAAGGCATTTGGGGACTCATGAGTGGTGAGAGCCAAAAGATTAAAACAACAACAACGAAGAATAGAAAGTAATGGTTTAGAGGCCTTAGGACTAAGCAGAACTTTTGGTCATCTCATGAGGCTGGGAAACAAGAAATTTTAGCCTAGGGCTAATAAAGTAGTGAGAACTCGAGAGGACAAGTTCCTGGAGAGAAGGGAAACAGGAAAGTGAGCCTGATATGTGGATATCTTAGGACAGGAAAGAAGCTGGAGCAATTTGAACAACAAAATAAATAGTACCATTTGACTTTCCCTTATCCAAAATGCTGGGGACCAGAAGTGTTTTGGATTTAGGATTTTTTTTTTTCAGAGTTTGGAATATTTGCATATACAGCATGAGATATCTTGGGGATGGGACTCAAGTCTAATATGAAATCTTTTATATTTCATACATACCTCACACGCATAGCCCAAAGGTAATCTTACATATACGTTTAGGGTGCTGTGTTTTAATTAAGGCCCATCACATGAAGTATGGAATTTTCAACCTGTGGTGTCGTGTCAGTGCTCAAAAAGTTTCTGAATTTTGCATGTTTCAGATTTTGGATCTTTGGATTAGGCATGCTTAATCTGTACTGGATTATAACCCAAAGCATAAAATGACACTCATGAGTCTATACAAATGTAAACAAATGAATTAATGAAAAAATATGTAGGGAGAACAGACAATCTCCCTATAAAGAATTCTAAATAATTTGTGTAGATTTGGTTTCCCCAAAGAAATGGCACATAACTTCGAGGCGTCAAGGTTAATATGAATGGTATAAATTATAGACTCCTGATTTGACAGGATCTGATATTCTGCCCAAAAATCCATGAGAAAAATACCTTAAACTGTAACATTTTTTTAAATCCTGACTAGTAATCTTTCAAAAGAGCCTAAAGAAAGATGACTAATGTAACATAGTATTCTAAAATGAGTCCTGGAACAGGATATTAGGTAAAAATACAAACAAACAAAAACACCCAACCTGAAGTATGGACTTCAGCTAACAATGATATATTATTGATACTGTTTCGGCAGTTGTAACAAATATACCATACTAATATAAGAGGCTAATAGTAGGGGAAAATCAGTGTAGGGTATAAAGGAACTCTCTCTACTATCTTTGAACTTCTCTGTAAATCTAAAACTATTCTAAAATTAAAAGTTTGCTTTAAAAAAAAATGAGCAGGGCTCCTTGATACACTCCTGCAATTCTAGCAACTCAGAAGGCTGAGGCAGGAGGATGGCAATTTCAAGGCCATCCTCCATACTTTAGCCAGACTGTCTCAAAATAAGAAACAAAAAGGACTGGGGAGGAGGAAAAAAAAAAAAGGCTCAGTGGTAAAGTGTCCCTGGGTTCATGCCCAGGAAAGAAAAAAAGGAAGGAAGGGAGGGAGGGAGGGGAGGTAAACAAAGTAGACTTTAGAAAAAGAACTCCCCTCCATCACTGCAAAGAAAGAACTCAGGATATTCAAGAGCACTAGAAATAAATTTGAAATGTAAATTCTTAATGTATTATATATCCAGTTATATGCTTTTAAACTTTACAAATTGAGAACTGACAAAAATATAGAAGGTCAAATCTAAAATCACAGAGGTATAATTTAACTTCTTTCAATAAACAATATAGCAATCAGGTAAAAACGAGAATAGAAGTAGAAGATTTGAACATCACAATTACCAAGCTTTTCCATATTAATATATATAAATTATTGAACCGAGGAACTGTACCCAAGTGCACATAGGCTATTTTTGTCAAAATTAATCACATAGTGGGGCAGATCTAAATCTAGTGTAAGGAAATCAAAATGTTAATATTATAAAATATTTGTTTCTGACTCCAGTGTAATTGATCTAGAAATCAATAACAAAAATTAACTATAAAATATGAAAAGTATTTGGAAATCAACCACTTTAAAATAATATTGAAATCATTGAAAAAAAAATCATGAAAATTAAACATTTTGAGCTAACAATAAAAATACAAAGTTTCAAAAACAGTGCTTATACATCCATGTTCATGACAGCATCATTCACAACCGCCAAGGGATGGAAGCAACCCAAATGCCATCAGTGGATGAATAGATACATAAAACTCGGTATGTTTCCACAATTGAATATTATTCATCCCAACAAAGAAAGAAAATCCTGTCATACAACACAATGTGAATGAACTTTGAGAACATTATGCTAAGTAAAATAAGCTGATAGCAAATAGAGAAAAACTATATGATTCCTCCTAATACAAGGAATCTAAAGTCAAATTCATAGAAACAGAAAGTAGAATGTTCCAGAGGCTGAAAGAGGGAGAATGGGAAACATTGCTTAGTGGTTACAGAGTGAGATTTGCAAGATGAACAAGTTCTGAAGATGGATTTAAAACCTCTATGAACATACTAACACTACTGAATGGCACACTTGACAATGGTTATGATGGTACATTTCACTCTATGTGGTTTTTATCAGAAATTTAATAATCGTGCTAAAGCCAGTCGAACAGAATATGCACGACTTTAGATTCATATACTAGAAAATAAAGGAGACTACAAAAAAAAACTAAATAACCTCAAAATCTATTTGCTTTCAAGTAGTTTGAAAGAAGAGTAAATTAAATTCTACGTAAAACTGAAGAAAGGAAAGAAATTAAGAACCAGAGAAAAATAAAACAGAAAACAAATGTATACAATGTGTAAAAAGGAAAACTCAACAAAGACAAATGTTGATTCTTTGAGGAAAAATTAAATTAATGAATCCTTAACAAGATGATAAAAATGGGATGTGAAAAAGGAGAGGAAGAGTATAGAAATTACACTATCAGGAATAAGAAGATGAGGATTACTAGTAAAAAGATAATAAACATTATAAACAACATAACATTTGTAATTGTGACCTTTTTAAATTGAAATGAATAAATTATGGAGAACATACAAACATAAAAAAATGATGCTAGAATAAACTACCAAAAAAATACAAATAGTCCTCTATCTACTAAAAAAGTCAAATCTATAATTTAAATTCATCTTCTCAAATAACTTCAAGTTGTATTCTGGCAAATAAAAACAAACAAACAAATCACCAACATTACCCCAAATCTTCCAAGGAACATAGAAAGAGGAAAAATTTTCAATTCACTTTATATAGCTACCATTACCTTGATAACAAAACCTGACCTCTACATTATACATTTTTTAAAAAAGAAAACTACAGGCAATCCCTTTTAAACATAATTACAAATAAAACTATTGATAAAATAATATATCAGAAGGATTGAGATATAAAAATTATATTACAACTCTGTTGGGTCTAATTTGAGGACTCAAGTTTGGTTTAATATTTTTAAATCAATAAAATTATTCATGTTAATGAAATAATGGAAAAACATTTTATAATTATCTCATTAGATTCACAAAGCATATATTTGATAAAATTCAACAATCAACACACATTTTTTTTTTTTTTTTGATACCAGGGATTGAACCCAAGGGTGCTTAAGCACTGAGCCACATTCCTAGCCCTTTTTATTTTTTTGAGACAAGGTCTTCCTAAGTTGCTCAGGGCCTCACTAAGTTGCTGAGGCTGGCTTTGAACTTGTGATCCTCCTGCCTCAGCTTCCCAAACCGCTAGGATCAGTATAGTTTTTATTTGCATTTCCCTAATTACTAATGATGTTAAACATTTTTCATGTATTTGTTGGCCATTTGTATTTCTTCTTTTGGGAAGTGTCTGTTGAATTCATTTGTCCATTTATTAAATGGGTTATTTGATTTTTTGGTGTAAAGATTTTTTTTTTAGCTCTTTATATATTCCGGATATTAATTCTCTGTCAGAAGAATAGCTAGCAAAGATGTTCTCTCTTTCTGTGGGTGCTCTCTTCACATTTCTAATCATTTCCTTTGCTATGCAGAAGCTTTTAACTTGATGTCAACCCATATATTAATCTTGGCATTATGTCCTGAGCTTTAAGCAGTCCTATTGAGAAATTTCTTGCCTGTGTCTAAAAGCCAGAGTGTTGATCCTACATTTTTTTTCTAGGAGTTGCATAGTTTCTGGTCTAATTCTGAGGTCTTTGATCCATTTTAATTTGATTTTTGTACAGGGTGAGAGATAAAAGTCTAGTTTCATTCTTCTATGTATGAATAACCAGTGGTTCCAGCACCAATTGTTAAAAAGGGCTGTCTTTTCTCCAATATATGTTTTTGGCACCTTTTCAGGGATCAGATGACTGTATCTTTGCGGGTTTGTCTCCCTGTCTTCTATTTGGTGTCTTTGGTCTGTGTCTGTTTTAATGCCTGTACCTTGCAGTTTTTGTTCCTATCACTCTGTACTATAATTTGAAGTCAGGCATTGTGACTGTGTGCAACCTTTCTTATCAGGATGCTGGGATGTGGAGCAGCAAAGAAGTGGAAGTACAGCCCCAAAACTGCCAGCCTTCAAACGCTGAAAACTAAATTGGGCTTTTATAGAGAGCAACAGTGTAATAAGTGGAGCTGGGTCAACTAGACACCCATATGGAAGAAAAATCTGGACATTTGCTTCATACTATACATTTAAAAATCAGCTCTGGGATGTAGCTCACTGGTACAGTGCTTGCTTAGTATATGTTAGGCCTTGAGTTCAATCTCTAGCATGTCTAGAAAAACAAAAAGAAAAAAGAAAGAAAGAAAATAAATATCAGCTTCAGGTGGATTGTAAACCAATGTGAAAGTTCAAACAACAAAGCTTCTAGAAGCTACCATAGAGAATGTTTTCATAATACTAGGTTAAATATAGATTTTCTAATCAGAGCACAAATAGCACTGACCTAAAGGATCGAGATTGATAATCTGGACACTCTCTGCACCAAAAAAAATCACCAAAAGTGAAAAAGAAAGAATATAAGAAAATGTTTGTAATATGTACATTCAGCCAAGTTCACATGTATCAAATATATGAAAACTCTAAAAGAAAAAAAAAGCACTAAAAGAAAAATGAACAAAATATTTGTGCAGGACTTCAGAGAAGATTTCTAAGTGACAATTAAAAATATCCAAAAGAGATTCATTATTAGTTTTCAGAGAAATGCAAATTACAACCACAGGATCCCAACCTAGGTCCACCAGAATTAAAATTTAAATGACTGACATCTCCAATTATTGGCAAGGATGTGTAGCAAATAAAATTCTTCCATTTATTTGTGGAAGTATAACTTTAGTACAAGCATTTCAGAAAATTAATGAATAGTGTTCACTAATATATAAACACACCCAGACCCTGAGATCAACTCAATCCCTAGATAGATACTCTATAGAAATGCAATCAAGTGTGCAGCATGTACATAAAAATGCTCCAAGCAGTGATAATGATCCTGAAAAGATCCATATGTTCACAAAATGAAGAATGAATTCTTATATATTTAATGTAAACTATAAAACAGTAACAGTCAATGAGCTAATGTTACACTCTACACCCATGAATTATTCTCAGAAATGCAATGTTGTATGAAAAAAGTTACCATAAAACAGTACATCTGATAGCCATTCATTTATTAGAAAATTCAAAAAGTAGCAAAAATACTTGGTGATAGGATTCTGTTTATCTTTGGGTATGGGGCTGTACAGTTAGAAGGGAAGTCTAGGGGGAGACTCTTGGGTCTTGGTGGTTTTATATCTTAATCTGGGTCGTAGTTTCATAGATGTGCTCCTTTTGAAAAAAAAAATTCATGGCACTGAACACAGGATCTTTGTACTTTTCTGTTTATATTATATTGAAATTAAGAAGCTTGGGGTTTTTTTAAATGGTCTTGCTTATCACGTTGATATTGCATGCTGTTCAGTCCAAAATTGAAAACCACTTAGAAGAGGTGAATCTCCAAAACTTCCTCCCACCCTGGTAGTAATTCCAGTTGCTGTTTATGAGGATGTGGATTGTTCTAGTGGCGGGGAGGAGGATGCAATTAGGTGACATATTAGGGATAGGGCTCATCTTTTCAAGTTCTTCAGTTTCTGTCCTGAGCTATAGGCTCTGCCTGCTGCCACAGTACCATAAACATTGCCTTAACTTCTGTGAGTTAGAGTTACTGCATTCTCTATGATGTCCTGGTGCACAAAGTGATCCAAGGCACTAGTGTCACATTTGACAATCCAGTTGGGAAAGGGGAGCCAGACAGCTTCCCCTCCACACATATGCACATCTGGGTACTGGTTAAACCACCCTGGAGAACAGATTCCCAGCTGCCCTGATTAAAGGACAGAGACGTGTTTACCATTACACTTGGAGAAGAGGAACAGGAGAAAGTAGGGACTGGAATCCAAGTCTCAGAGTGGTGGGAAGGCAGAAACTCAGGGACATATAGACAAATTATAGCTAGAATTCATGTGTATTGCATGTCTCTGTCACTGGCCCTGTGCCTTTGATAACACCATTTGGTAAATGTTTTACTAGATACGTTGCTGAGTTCTTTTCCTGTTTTGTTTTGTTTTGTTTTAATTTGATCCCAGGCCTTCATGCATGCTGGGCAATATCTACTACTGAGCTATATATCCCCAGCCCCTTTTTTATTTTTTATTTTGATACTAGGTGCTAAGTTTCCCCGACTGGCCTTGAAATTGCAATCCTCCTGCCTCAGCATCCCAAGTAGTTGGTGTTATAGGAGTATAATCTTTTCATTTTAAAATTGTGGTAAAATATACATTAACTTAAAATCTACCATCTGAACTATTTTAAGAGTACAGTTCAGTGGCACTAAATGCATTAATGTTATTGTGCAACTGTCCCCATCCCTCTTCAATACTTTCTTCAACTTGCACAACTGAGACTCTGCCTACTATCTCCCCTTCCCCTGCCCCCAGGCCCTGGTAGCCACCATTCTGCTTTATGTCTCTATGCATCTGTCACAGGTGGTGTGCAGAGATGGACAGTCACTTCTTAGACTGATCTCAGGACCAAGTTGTCAGGGGCCCTTTAGGTTCTTTCCAACTCTAAAAGGTTCTGGTTCTTTCTGGAACCTGGCTGCCAGAAGGGATTCTAAACATGTCCCTAAATCTCCAGAATGAAGGTCTGGACCTCAGACTCCCTGCAGCACCCCAGTGAGCAGGTGTGGATCATCCACCAACTCACTGAGCCTGGAGTTAGTGAAAGAATGGAGGAGATGAATTATTCTCACAAATGAATTCATTCCATGAATAATTCAATCCTGCCACTCTGTGCAACTATGGAACCAGCTTTGGTCCTAGTAACTCTGCCAAATGCCAGGTGTGCATTCCTTTGGAAGTGCTGACTGACTACCACTCTACTCTAGGTGTTGCTGTGAAACTCTCCAGTAGATGTAATTAAAGTCCATAATCAGTTGACTTTTAGTAAAGAAGAGGATCCTAGGCAATGTGGCTGGTCCTTACTCAATTCACTGAAAGGCCTTAAAGCAGACTGAGGCTTCCTTCAGGAAAAGCTCCTATGGACTTCAGCTTCAGCCCCTGCCCTAGAGTCCCTGCCTAGAGTTCCTGTGGTCCTTACTCACAGCCTTCCCTGAGGATCTCAGGCTTGCTTAGTCAAGCCCCACAACTGCACGGCCAGTTCATCAATCAGTCTCTGAATATCCATCCCCTGCTGCTTCTCTGGCTCAACTCTGACAGACCAAGCATTCCCACCTAGCCTCTAGGGCTCCATCTCATCGTCAAAACCAGACTGGTTTATACTCCCATCTCCACAAATGGTGCATAATGAATCTGCCATAGATCTCCTGTCAGCCAGCTGGGGACCTGGAGCTAGCAGCTTAACCATTCTGAGTTTCTGTCCTCAAAAAGCCAAACTCTGATTGAAATGACAGATCTGTAAGGCCCTGCCCAGCATCAAGAGAATCTAAGCCCTTTCTTGGATGAGAGCACAAAATGCAGAAGATCATACAGCAACTCTCCCAATTAAAGCTGGCTGGAACAACCAATGAGTGAAGAGAGAGCCTACAATTTGGGAGCAAATTTTTGCCACATGCATGTCAGATACAGCACTAATCTCCAGGATACGTAAAGAACTCAGCACATTCATACACTGCTGGTGAGATTGCAAATTAGTGCAACCACTCTAGAAAGAAGTATGGAGATTCCTTGGAAAACTTGGAATGGAACCAGCATTTGACCCAGCTATCCCACTCCTCAGTCTGTACCCAAAGGACTTAAAATCAGCATACTACAGATGCAGCCACATCAATGTTTCTAGCAGCTCAATTCAAAATAGCTAAACTGTGGAAGAAACCTAGATGACCTTCAATAGATGAATGGATAAAGAAACTGTGGTTTATATACACAATGGAATATTACTCAGCATTAAAATAATAAAATTATGGCATTTATTGGTAAATGGATGGAGTTGGAGAATATCATGCTAAGCAAAGTAAGCCAATCCCAAAAAACCAAACGCCGGAAAAAAAAAATGGCCCCAGCAGCTATTTGGGTGTCTACTCTCTGCCCAGAAGCAGTAACTTATCTATAACATTGAAGCAAATGCAGGACTCCGGGATGGGGTGCCCTCAAGTCTGCAGAAGAGAGTGGGGAGAGTTAGACTGCAAGCTCCCTCTCCTAGGTTTTATAGCCCTATGGAGCCTAGTTCAGCTACTCTCTTCTGGCATTGCATAAGACCTCACACACCACATCTTTAAGCTTACTTTCTTTTCTGTAAAACAGAAATCATGTCGTCTACTTTACAGAGTGTTTAAGGAGTACTAGTTAAGTCTAATTATTAGCTACATATGTCTGCACATAGTTGAGCTCAATAAAGGAACATGGTAGCCCCCAGAGGATATATACCAAAACCCCCAGTGCCTGAAACTGAGGGAATAGTATCAAACTCTAAATATACAATCTTTTTTCCTATACCTGCATACTTACAGTACAGTTTAATTTATAAATAAGAGCTTAACAACAATTGCTAATAATAAAATAGAATAATAATAAAATGCATTAATAATTTTAAAATGTATTACTACTGCTGCCACTGAATTAGCCAAGGCAGAGAGGGGAGAATGCACTAGTAGAGAGAAGTAAAATTACATGCAAGATATCTGCCTCCTAGGTGGCTACTTAGTGCAAACACAGAACCTCTCAGAGAACCGGGCAAGCAGGTGCTTCAAAGCATTAAAGAATCATTTGTTTCACTGGGTCCCACCCAGAGCCATGAAGGTGGGCATGGCTGAGATGCTGTGAATGATCTGCCTTGAACTCGACTCTCCCACCCCACCCCTCGGACGATGTGAGGAAAGGGAAGCACTTAAGATTGACCTATTGGCTAATGGCTCCCCAAACCTGATGGGTTTTTATCTGAGGTGGAATCACACTTTGTCACACACAGGAGCTAATTTCTTTTGGCAACTGACAGGTCCCTCAGTTAATAACAACTTCCAGTTTCTCCTGCCATAAAACACCCTAACTTTGCTGCAAGATCCCTGAGTAAGACTGTCAGGACTGAGTATTGACAAAAATAAAAAACAGACATACATACATCTAAATGAATGTTGTCATCCTCAGCCTTGACGTTGAGAAGCCACACAGATAACCCAGTGTTTTTGGTGAAAATAACACCTCAGGGAGCTCCTTTCAGAATCTAATTCAGATGAGTCAAGCCAACCCTCCAAAGAGCACCAGCCACTCATGAAGATATCTCCTCAAAATGTCCAACTGGTGCTCCATGATTTCCCATGTGATGATCCCCTCTGCACATTGTAGACATCATTCCCACTTTCCAGAGAGAAGACAACCTACAGATGGAAATGTCTTCCATTGCTCCCCAAAAGTAAGAAGCTCTCTTCCTTGGCCCCAGCCCACCTCCAGATTCCCTCCTTGCTGCATCTCTGACAGCCATTGCTTCTCTGCCCATTCTCCAACAATCAATTGTCCATCTTTACGGAAAATATCTTGTTTCCACCTGTCTCTATTCTCTCTGTGTTCCCTTTCTTGGCCATTCTCAGTCGGGGGAAAGTCCTATAATTCACTTTTTTTTTACCTTTTAAAATCTCACTTGATCTCTAGCGACCATCACTGAAAATCCTAAGGGTCAGTCCCTGCTTATTTCAGTCAAACTTTCTGGCCACTCTCCATGATACTCCAGGGCACCAGTTTCTCCACCAGGGCAAAGTGTCAGGGCCATATTTCCCTATTCATTCCATCTCTTCCCATAGAGCTCTTCCCCACCCATCGTTTTGACTAGCACACATTGGCATGTGACTCCTGTTGGGGCTCAAAAAACATGCCATTTGGGACCTCAAACTGAGAGCACCTGGGAAGCAGCAGATGCAGGGAAGGGTCTTCCCTAAAGTCCCCTTATCTACCTACAGACCAGTTCCACCAAGGGACCTTATGAAGGAGGAACACAGTTGCCTTTAATCCTCTTACAGAAATGTCATTAACGTCTTTAACCAAGGAAGATTAAACTCAGCACAGAAGGAGACAAAAATCAAATAACACACCCCGAGTGTAGAGGCCACAATCTGTTCTCTGGGTTCATTCTCTCCCCTAAAAATCCTTCATGACCCCCCTCTGAAGCTGCCCCAGCTCCCCATTTCCCATTCCCTTATAACAAGGACATTTAAGTTTAAACCATCGGTCCCTCTTTGACCTTCATATTTTGTGGGACTCCTATGCACATAGGCATGTTAGTAAATTTGTGTGCTTTTCTCTCATTAATCTGCTTATTCTCGGTTTGTTTCAGTCACAGAAATGTCAGAGGGAAAGTCTGAGCTTCCCTGCACTCCCAAGTCCCTACCCACACACTTCCAAGACCATACCCGCCCCCTCCATAGCTCCTGGGCTCACCATGGAGTAGGGAACTTAACAATTGTTTTCCCACATCCAAACAGGTCCTCTCCCCCCAAGTTTCCACCTCACCCTCCCACTGCCTGCTCCCTTGCCTGGACCGTCCACACCAGCTCTGCTGACTCTTCCTTCACAGTGCCTCTCACCTTGGTCCTGTCCTGCCTTCACTCAGGCCTAGACCTCTCTCCCCAGGGGCCCTATGAGGAACCTTTGCTGGGCAGGTCTTTACCCCCACCCTTACTTTCCACAGTCACATGTCCCCACCATGTCAGCCCTCTGATGAAGACTCCAAGGCTTCTCCTTGGCTATTCAAATGAGAATTTGACCTCTGACACCTCTTCTGCCTCACCTTCTATCTTCCCCCATCAAACCAGCTACATTCCTTGGGACCTGCCACACTACTTACTGTGTGCACACTTTGATCATATAAGTAGAAGTCTCCCCTAATGCATGGGGCATATGTTCCAAGACCCCCAGTGAAACCACAAATAAAGCATATCCTATATGTACTATGTTTTTTCTATACATACAAACCTATGATAAAAATTAACTTATAATTTAAGCACTGTAATAGGTTTAACAATAACTAATAACAAAATTTTTAACAATATGTTGCAAAGAAAGCAAAAAAGGATACAGTCTTTCTTGAAAGAGTCAAGACAAATATCAATGTTATGGAACTAAAATCGACCATGGGTGACTGACACTACAGAAGCAAATCCCTGGATAAGGAGGAACTACTGTATGTGTTTCTGTTGGCCTGGAATGCCCCACCTTTGTATCTCTCTTTCCCAGAAATCTGTACTCTTCCTTCAGGATGAAAGATCAAACTCCACTTTCCCCTGAACAACCTACTAGGCAGCTAAGTCCCCTCTTCCCTGGAGTCTACACTTCATCTCCCTTAACATCAACAGATGAAAGGAAAAAGAAAGTGTGGTATATACACACAGTGGAATATTACTCAGCCTTAAAGAAGAATAAAATTATGACTTTGCAGGTAAATGGATGGAGCTGGAGAATAGCATGCTAAGCAAAATAATCCAATCCCAAGAACCAAAGGCCAAGTGTTTTCTCTGATATGCAGAAGCTAATTCACAAAAAGGAGGGGCTAGGGGAAAAGAAGCACTTCCCAGCCTGAGGAGCACGGGGACTACCATTTTCAGGAATATCTCATGGGACTCCACAGAACAGTTTGGGAATGCCTGCTTGCACACTGATGTCCTCACTTAGGGCTGGACATAATTAATTAGATCTGAATATCATTAATAAAAATTACAGACAGAAATGACTAATTTCCTTCAATTTAATCACATTAATTATGTTAGGCTCAACCTAGTGACAGCTCATAGTGCTGTTTTTTTTAACACATTTTTCATCTTTGTAAAAATGGTGTTGATAAATTTTTTCTCTCCTAAAATGCAACTAAAAAATAAAAAAGAATTGGGTGTCAGAGCAGGAGTTCTCAAATATTTGAAAACACATACCGTCTGAAAGAAAATAATAATGGGCAGCTCCATGTTCTCTTTTGCCTCCTCTAGAGAAGGAAACTAATGACATCAGGGGAATATTATGAGCTATATAACCCCATCCATTGTGTGGTTCATTCACAATCCACTTGCCCTCCCCATTAAACTCCTGAATTCCCACTTTGCAAAGGAGGAAAATGCACTTCTGAGCATTTAAGAAACTAAAGCTAAATAATGACCCCATCCTTCTTGAGCATCTTCTATATATGAGGCATAGGACTGAAGGATGCATATCAAGCAGGCATCTGAATCCAGACACATTAACAGGCAGACAGGCAAGAATGAACAGGCAGAAGGACTGTGGGCTCAGATGCCCAATTAATGCCTCCAAAGGGGCGGCCTGCGAGCCTTGACTGTGAGGATGAGAACCACACAGAGAGGGATCAGCCACACAAGGACAAAAGGATTGCCCTGTGTGAACGCAGCTCCTGAAAGAACAGGGCCATGTCAATGACCAAAGCCTGGATTGCTGAGAAATCCTAACCATTTCAACAGAATCATCTGTAAAAAGGTGAGGCCAGGAAGTCAACCAATAAGAGGATCAACTAGTAAACCAGAGCAAGATGGCCCATTAGAGGAACACACAGCACAAGAACAGTATGATTGTGTGTGCATCCATTAAGGTGTCCAACACAACATCTTCATGGATTCACTTTCTCAAATACACAGAAGAAGGAGTGGAAGACAATCAGGCAAACCTCCATGTGTACACCATTCACGATTCACCCTCACTATCATCCCCACACCTCTCCCCCCTCTCTCTCCAGACCCCCAGTACAGAATCACCAAGCAACACATGTCCTTTACTGCATGGAATGTCCTCCGATAACTTTCACTCTGTTCTATGCATTTTAAAACTTTTTAAAATGCCTGTTGTGAACCACTTATGATTGTTAATTTTTTTTTATTATTTCTACTTTACTATAATGTTTTGTTGCCATTACAGTTAACTTTGCCTTTATATATCCACAGTCCATATAATCATTTTTTTAACTTTTTCTTTTGAATCCCATTTTATTTTTTATTTATATAATAGCAGAATGCATTACAATTCTTATTACATATATAGAGAGTACAATTTTCATATCTCTGGTTTTATACATAGTATATTCACACCAATTCATGTCTTTATACCTGTACTTTGGATAATAGTCATCATCACATTCCACCATCATTAATAACCCCATGCCCCCACCCTTCCCCTCCAACCCCTCTGCCTTATCTAGAGTTTGTCTATTCCTCCCATGCTCCCTCTCCCTATCCCACTATGAATCAACTCCTTATATCAAACCAAACATTCGGCATTTGGTTTTGGGGTTTGGCTAACTTCACTTAGTATTATCTTCTCTAACTCTATGCATTTACCTGCAAATGCCATGATTTTTTCTCTTTTATTGCTGAGTAATACTCCATTGTGCATATATGCCACATTTTTTTTTATCCATTCATACAATTGTTAATTTTATGTGTTAACTTAACTGGACCATTTTCTATGGATGCCCAGAAAATCTGGTTAAACATGATTACTGGGTATATCTGTGAGAATGTTTCTGAGAGAGATTAGCATTTGCATTGGTAGGCTGGTCAAGGCAGGTGGCCCTCCCAGTGTGGGTGGGCTACATCCAGTCCAGTGAGCCCCTGACTAGAACAAAGCGGTGGGCGAAGGTTGAGTTTACTCTCTACCTTACTGCTTGAGCTAGGCCATCAAGCATCTCCTGCCCTCCATGATGGTGGTTCTCAAGCTTTCAGGCCTGGACTAGAATCCATACCATCAGCTCTCTGGCTCTCAAGCCTTTGAATGTCACTTTTGACTTTGCTGGGCCGCCTGCTTGCAGAGGCCAATCATGGGACTTCTTGGCTTCCATAATCACATGAGCCAATATGTTATAATAAATCTGTTGATAGACAAGTAACTGGTAGATGGAACCTAAGATAGATCGATCTATCCTAAGATAGGCAGATCCTATACTGGAGATGATTAATAGACCACCAAATCCATCTCATGGCCAGCTAAAGCATGTACACTCATGAGTGGTGGTATGGTTTCTATCTTAAGTGACCCCAGAGGCCCATATGCTGAACAGTTGGTCACCAGCCTGTGGCACTACTAGGAGTTAATGAACCATTAGGATGTAGGGCCTAGTGGTAGGAGTTAGGTAACCGGGGATGTGCACTAGAAGGGGATATCAGGACCCATGTCCCTTCCTCCTTCTCTTTGCCTCCCAGCTGCCATGGGTGAGCTACCTGCTCTGCCACACACACCACCCCCCCCACCATGATGTAGTGTCTCCACAGGCCCAAAAGCAACAGGGCTAAGCGACCATGGACTGAAACCTCTGAAACCGTGGGCAATATTAACCTTCCCTCCATATAAATTGACTTATTTCAGGTATTTGTCACAGTGATGGAAATCTGACTAACATAAATGAAATTGCTAAGTCATGGGGAACTCAAATTTCCACCTTATGAAATACTCCTCTTTGGAGAACAATTATTTGCTAATGTATATATGTGAATGGTATCTCATTGCTAAGTGGCAGTTCCCTGATTAGAAGTGAGGCATAGTGCATTTGGCTATTAGCCATTTTAGTCTTCTCCTTCTCCCTCTCCTCCTCTGCTTCTCCTTCCCCTCCTCTCCCCGACTCCTCCTTCTCTTTATATAATTTGTCCATTTTTTAAAACTCTGTTATCTTCATACTGATTTGAAAGAATTCTTTACACAGCCAGTATACCATATCTTATAATAAATTTCCATTATGAATATTTATTCCTGTTTGTATTTATCTTTAAAAAGTTTCTAATACTGCTATTCAATTAATTGGTCTTTTGTTTTATACTGTGTGTGGGGTGTGTGTGTGTGTGTGTGTGTGTGTGTGTGTGTGTGTGTGAGAGAGAGAGAGAGAGACAGAGAGAGAGAGAGAGAGACAGCACACACTTTAGTTTTTCCTATACCATACAACATACCGGAAATATCTTCTGTGTGTTTTAACATTTTGCTTTTTTACATTTAGGTCTACAATTCTCTGAGCATTGTATGCACATATGCTGTGAAGCAGGGATTTCATTTTATTTCATTTTATCTTCTCTCATGTGGTCATTTAGTTGTTATGTATCATTTCCCACCTGGTCAATTATACATCTCTGCTACATCCCAGATTCCCATACATATGACACCTTAAGCCACTACCCCTTCCTACCTGTCCCCCTGGCTACATATATTCAAATATCACACAGTCTTAATCATTATTGCCCTTCACCAGGAAGCCCACTGCCCTGGTCTTATATCATCCTCCCTCAGTGCTCTGGCCCTGTGTTTTCTCTTGGCATAGTAGCTGGGAATTTCTGTGCATTTCTTTGGATCTTATATTTTTTAAAACATTTTGGCTGGATTTCACACAGCATTTATATGTGTCTATACTGGGGTAGGAACATGATGATATCACATCAGTCAGCAACTTCCTGAATGCCACAGCCTCTCACTTCATATATTTTCTGAGTCTTGCCATGATTTAAACACAGTTAGTCTTTCCATCATTCCTTTCAGGATAATGACTGAATTGATATAGTTCACTATTCACATTTTATAGACCAGAGCTAATAGGACTGATACATAAAATAATGAGATCTAGAATTTAATTATTAAAAAAATAGAAAAGATCCTCTAACTTTTCATGTAGGTGGACGTATACTCGTAAGATTATTTTTGAGAAGACATCAGGCACTTGGTGAGTATTAGTATTCTGAAGTTACAGAATGGTTACGGAATAATTCCATTTGCAGTAGAAAAATAAATAAACCCAGGCCTTTTCTTCTCTTTGCAGATCTCCTCACAGAGATTCATTCTGGCATAATTGACATTTTAAAATATCCATTTCATTGCCACTTTTCTTTTCAAGAAGGAATATGCTTTTCTGCAGGGAAGCTATAGAGAATTGTGATAAGCATATTCACTTAAATGATGGGCCTATTACACTGCAGATGGGTGAGAGCAATCAGGAAGAGAGCACAGTGTCTGGTCTATTCCAACTGATTTTGATCCTTTATTAGTATTTCAGGCTCAGGGGCGGGAAAAAAAAGGAAGAAAGAAAGAAAACTTATTCCTTAGAGGTACAAATTGAAATTCTCCATGGCTCCATCAGAATGCAATGACATCTCAGTTCATTAAGGAAACATTCAAGAGGCCAATTTCATAGTGGAAAGTCCATAGAGGGTGGAAAAGTTGGGCTACGGGTTTGACCCCATGCTCCCAGCGGTGCAGGACTTCACTGTAATTTGTGAGACTGCTTCCCTACAAGTAACATCTCCTCCCTTCACAAGCTGCCCTTACTGTGTCGATGAACAAAATCTTCTCCCTTGACAGAATCCACTCAAATTCTTTGGCATTTTTAGAGCTGAGATTTGATGATGTATCTGATGAGGTTAAAACTGCAGTGTGTTCGTAACTCTAAATAGAGAATCAAATGGAACTGAAAAGGCCTGTTGTAAGGACAAAAGTAAATCCACAAACTTTAAAAACCAATAATAGGAAAAGTTCAAAACAGCCCAGACCCATTAGAAACAAGGCAACTCCTCTGAAGTTTCACACTCTGTTTCCTTGGACAGGAGCTGATTGCTCCACAACTATTAAGTGCCTTATGAATGTGCTCCAGACAAGATTCACACAGAACCTACTATCCAGGGCATCTGTGACAAGAAGGCTCCCCAGTTTGATGCAAGGGAATTCCTACCCCTGGACAGCACAGGGATTATGAGTGGCCACCGAGACATAAGATAGACACTGAATTAAATGAAGCTGCCTGCTTTATAAAACAAACAAAAATAGGTTTAAGTTGCTTCCAATAGCAAGACCTATGGGCTCCCGCTACCCTAGAGGTAAAATAGCAGTTCTGAACCCAATTCTTAATGTTCCAGAATCCTGGTCTTGCCCCTGGTAGTCTTCATCTCTATCAGAAGTAGCACAGAGCTTTCCCTGGGACACCCAAAGTTTTCCTCTCCTTTGTGAATCCCAAAGCCACCACTACCCTATGTATGACTATGGATGGTGAACCCATCCAAGCCCAGCAGATGAATCCATAAGAACCCACAAAACCCATCCTAAGCTCCGACCAGCTCTTGGCATCAGGACACAGAGATCAAGACTTCTGCAGCCTCTTGGCCTCTAATAACTTTCTCCTCTGCCAACCACTCTCCAAACACAGCTCAACCCACACACCAGCTTCCCTACAACCAACCCACCTGCTGTGCCTCTGGCCCTGGAAGAAGAGCCAATTCAGCTTCTATCCAGAACCCACCCCTCCAAGTGTCCCCTTGCTGAGCATTCAGCTAGCACCTTGGCTGTGCTCCATAGATCCTGCGGAATAAGAACAAGCCAAATGCTGACTATGGATGTGATCAGGACGGTAATACGGCTTTTCTCACAGGGCAACAGCAACTCAGAGCCACCCTTCATCCCCAGCAAGCTGAGGCCTCTTTTTGATCCAAATTAAACCTCTTATACTTAGCTTCCTAATACTCCACAGTGTTTGACTTTTCAAAGTAGGCTACAGGTTGAATAGCCTTCATCCAAAATGCTTTGGACCCAGAAAGCATTTCATATTTCAGAGTTTTTAGGATTGGGGAATAAATAACATAACTTCTCATGATAGTGCTCAAAAATATCTGTTCTGAATTATTTTGGATTTCAGATTTTGGATAAGAGATGCTCAACCTATAATGAGTGCCCATGTTTAGATAGCAAAATTTTTCAAGTGGTGTCTGTTGTTAGTATCTACTTTCAATGTAAATGGGAATCTGGGTTAGGATCACACAAATTAATGATTGAGCCCAGTGAGGACACTGATTTAAAGAAAAGCCCAGGGCAGGTGGGGAGAATGAATGGGGTGAGTATAAGTTGCTATTGTTCTGGGTGGTGGGGAAAGGTGTCAGCTCCGGGGAAAGTAAGTGGCCAATGAGAATTCCAACATTCATCCACTCCTTGGGTGGGAATCAAACCCCAGCTTCAAACTCCCAGTGCTAAGACGAACACTCAATCACACACACACAGTTCCCGGAAACAAAGAACCATGACAATTGCCGGGTTCCATTTGCAGTGTAGCATCTGGCTAGTGAAGCAATTCCATTCCCCACGTGTCAGAAGCAAAAGCTCACTCCAAGTAAAAAGCTCACTCGAGTTTCTTACCGAAAACGACTGGTTTGATAATGTCCTGGAAAACCTCCTGGTGATCAAATCTTTCTGGAACAAAGCAGAATGAAATAGAGGAAATTACTTAGGTTTCAGAAATGACACAGGTGCTTATAGAGAGTTCCTTCAAGTATGAACATTTAAATGAGTGAGAAGCTCTGAATCACCTATAAAAGTGAACAAATTATAATTCTAATGAGATGATCAGAAATTACCCTAAACAAATAATTAAAATGTTTCTTTAGTCATTTCATCACATAATTATTGCCTTAAGAACAACATGTTGGGCAAATAAAGCGATGGCTTGTGTACCATTCTGGAAGGAGAGACTACCCGCATATTAATGAAGCTCCTCAAAGCCTTCATGAATATGTATCTTCCCACAACAAAGCTTGACCCCAGTGGTTTGCAGAACCCGTGTTTTGTGACACTTTCAGAGAAAGCTGACATGCATGTGGCAGTTGGAGGAGAATGACAAGTAACTAAAGGAAAGAGAAAGGAAGTCCCCTCACTTCCCTTATCCAGGGTCTCAGTCCACCTTTCCTCCTGGGAAAGATGGTTTCAAAAGAGAACTGGAAAGAGGCCACCAGGTCTCACCTGTCCCTTAAATAGAGAAAGCTTTTCAGATGAAAGTTGAAGAGGAAGCCATATAGCCTGGAGGGGTTCAAAGTCAGACCTTGAGTGGATCAGGATTTTTTGATGAGGGCCACAAAGACTCAAGGGAAAGATACCTGGGGTGCGACAGAAGGAGAGGGCTTCATTTGTCCTAAATTCCTCTTCTCCCTCCCATTTTGCTAATGTCAGATTGAGTTATAAAGCATCTTGAATTTTCTTTGTCCCTTTCAAAAACAATAGCAAAATACCCCTCCTTCCTGGAGCCTGCTCAATTGGAAAGCACAGGGCTGAGATCTTCATGAGCAGATGTGCTGGTTGCACAGTTCACCTTCAATCTATTCCTAGGGTCTAACATCACAGAGGAATGGCATCATTCGTTGGGGGGAAGAAACAGGGTCTTGCTATTGGCACCTGCTCTGCAATCGTTTCTACTTCACAAAAATCTAATCTGGACTTGGTGTTATCACTTTGCTAACAAAGCCAGGTGGCTGCTCTCGGTTCCCTGGGCAGACATTTCTAGCAGTGGGTTTTAATTAGGGAACTTCCTCCACTCCAAACTGGCCCTGTACAGATGCCGCTGGTCCAGATATAAAGGAAACTGACAGGATATGACAGGATATCCCTTAGAAGGCTGAGGAGATTTCCATTTTGACTAAGTCACCTGTTAAAAGAGAACTACAAAATGGTTAATCTGCTGGCTTTTATTCAGAGGTAACTTGACATTCACATAGCCGTTCGGTTTCTTTCCAAGGCTATTGTACATAAATTGCCCTTCAGTATCTGTGCCTCTGAGCTTCATAGATTCTAGCCCTTTGAAAGAAGGCTTCTTTCTCCTACCCAAGCGAACATCACAGGTAAGGCATTTCAACCACACACAGGCTTTCCAAACTCAGCCAGTGTGGGCTTCTTGCTTCCTGTATGAGCATTAACAAAGCCCTCTGCAGCCTCTTGCAGCGTGCCTCAGTTCCATCTTGCATAAAGCATGGAAAATAAGAATGATTTCAAAGGTGGCTGGGGAGGTGAAACTCTGGAATACCGCTTGGGATCACACTTGCATCAAATATTTTTCCTTCTCCCCCAAAGCTCACCATCTGAGGATCTCCAGAATTAAGTAATTTCTGGGTTAGTGCATGAACTAAATGTTACATCTAGTCACGAGACCACTTCACTGGCTGTCAGGAGATGGAGCCTTGGGTCCTCACTCAGTTACAAGTTAGCTCTATGACCCAATCACAGCAGTCAGTGGATATAGTTTGCATATAGTTTGCCCCCTCTGAATTCATGTTGGAATTTAAACCCTAGTGTGAGATATTAAGGGGTTGGAAACTTACTCTCACTATGGTGTTCAGAGGTAGGGCTTTGGGGAGATCAGGATTAGATAAGGTCATCAGGATGGCAAGCAACCCCATGGTTGAATCGTAGTAGCTTTTTAAGAGGAGGAAGAGAAACCAGAACACACAAAAGTGTTCTTCCTGTCTTTTGCCCTGTGATGCCCTGCACCCACTCTGCTCCCACTGGTTCCTGTCCCAGAGGCACCTTGGGGACTCTCAGAACCTGTTTGAGGATACCCTCCTCTGCCAGGGGAGGCCTGCCCATTGCCTCCTTCCCTGGAGGGAGCCGGCACAGCTCTCCCTGGGTCTCCCCTGAGTCTGCAGGTCCCCTGAAAGGACAGTCTCATTCATCTGTATCTGAGCATCCCCCACATGCTCCACGCGGATTCCCAACAAAGGCACAGAATCATCAAACCCCTCGGGAGCAACGGCAGCGTGCTGTACCTTACATAAACACTTCCATACGAGGAAACAGGCCCACATCTGAACTCAATTTAGAATTGGTTTTTAAGTGTCTATTTATAGGCATCACACAACCATCTCTGGTGGATGGTGGAGAAGTCAGGGCTCTGGGCTCCTGTCCGCTGCAATTCGTTTGCATTCTTTTCATGTTTATCTTCTCTTACTTCCCAGCAGCATTTTAACTCAAATGCAAGGTCACCTACCACTTGGACCCAGCATCACTTATCAGTTTGTCTACAGAAAAATGCTAATTTTCTTCCCTGTGCAGCAGTGCCCTGTCCCCTCCCAATCCAGGACCCCATGGTTGCACTGGCTAAAGTGGAGTTTTGTTATTTGAATGACCTGTGTCTTTGGACAGATGGTTCACCTTAAAGACATGTCCCACAAGGTCATGAGACCCAGGAAGGTCCATTGGGGGTCAGCTGTCATCTCTCCAACTGACTCTGAGTCACCAGCCAGCCAGGCACATTTCAGCTCATTCCCAGTGGCTGGAAAGAACACAAAGATTACAACATGGTTCGCTTGGATCACCTGAGCTCTTCTTCATGGTCTAGCCATTCCTAGAACTGCCATACACCTTTCTCCATTGCCTTTCTTCCTCTTTGGAAAGCAGTGAGGGACAGGCCAAGTCCCCAGTCCCTCTTGGCCATTTGTAATTAGACAGAAATGCCAGAGTCTACTCTTTTTCTAGGAATTTAAAGTCATTTTTGGAATAATCTTCTAATCCTTTGCAATCTCCAGAGTGGAAATACAAGATTAAAACACTCTTCTCTCCAAGCTATCTGCTCATTCATAGGTTTGGGGTTTTATTTGGTGCAGGGGGTGAGAGGAGGAAGGGGTGCATCTTATAGCCTAGCTTCTTGGCAGGGTCATGCAATACAAGCCACAGAATCTCTCTTTTCCCATGAGAATGACTGGATCCTCCAGGATGCTGGGCTCCCTGAGACCCCCACCCTGGGAACCAGCCCAGAAGCAAACATAGTCTTGTCCATGACTCTGAGTCCACAGCAGAACTCAGACACAGAGAGCACTTCAATCCACAGTCCTCAGCCGCTTGACTTCAAATACCACCCACGAGGTGCGATTCCCTCTCAAAGATTGCTGCTGTGGCAGTTGGCACTAGGTTTCAGGACTGATTAATTTTCCCACAGGACACCACTTCAACTGCCATCATCAGTTTCTGTATTATTCGATATGCAAATTTCTGGCAAAAAAATAGATCTGTAATCAAACACAGCCTTTGAAATGCTGTGTTTCTAGGCACTCTAGAGGTAACTAGAAATGCTAAATATTCCTTAGAGTGGAGGGGTCCAAATTTGCTGATGCCTTTGATTGCTAAGCCAGGGAGGAAGGTCCCAGATCCAGAAAACATCCTCAAGGCCCTCAGGGGCACCAGTGCTTGGGGAGGGGGCCAGAGCAAGGAAACCACTCAATGTACGAGAACATCAAAGGACCTCCCGAGATAGGGCAGCTCACATAAACTCCCATCCAGAAATGATCACAGGTTCCAGAGCACAGTCAAGTCCAGGGTCAGGGGACTGGGTTCAGAACAAGTCTTTAAAAAAAATTTCTTAGCAAAATTAAAGCCATAGTTACAATTTCACAAACTCCCAGATCTGGAGAGTGTCCCTGGAAGGCACCTAGGAGTAAGGAGCAGGAGAGATAGGAGAGATGGGTGCCCAACACAAAGATAGGAACTGGCTGGAGTCAGGAAGTCTGATCTTCTCCAGGAGCAGTGGAATCACATTCAGAGTGTCAAGGGGACCAACCAGACTGCCTCTACTCTCATTTCTTCCTCCCACTGACCCCAGAGTTAGAGTTCAGTTTCCTTGGGTTAAATGGGCAACAGTGAACTCTGTAAAGAGACCAGGTGCTGGGCACACAGTGCCTTGAGATAAAGAACCAGGGAATGTGGTAAGGTATAATAACCCCTGAAACACTTGTTAACAGGACATTCTGGCCACACTGAGCAAGGGCCCTGTGATAGGCTCAGAAATGATCCCTGCAGAGCAGCACAGCCAGAATGATGGAGAGGTATCAAATTGCACCAAAAGCAGAGCAGAATGCTGAAGCCTACTCTGCTTTTGGCTCTTCCAGGTACCATCTGGTGGTTATAGCTAGCACCCAAAGCCAGATGTGTGTGGGACTGGCAGCACCACTGCATGGGGAGAGATTGAATGCTTGCATGGCTTTCATGGGCCAGCCCAGGCTGCCACACACTCACCTGCACTGTGCTGCTTCCTAGAGGAAGTGGACAACTAGCAGAAGTCGGTATCTAATAGGTAAACTTTGGCACAAGAAGGTCTCCTGGGACCTGGTATTGCAGCCAATCAAACTGCCCCGAGAGGGTGCAATGAGATAGCCCAGTGTACTCACAGTTGTGGCTGGAACCACAAGTCACCTACGAGGAGAGTTCAGAGGGGAAAAAGGCTGCTTCCCCAGGCCAGGATACATGTTGATTATTAGGGACTTGGAGACAGGGGGTCTCCACCTTCTGATGGGACACACAGGGACAGTGCTTGGGTGGGGACAGCAGGTCCTTCCAGGACAGAGAAAGAGGCAACATGGAACCACTTTAGGAACAGGCCACAGATGAGTTTCAGTGAGGGAAAAGGGGGCTGGGCTCAGACAGGGGCCCCAGGGGCTCACAGGCAGTGGGAAGGGGGTTAGAGGTGGGTGACGGCAAAACTGGGGATGACCCAGCTTGAGTAGAAATGAAAGTGCTGTTGACAAGTAAAATTTTTAAATTCTGAATAACTGAGTCCCTAAGCTGGCTACAAAGTAAAGTACTCAAATGTTAATAACTCCATTTATAATTTCAAGCATGTATTATTTTTCTCCTTCTGGGAAAGAAGCTACATCTTCAGAATAAAAAGCTCAAACTTTGAGATGCTTTGGGAACAAACTGGATTTGAAGTTAGCCTTCAATGGTCTCAAAGTCTCAAGAACAATTGCCTGTTTGGGCAGGTGGCTCCTGGCTGTTAAAACACACCAGAATACTACACAACCTGCTATCATTAAAATGGTCAGAAAGCTCTCCATTCTTGGAAAAAAATCTGGAGGTGACAGGACATGTTGTATGAATGACACTGTGCCACCAGACCCTCACTTCCTGCTTCAGATTTGAATATGAAGATTTTAGGGGTGCTGTATTCCCTAAGTGGGGACTAATTCTTTCAAGGTGACTATTTCCTTTCATGGGACCAAGGAAGCCACACCAAAGGTAGAGTTTGAGGATACAGATGTGGAGTAATTTAATCTGTTCCAAAACTTGGAAATTTTTCTCTAAAACAAAACTGGACTTTAGAGTTCAGAAATGTGTTCTAAATCAACATTCAACAGTCTTGCTATTGTGAATTGTGCTGCTATGAACATCGATGTAGCAGTGTCCCTGTAGCATGCTCTTTTTAGGTCTTTAGGGAATAGACCGAGAAGGGGAATAGCTGGGTCAAATGGAGGTTCCATTCCCAGCTTTCCAAGAAATCTCCATACTGCTTTCCAAATTGGCTGCACCAATTTGCAGTCCCACCAGCAATGTACAAGTGTACCCTTTTCCCCACATCCTCGCCAGCACTTGTTGTTGTTTGACTTCATAATGGCTGCCAATCTTACTGGAGTGAGATGGTATCTTAGGGTGGTTTTGATTTGCATTTCTCTGACTGCTAGAGATGGTGAGCATTTTTTCATGTACTTGTTGATTGATTGTATTTCCTCCTCTGAGAAGTGTCTGTTCAGGTCCTTGGCCCATTTGTTGATTGGGTTATTTGTTATCTTATTGTCTAATTTTTTGAGTTCTTCATATACTCTGGATATTAGGGCTCTATCTGAAGTGTGAGGAGTAAAGATTTGTTCCCAGGATGTAGGCTCCCTATTTACCTCTCTTATTGTTTCTTTTGCTGAGAAAAAAACTTTTTAGTTTGAGTAAGTCCCATTTGTTGATTCTAGTTATTAACTCTTGTGCTATGGGTGTCCTACTGAGGAATTTGGAGCCCAACCCCACAGTATGTAGATAGTAGCCAACTTTTTCTTCTATCAGACACCGTGTCTCTGATTTGATATCAAGCTCCTTGATCCATTTTGAGTTAACTTCAAGTTTCTAATTTTATCGCCTTTCCTATATTTGCTTTTACATAAAATACTCTTAAGGGTTTCCTAAGCACTGTCATGAACCACATAATGACATTTCAGTCAATGAGGGGCCACATATAGGTCACATAAGATTATATTGCCTACTGACAACCATCTTGGTTTGTGTAAGTATACTCTATGACGTGTACACACAATTACTAACTTGCATTCAACACATTTCTCAGAATGTCACACATGACTGTAAACCTAGGACTCCCATTACAGCATTGTTGAACTGATTTGTTAAGGTAGGAGTTAAAATGAAAAAAGTGTTCTGTGCAGGATACTTTGACATATAAAAATCAGTAGCATCACATTAAATGCTCTCAAAATCTACTAAAAAGCTATCATCCTCAAAACAGCATGATATTGCACAAAGCAGACACTTGGAGCAACAAAATCTTCACGAGTCTGCTCTTGTGCAGCCTGTGGCATTAGAGAGACAGAAACACGGTTCCCTGTACCCTTCTTGGCAGAAATAGTTGCCTTATAATCTCAGACATATTTCTCCAATGACCCTTCATATTAAGCCATTCCTGTTTTCTGCGAGAGGGCAGTGCAACACTGAGGTATTAAAAACTAGAACTCAGTGCCAAAACTGTCCATGTCACAGGACCAAGAAGGATGCCAGCAGGAAGCCAGGATGAAAGGAAAGGGGTGGTTTTCATTAAGGCTTGACCATGTCCGTGTCTGACCCCAAGGAATGAAGGACTAGGGGACAGTTTACACAAGCCCCCAGCTGCCTCTGCCTGGCTGTCCTTCTTTTTATTATTCTCTCCAAAGCAAATGAGGCTTCTATTTTTGCTGCAAGGAGTCTGATGCTTTCCAATTCCCAGGCGTCCCCTGGAGGGAGGCTGGGATTTCGTTTTCTATTCAGGCAAGCTCAGGGATTGAAGGGAGGGCTGCCCAGAAGGCTGAGAGCCAGAAAGAAGCAAGGCCTGCCAATCTTATCAAATGAGGACACAGCTCTCACTCGGGCTCTGGACAAGGTGACCATCCCTGCACACACAGAGTCCCATGTGACCATGAAGGGCCGTGTGCAGCAAGGTTTACTGATTCCATATCGTGCTCAATCTGACAGGCACACTGTTTGCTAGAGTCTGAATGTGTCCCCCACAGTTCTTTGTTGGAAACTAATCCCCTTGCAACAGTATTGAGCAGTGGGAGCTTTAATGCTGTTATGAGGGGTGGGGGGTTAGGTATCACAGGAGTGTGTTCCTGACAAAAGGATATTTGGCCCCCTTCTCTCTCTCCCTCTCTCACATTTTTACCTCCCATCATGGGTGATGCAGCACAAAGGTCCTTGGCAGATGCTGATACTTTGATATTGAACTTCCCAGACTCCAGAATGGTGAGCCCAATAAACCTCTATTGTTTATAAATTACTGGGTCTGGTTATTCCATAACCATTGCAGAAAATAAAATAAGGCACTATTTCACAGATATAAACTTAGTCCTTTCAGCTCCACTGTGCATAAAGAGCATTGTTGCCATCCCCAGTTCACAGATGAAAAAAAAAAAACTGAGGCAAATATTAAGCAGTGCACCTGAGACCACACAGGAAGTGCCAGAGCTAGAATTTAATCCTGGAAGTGTGCCCCCAAAGTCAACATTCTTTCTTAGCTATATACTATGTATGAAGGAAGAAAAGGAAAAGATACTTATAATAAATAAACCCAACAAAGGAATAGAATGATCAATAAGAAAATAGAAACAAAAAGTTGGAAAAGATATGACTAGTAATTCATAGGATAATAAACATACGAGATATATAAATACATCCATATGTATATATGAAAAGATGCTCAGCCTTATTGGCAGGCAAAGAAATGCAAATTAAGACCTCATGTAGATAACACTTTCATTGGACTGACAAATGTTAAAAACATTTGACAATACCAAGTGTTGTCAAGGAAAAGGCAAAGAGGAAACTCATATATGACTGGTGGGAAGGCTCATTAGTACGTACACTCACCCACTTTGGGAGGCAATTTGGCTGCTTCTAGTAAATTTTAAGATTCACTTCCTCTATCCCACAGCAACTCCAATCCTTTCTAAATACTCCAGAGAAATCTGGCTCATGTTCACAAAGAGACACACACTGAAGTCTTCATGACAGCCTTGCTGGTAATAGCAAGAAAGTGGAAACCATCTAAATATCCGTCAATGGAGAATGGACAGAATATTATATCCCTATAAAGCACTGAAAATGTGTGAATGACAACTACCTGCTTTCATGTGGATGAATCTCACAAATGTAATGTTAAAAGCAAAGAAGACAAGCTACACGGGGGGAAAACCCTACCATTTGATGTCCTTTATATAATATTTAAAGACAAAATGCAAATCTACCAGGCACAGGTATATTTACAAATGCAGTAAATGACAGACAAGCACCAGACTCAAACAGTGTTTACGAGTGTGGGAGACAAGATGCAACCAGGGAGGGGATCCCACGATATTGCTCACTGTGATGGGTTTAAACTATGTCCATAAATTCTTTAACATGTCCTTCAAAAAGTGGAGCCTGATTCCCTCTTCCTTGGGGACTGGATTTAGTGACTTACTTCTAGTGACTAAAAGAAAACAGAAGCGACAGTGTGGCTAATGACAGCAGTCATAAAAGGCACTGTGGCTTCCTCCTGATGTACTTTGGGATCACACAGTCTGGGGAAGCCAGCAGCCATGTTGTGAGGACTCTCAAGCAGCCCCATGGAGAAGTCCACTGACAAAGAACCAATACTTCTGCTGACAGCTTGTGAAGGAGATCTCAGAAGTGGACCCATCCTACCCTAGCCAAGCCTGCAGAGGACTGCAGCCCAGCCCACAATGTGGCCCAGCTACAACCACCCAGTTAAGCTGCTTCCACATTCCTGACCTACAGACTCAGTGTCTGAGATAATGTTTACAGTTCTATACCTCTGAGTTTTGACATAATTTGTTACCCAGTAATTCATGATCAAACAGTAACATTCCCTACCTTAAGCAGGTTACAGGTACCTAGCTATTCATCATGTTAATCTTTTTACCTTTCTGCATGCTGCTGGGGACTGAGTGTTGGTGTCCACTCTAAATTCATCTACTGAAATCCTGAATCACAAAGTGATGGTTTTAGGGCATGGGGACTTTGAGGGGTGATTAGGTCATGAGGGTGGGGCCTTCACAAATGAGATTAGTGCCTTTACAAAAGAGACCCCAGGAGTCGCCTGCTGAGAGGCTGAGCTGGGACCAAAGACAGAGCAGGCCCAGCAGCCTGCTGAGGGGCAGAGCCGCCCCCCACCCCCCTCGCCTGCCAGGTAGGGGAAGGGGGACCACCAACAGAAAAGGCCCAGTGGCCCAGGGCGGGACAGAGCTTCCAATCACTCCTGCAAGGTAGGCGGGCCTGCGACCCACCGGCAGAAGAGGAGCAGTCGCCTGCTGAGAGGCTGAGCCGCCCCCTCCCCCGGCGCCGGCATAGTAGAGGGAACTGGGACCAAAGACAGAGCAGGCCCAGCGGCCTGCTGAGGGGCAGAGCCGCCCCCCACCCCCCTCGCCTGCCAGGTAGGGGAAGGGTGACCACCGACAGAAAAGGCCCAGTGGCCCAGGGCGCGACAGAGCTTCCAATCACTCCTGCAAGGTAGGCGGGCCTGCGACCCACCGGCAGAAGAGGAGCAGTCACCTGCTGAGAGGCTGAGCCGCCCCCTCCCCCTGTGCCGGCATAGTAGAGGGAACTGGGACCAAAGACAGAGCAGGCCCAGCAGCCTGCTGAGGGGCAGAGCCGCCCCCCACCCCCCTCGCCTGCCAGGTAGGGGAAGGGTGACCACCGACAGAAAAGGCCCAGTGGCCCAGGGCGGGACAGAGCTTCCAATCACTCCTGCAAGGTAGGCGGGCCTGCGACCCACCGGCAGAAGAGGAGCAGTCACCTGCTGAGAGGCTGAGCCGCCCCCTCCCCCTGTGCCGGCATAGTAGAGGGAACTGGGACCAAAGACAGAGCAGGCCCAGCGGCCTGCTGAGGGGCAGAGCCGCCCCCCACCCCCCTCGCCTGCCAGGTAGGGGAAGGGTGACCACCGACAGAAAAGGCCCAGTGGCCCGCGTCGGGACAGAGCTTCCAATCACTCCTGCAAGGTAGGCGGGCCTGCGACCCACGGGCAGAAGAGGAGCAGCCGCCTGCTGAGAGGCTGAGCCGCCCCCTCCCCCTGCGCCGGCATAGTAGAGGGAACTGGGAACAAAGACAGAGCAGGCCCAGCGGCCTGCTGAGGGGCAGAGCCGCCCCCCACCCCCCTCGCCTGCCAGGTAGGGGAAGGGTGACCACCAACAGAAAAGGCCCAGTGGCCCAGGGCGGGACAGAGCTTCCAATCACTCCTGCAAGGTAGGCGGGCCTGCGACCCACCGGCAGAAGAGGAGCAGTCGCCTGCTGAGAGGCTGAGCCGCCCCCTCCCCCTGCGCCGGCATAGTAGAGGGAACTGGGAACAAAGACAGAGCAGGCCCAGCGGCCTGCTGAGGGGCAGAGCCGCCCCCCACCCCCCTCGCCTGCCAGGTAGGGGAAGGGGGACCACCAACAGAAAAGGCCCAGTGGCCCAGGGCGGGACAGAGCTTCCAATCACTCCTGCAAGGTAGGCGGGCCTGCGACCCACCGGCAGAAGAGGAGCAGTCGCCTGCTGAGAGGCTGAGCCGCCCCCTCCCCCTGCGCCAGCATAGTAGAGGGAACTGGGACCGAAGACAGAGCAGGCCCAGCGGCCTGCTGAGGGGCAGAGCCGCCCCCCACCCCCCTCGCCTGCCAGGTAGGGGAAGGGTGACCACCGACAGAAAAGGCCCAGTGGCCCAGGGCGGGACAGAGCTTCCAATCACTCCTGCAAGGTAGGCGGGCCTGCGACCCACCGGCAGAAGAGGAGCAGTCGCCTGCTGAGAGGTTGAGCCGCCCCCTCCCCCTGTGCCGGCATAGTAGAGGGAACTGGGACCAAAGACAGAGCAGGCCCAGCGTCCTGCTGAGGGGCAGAGCCGCCCCCCACCCCCCTCGCCTGCCAGGTAGGGGAAGGGTGACCACCGACAGAAAAGGCCCAGTGGCCCAGGGCGGGACAGAGCTTCCAATCACTCCTGCAAGGTAGGCGGGCCTGCGACCCACTGGCAGAAGAGGAGCAGCCGCCTGCTGAGAGGCTGAGCCGCCCCCTCCCCCTGCGCCGGCATAGTAGAGGGAACTGGGACCAAACACAGAGCAGGCCCAGCGGCCTGCTGAGGGGCAGAGCCGCCCCCCACCCCCCTCGCCTGCCAGGTAGGGGAAGGGTGACCACCGACAGAAAAGGCCCAGTGGCCCGCGGCGGGACAGAGCTTCCAATCACTCCTGCAAGGTAGGCGGGCCTGCGACCCACCGGCAGAAGAGGAGCAGCGGCCTGCTGGGAGGCAGAGCCGCCCCCTCCCCCCCGCGCCTGCAAGGTAGTCGGAACTGAGACCACCATCAGAACAGGTCAGACCTGCAACCGAGAGACAGAACAGGCCCAGTGGCCTGAGGAAGGGTAGAGCCGCCCCCCCCACACACGCCTGCAAAGTAGGCGGACCTGCGACCCACTGGCAGTACAGCCCCAGAGGCCTGCAGAGGGGCAGTGCCGCTGCCTGCGCCTGCAAAGTAGGCAGAACTGCGACCACCGACAGAACAAGCCTAGCGGCCCGCAGAGGGACAGAGCCGCCGCCCGCGCCTGCAAGGACGGCGGACCTGCTACCGACTGGCAGAGCAGGCCCAGCGGCCTGCCGGCGTGGTAGGCACATTGCCCCAATTGGCGGAGGGGCAGAGCCGCCGCCCGTGCCTGCGAGGGAGACTTTGCAACTATACAAGACCAATATAAATATATAGGGGGAAAATTCAATAGCACAACAGTTTCACCAAGAAGAAAGGAACGCGAACAGTATGAAGAGACAAGGAAAGAAAGGACCACAAGCATTGCAGGTCAACTCAACTTTAGAAGAGGTAATAGCTGCAGCTGATGGAATGTCAGATAAAGAATTCAGGATATACATGCTTCAGATGATCTGGAGTCTCAAGGAAGACATCAGACAGCAAAATCAGACAATGAAAGATCACTTCAACAATGAATTACATAAACAAATCCAAGAAGCAAAAGATCAACTATACAGGGAAATAGAGGTTATAAAAAACAAACAAACAGAAATCCTAGAAATGCAGGAAGCAATAAGCCAACTTAAAAACTCAATTGAGAATACTACCAGCAGAGTAGAACACTTAGAAGACAGAACATCAGACAATGAAGATAAAGTATATCAACTTGAAAAGAACATAGACAGCTCAGCAAGACTGTTAAGAAACCATGAGCAGAACATCCAAGAAATATGGGATAACATCAAGAGACCAAATTTAAGAGTCATTGGGATACAGGAAGGAACAGAGTTTCAAACCAAAGGAATGAGCAATCTATTCAATGAAATAATTCGAGAAAACTTCCCAGATTTGAAGAATGAGACAGAACCCCAAATCCTAGAAGCCTACAGGACGCCGAATGTGCAAAATCATAAGAGACCCACACCTAGACACATTATAATGAAGATGCCCAACATACAGAACAAGGAGAGAATTTTAAAAGCTACAAGAGAAAGGAAGCAGATCACATTTAGGGGTAAGCCAATCAGGATAACAGCTGATCTTTCAACACAGGCTCTGAAAGCTAGAAGATCCTGGAATAACATATTTCAAACACTGAAAGAAAATGGGTTCCAACCAAGAATTGTGTTTCCAGCGAAATTAAGCTTCAGGATGGAAGATGAAATTAAAACCTTCCACAATAAACAAAAGTTAAAAGAATTTGCAGCTAGAAAACCATCTCTTCAAAACATCCTTGGCAAAACATTACAGGAAGAGGAAATGGAAAATAACAATGAAAACCAACAGTGGGAGGTAGGACACTAAAGGGGGGAAAATAATCAAAGTGGAAAACAAACCATGTTTAGTAACATAAATAAACAAATATGGCTGGAAGAACAACCCATATCTCAATAATATCCCTAAATGTTAATGGCTTAAACTCACCAATTAAGAGACACAGGCTAGTAGAATGGATCACAAAACAAGACCCAACAATATGCTGCCTACAGGAGACGCATTTGATAGGAAAAGACATACATAGGCTGAAGGTGAAAGGTTGGGAAAAATCATATCACTCATATGGACTTCGGAAACAAGCAGGAGTATCCATACTCATATCAAATAAAATAGATTTTAAGCCAAAGTTAATCAAAAGGGATAAAGAGGGACACTACATACTGCTCAAGGGAACCATACACCAACAAGACATAACAATCATAAATATATATGCCCCAAACAATGGTGCAGCTATGTTCATCAAACAAACTCTTCTCAAGTTCAAGAGTCTAATAGACCACCATACAATAATCATGGGAGACTTCAACACACCTCTCTCACCACTGGACAGATCTTCCAAACAAAAGTTGAATAAGGAAACTATAGAACTCAATAACACAATTAATAACCTAGATTTAATTGACATATATAGAATATACCACCCAACATCAAACAGTTACACTTTTTTCTCAGCAGCACATGGATCCTTCTCAAAAATAGATCATATATTATGTCACAGGGAAACTCTTAGACAATACAAAGGAGTAGAGATAATACCATGCATCCTATCTGATCATAATGGAATGGAACTGAAAATCAACGATAAAAGAAGGAAGGAAAAAGAATATATCACTTGGAGAATGAACAATAGGTTACTGAATGATCAATGGGTTATAGAAGACATCAAGGAGGAAATTAAAAAATTCTTAGAGATTAATGAAAACACAGACACAACATATCGGAATCTATGGGACACATTGAAAGCAGTTCTAAGAGGAAAATTCATTGCTTGGAGTTCATTCCTTAAAAAAAGAAAAAACCAACAAATAAATGATCTCATACTTCATCTCAAAATCCTAGAAAAAGAAGAGCAAAACAACAGCAAAAGAAGTAGAAGGCAAGAAATAATTAAAATCAGAGCTGAAATCAATGAAATCGAAACAAAAGAAACAATTGAAAAAATTGACAAAACTAAAAGTTGGTTCTTTGAAAAAATAAACAAAATCGACAGACCCTTAGCCATGCTAGCGAAGAGAAGAAGAGAGAGAACTCAAATCACTAACATACGGGATGAAAGAGGCAATATCACAACAGACACTTCAGAAATACAGAAGATAATCAAAAATTATTTTGAATCCTTATACTCCAATAAATTAGAAGATAGTGAAGGCATAGATAAATTTCTTAAGTCATATGATCTGCCCAGATTGAGTCAGGAGGATATAGACAACCTAAACAGACCAATATCAATTGAGGAAATAGAAGAAACCATCAAAAGACTACCAACTAAGAAAAGCCCAGGACCGGATGGGTATACAGCAGAGTTTTACAAAACCTTTAAAGAGGAACTAATACCAATACTTTTCAAGCTACTTCGGGAAATAGAAAAAGAGGGAGAACTTCCAAATTCATTCTACGAGGCCAACATCACCCTGATACCTAAACCAGACAAAGACACTTCAAAGAAAGAAAACTACAGACCAATATCTCTAATGAACCTAGATGCAAAAATCCTCAATAAAATTCTGGCCACTCGGATACAAAGGCACATCAAAAAAATTGTGCACCATGATCAAGTAGGATTCATCCCTGGGATGCAAGGCTGGTTCAATATAAGGAAATCAATAAATGTTATTCACCACATCAATAGACTTAAAAATAAGAACCATATGATCATCTCGATAGATGCGGAAAAAGCATTCGACAAAGTACAGCATCCCTTTATGTTCAAAACTCTAGAAAAACTAGGGATAACAGGAACATACCTCAATATTGTAAAAGCAATCTATGCTAAGCCTCAGGCTAGCATCATTCTGAATGGAGAAAAATTGAAGGCATTCCCTCTAAAATCTGGAACAAGACAGGGATGCCCTCTCTCACCACTTCTGTTCAACATAGTTCTCGAAACACTGGCCAGAGCAATTAGACAGACGAAAGAAATTAAAGGCATCAAAATAGGAAAAGAAGAACTTAAATTATCACTATTTGCAGATGACATGATTCTATACCTAGCAGACCCAAAAGGGTCTACAAAGAAACTATTAGAGCTAATAAATGAATTCAGCAAAGTGGCAGGATATAAAATCAACACGCATAAATCAAAGGCATTCCTGTATATCAGCGACAAATCCTCTGAAATGGAAATGAGGACAACCACTCCATTCACAATATCTTCAAAAAAAATAAAATACTTGGGAATCAACCTAACAAAAGAGGTGAAAGACTTATACAATGAAAACTACAGAACCCTAAAGAGAGAAATAGAAGAAGATCTTAGAAGATGGAAAAATATACCCTGTTCATGGATAGGCAGAACTAACATCATCAAAATGGCGATATTACCAAAAGTTCTCTATAGGTTTAATGCAATGCCAATCAAAATCCCAACGGCATTTCTTGTAGAAATAGAGAAAGCAATCATGAAATTCATATGGAAAAATAAAAGACCCAGAATAGCAAAAACAATGCTAAGCAGGAAGTGTGAATCAGGCGGTATAGCGATACCAGACTTAAAACTATATTACAGAGCAATAGTAACAAAAACAGCATGGTACTGGTACCAAAACAGGCGGGTGGACCAATGGTACAGAATAGAGGACACAGAAACCAATCCACAAAACTACAACTATCTTATATTTGATAAAGGGTCTAAAAGCATGCATTGGAGGAAGGATAGCATCTTCAACAAATGGTGCTGGGAAAACTGGAAATCCATATGCAACAAAATGAAACTGAATCCCTTTCTCTCGCCATGCACAAAAGTTAATTCAAAATGGATCAAGGAGCTTGATATCAAAGCAGAGACACGCCGTCTGATAGAAGAAAAAGTTGGCTACGATCTACAGTCGGTGGGGTCGGGCTCCAAATTCCTCAATAGGACACCCATAGCACAAAAGTTAATAACTAGAATCAACAAATGGGACTTACTCAAACTAAAAAGTTTTTTCTCAGCAAAAGATACAATAAGAGAGGTAAATAGAGAGCCTACATCCTGGGAACAAATCTTTACTCCTCACACTTCAGATAGAGCCCTAATATCCAGAGTATACAAAGAGCTCAAAAAATTAGACAATAAGAGAACAAACAACCCAATCAACAAATGGGCCAAGGACCTGAACAGACACTTCTCAGAGGAGGACATACAGTCAATCAACAAGTACATGAAAAAATGCTCACCATCTCTAGCAGTCAGAGAAATGCAAATCAAAACCACCCTAAGATACCATCTCACTCCAGTTAGATTGGCAGCCATTATGAAGTCAAACAACAACAAGTGCTGGCGAGGATGTGGGGAAAAGGGTACACTTGTACATTGCTGGTGGGACTGCAAATTGGTGCAGCCAATTTGGAAAGCAGTATGGAGATTTCTTGGAAAGCTGGGAATGGAGCCACCATTTGACCCAGCTATTCCCCTTCTCGGTCTATTCCCTAAAGACCTAAAAAGAGCATGCTACAGGGACACTGCTACATCGATGTTCATAGCAGCACAATTCACAATAGCTAGACTGTGGAACCAACCTAGATGCCCTTCAATGGATGAATGGATAAAAAAAATGTGGCATTTATACACAATGGAGTATTACTCTGCATTAAAAAATGACAAAATCATAGAATTTACAGGGAAATGGATGGCATTAGAGCAGATTATGCTAAGTGAAGCTAGCCAATCCCTAAAAAACAAATGTCAAATGTCTTCTTTGATATAAGGAGAGTAGCTAAGAACAGAGTAGGGTCGAAGAGCATGAGAAGAAGATTAACATTAAACAGGGATGAGAGGTGGGAGGGAAAGGGAGAGAGAAGGGAAAATGCATGGAAATGGAAGGAGACCCTCAGAGGTATACAAAAGTACATACAAGAGGAAGTGAGGGGAAGGGGAAAAATAATACAAGGGGGACAAACGAATGTCAGTAAAGGGGGCAGAGAGAGAAGAGGGGAGGGGAGGGGAGGGGAGGGGAGGGGGGATAGTAGAGGATAGGAAAGACAGCAGAATACAACAGACACTAGTATGGCAATATGTAAATCAATGGATGTGTAACTGACGTGATTCTGCAATCTGTATATGGGGTAAAAATGGGAGCTCATAACCCACTTGAATCAAATTGTGAAATATGATATATCAAGAACTATGTAATGTTTTGAACAGCCAACAATAAAAAATTAAAAAAAAAAAAAAAAAAAGATGTTAAAAATATCAAGAAAAAAAAAAAAAAAAAACAAAAGAGACCCCAGGGCTAGGCATGAGACTTGGTGATAGAGCACTAGTCTAGCATACAAATGGGTTTAATCCCCAGCTCTACAAAAAACAAACAAGCAAAAGGAAGAAGCCATAGAGAATTCCCTCACTTCTTTTACCATGTAAAGACATCATAAAAAGGCAGCTCCCTAGGGAGAAGGACACAGGCCTTCCCCAAACACAGAATCTGCTACATGTTGACCTGGAACTTCCAGCCTACAGAAGGTGAAAAATAAATTCCCTGTTGTTTATAAGCCACGAGTCTATGACATTTTGTTATAAAAAGCCTGAACAGATTAAAATATACACAAGCCAGGACCAGATCACCAAATATTTCACAATGAAATTTTTATTCCAAAAGACCAATTGAACAATGAGAAGAAAAAGAAGCCCATAGTGACCAACTGAGTTCAGGCTGGGACCATGGGGCTCCTTCTTATTGAACAAGCCAGGTATTCCCCTCAATGACACACAGTAGGGTAGATAACGTGATATGACCGGCCAACACCAACATAGGAAACGCTGCCTGTCCCCAGGGACCACTGAGGAGTCCTCCACTTGAATGCGCTCAGTACTCCAGTACGCAATTACAAGTGACGGACAGTTCTAGACCAGGCACAGGTCAGGCATGTACTTCCCCTTTTTAGGTATTTGGGAAATCACTCTCTCCTCCGGGAGATAAGAAACTTAGACAAGCCCCTCTAAAAGGTTGAAGAATCATAAAAAATTGTGATTGAGCAAGAGAGGAAGGGACCAAAGGATTTCTTGCACTAAAATATTGAAATGGGGACTTTTTAAGAGACCTGCAAGGAGGCCATCATATGTTCTTAGTGGATCTTGCTGGAATGGAAGACATTTGGCAGCAGCCAAGGTGGTCTGAGTCTTTTACTGCCCTTCCCAGGCCTTAAAGCCATCAGAGAGAGGCAGAACTGCACACAAGCCAGGACCAGGTCAGCAACATGTCTGTCCTTCTCAGTGTCTGTCTGTTTGCCTGTTACTTTTTTCTTTAGGTTCCAGAGAGCAAAAGTGCATTTCATTTCTTAGGACCATGCTAGAGTTTGGATCCGAAATGTTCTTCAAAGACCCATGTGTTAAAGGTTTACTCTTCAGCTAGGCCCTTCTGTGAGGTGGTAGAACCTTTAAGAGATGGGGACCTAGAGGGGAGTTTTAGGGTTTTGAGACATGCTCTCAAAGAGGACTGTGGGACCCCAGACAACGACTCCTCCTCCTCCTCCTCCTCCTCCTCCTCCTCCTCCTCCTCCTCCTCCTCCTCCTCCTCCTCCTCCTCTTCTTCTTCTTCTTCTTCTTCTTCTTCTTCTTCTTCTTCTCTCTCTCTCTCTCTCTCTCTCTCTCTCTCTCTCTCTCTCTCTCTCTCTTCCTTCTCTGCCACTAGACTCCCTTCCAAGAAAGTGTTACCTCACCACAGTCCCAAAAGCAAAGGAGTCGACTGACCATGGACTGGAACCTCCAGTGGGTCAAAATAAACCTTTCTCTTTAGAAATTTATGATTTAAGGTATTTGTAATAGTGACAGAGAATTGACTCAGACCAGTCAAGCTGAACAGACTAATCCAGCTAAAGCAGCCAGAACCAGTGGAGTCCAGCAGAGCCAGCAGTTCTGGTCAATCATGAAGACACACCACCCAACTACTGAAGATCACTTACTTTAAATCCTCTCTTACAGTATAAATCCAAAATCTCACAACCTGTGCTATTTTCTTTGATTCACTCATTCAAAGAAAAAACAACAACCCAAACCCATCTCAATTGAAACAGCCACTTTTCTTGCCACCGCCCGACAACAGACACAATACAGACTAATACATTTCAAGCTTGCTCTTCTTTTTGAAAAAACACTCAGCTGGAGTGACAGAAGAGTTTAAGCCACATTTTTCATGTTCTCCTTTGACCTCAACTTGTTGGAAAAATCACCACTGAGAATCTGGGTCCATGTTCTGATTGCTCTCGTTACTCATCACTCTCTGGCTGGTGGATCTAGGGGGTAGGAGGAGTGCTGAGAAAAGCCACCCACCAAGGGGAGACGTGCGGCACTGGAGGTACCTCTGAAACCATGATGTGCCCCTGTCCTTGGCACATGCTCACCCATCACCAATGCAGGTGGACACAGAGCTGTAATAGATTCCAGGGCCACCCCCTGCCTCCTTCCTGTTTTCTTTTCCCAGCCAGTCAGAGCCTGGCTTGAAGTGTGTGATGCCCCCAAACTTCCCAGTCATTGCCACCTCAAGCTCAGTGGCAGGATCTTGGAGGGCTAGAACAGCAGAGGTGTCAGAGCCACATTGCATCATCCAAGGGCAACATCCCAGAGCAACATCCCAGAGGGCAACGCTCCCTCTCTGCTAACAGGCTGTGACCACAATGCACCACACTCAGTTGTTCTAAGCCTTGAGCTCTGACCTGGAAACAGAAGACCCCTGGGATCCTGGCACTCCTTCAATTCTTCTTTGGCTTTAGTATAATAGTTGACCCTCTTGGGAAGAAGCCAAGGCACAGAAAGATCAAGTCTGGGGTCCAAGAGTCAATGCTGGCTCAGGATTGGGAAGCTCTGTGACCTTGAGCCTCAGTTGTCTTGGGTGTAAAATGGGAATAATGATAGTCCCCTACAAACCTATGTCAGGGGATTATTGTGTGGCTTAAACGGGGTGCCAGCAGGCACTAAGCAAGAAATACACATTGGCTCTTGATCTACGGTCAACAGAGCCTTGCTACCCAAAGTTGCCCCTGCCCACACTCCCACAACACCTTCCTAATCAGTAATGCCTCAGGTGCTCATTCAGCACCCCACTGCACACTCCTCTAGGGGAACACCTGGTCTTATACCCAGAGGGGCATCTGCAGCACCCAGTTCCATGCCTTTGCAACCCACAGCAGCCAAACTAATGAGATGAGAGGATGTCTCACACCAACATGTTACAGTCTCAGCGAGGAAGCTCATTAACTTCAGAGAGGAAGCTCATTAACCCAGAAGGAGACAGGATCCTGGAGTGAGCCAGGGCCTTCTAGCACCATTTATACCTCGGTTAGACCCTGAATCAGGAGTGGGGACCACCTAATGGGCCTGGTGTTTCAGATCACAAAGACCTGTTAGTCTCCTAAACCCCTTCCCACACACCCCTGGACCCACACTCTGCTCAGTTGTGAGTTTCCCAGGAGAAGGCAATATTCTGTCTTGGAAGTATAGGGGCATCTTCTACCTGGAGTGAGAAGGAGCTCAGGTGCCCACAGGGCTGACCTCAGGCCAGATCTCTCCAACCCACTCTGAGAGTAACTAGCTGACTCTTCATTTGCTACTGGGCTGTGTGTGGAGTGAGGGCCGTAAGGCAACATCCCATCTGGAGGCCACTTCACTCACTGCACCGTGAACCATGGAGTCTTCTGCATCCCCCACCAGCATTGAACAGAAAGTTTGGGGTTTTTTTTTCTTTCAATATTCTAGAAGAGACTCGAGAAAGTAATGCACTGGTCTAAGTAGAGGAAGGGGATGGAGAAACAGGGAGGAGGGGAGGTCATAGGGAGGCACCAGGGAACAAACTCCACCAGAAAATGTATGTCCATGTACAAATATACCACAATGAATCTTACTTAGGAATATAATTACAATACACTAATTAAAATAATAATAGCAATAATAAAATGGAGATCAGCAGAGTGGACCAAGTAGATCAGGGGGAGGAAATAAGAAGGTGTTAGGGAATGAGATCGAACAAATTATATTATGTACGTGTACAAATATGGCATAATGAATCTCACTATTAATGTATAATTATAATGTACCAATAAAAATAAACTTTTAAAAGCTGAGTGGGAATTTTTAAAAAGAGTAATTTGGGGGGTGCAGGGGCAAGAGGTAACCAGAGATTGAACTCAGGGGCACTTGACCACTGAGCCACATCCCCAGCCCTATTTTGTATTTTATTTAGAGACAGGGTCTCACTGAGTTGCTTAGCACCTCACTTTTTTGCTGAGGCTGGCTTTGAACTCAAGATCCTCCTATCTCAGCCTCCTGATCCAGACAGTAATGTATTGACAAAAGCTGAAAAGGGACATAAAATCGCCATGTGAGCCCCAAACTGAATATTAGAACAAGACCCTAGCAGTGGCATCCTTGCCAACACTAGAACCAATTCTCACGTGCCACATATACACCACAAATACACATCCTATCATGTGGCAAATAAAAACGGGAAGTGAATTTTATCTTCAAAATAGGGTTCTGCTCAAGCAAGAATCTCCTTGCTTGTCACTTCTTTGTGCAATGGCTAAATAAATCATTCCAGGAGATGGTGTCTGGGCTGGAATTGTTCACAGACATGTTTACACCTTCTAAACCTCAGGTTTTTCCAGTCCATCTGTCTAGCCTGGTTATATCATGACAACGAGATGTTTCATTTTGTTTGGGTCAATCCTTATCAATTCATTTTCCAATGACTAGATTTTAAAATAACATGAATACTTTGAGGACCAAATATTTTATCTTCCATTGTAAAAACAGAAATATACATGATGAGAATATTTTCACTCAGCATATTAGAATATTTGAATCACCCTTAGGAAGACTCTGATGGAATAGAAGAGAGAGCTGAAAGAAATTGGAACCATGATAACAAAGTCAATGTGGTTGATTGAACCTTGCCTGAAACCCATGGTCTGGACTTTTCAATTATATAAGAAAAAGTTCAGGTCACTATAAAATGGATTTTTACTTACATCAAGTGTCTTAATGGATGGAGAAACAGCCCAGGGAGATAACATGACTTCATCAGCCCAAAGAGCAACAGAAATAAAGTCCAGTTACATTGCATTAGGTACCACTTTGTGTCAAAATATTGGGCTGTGTTCCATGTGGTTTAAAACAAACGCAAAATACCCAAATCTTTACTAGCATGAAGGTAGGTCTGTTTTTCAAATCTTACACTAACGAAATCTAACAGAAATAAGATTAAACTCAATCAGATCTCCTTTACTTCACCAAAACAAACATGTGGAGCCTAAATGGTCAGTCATGAATTCTAATAAGTGTTTAGGCTAAAAGGCACAATTTACAATGAACATTTCTGCACTGTTTCCCTCTCTTTGAAAGATAGCTCTGACCCTGGCTCACACTCTTGTGCTTATAGAAAATCTCAAGGCAGCTTTCAGAAAGAAATTTTCTTTTAATTAGCAACATAAATAAGCACTGCTCTGGTGATCAGCCGGCTGTGGTGTGTTGGCTTGCTCCCACTGATCCTGTTTTTAACTGATGCAAAGATCCAAAGAAGAATCAGAAAAAATCATGTTTTAAGTTCACTGCCCACCCTGTTTTGGACCTGAGCATCTGGGGAGCCAGAGGTAGGTGATTTGCTGGATCATAGCAAATCAGGTCAAACCTACAGGGCCAGAGGACCCTGGGTTCATTCCCTCACCCCCACTCAGCCTCCTTCCTGGGAGCCTGATATGCCACAAAGAACACCTTCTGCTCTCACAAGGCAAGAGGCGATTGGCGAGTCTAGGGAGTCTAGGTCCTGTGGGGAGAGAAGGTTGTGCCCAGATTATGCAGAGCAAGAATCTATACCAGATGCACCAACTACCAATGCCAATGGGGAGTATTTGAAAGGAAGAAACCCAGGGAACCACCTCAAGAGAAGGGCCTTGTTACAGTTTGTAAATAAAATGTTACCCCAAAGTTCATATGTTGAAGTCCTGGTCCCAGTGCAGCAGTGTTCACAGGTGAGGCCTTTGGGAGTTGACTGAATCACGAAGGCTCTGGCCTCATGAATAGATTAGTCCACTGATGATTCACAGAATAATAAACTTTTGGAAGGTGGTAAAAACGTTGATAGGTGATGCCTAGTCGGTCATTGGAGGCCTGCCTTTGATGGGTATATTTTATCCCTTTCCTCTTACCATCTCTCTCTTCTTCCTGGACACCATGAGGTGAGCAGCTTTGCTTTACCATGCACTCTCCCCTGTGATGTTCTGATGCATCTCAGGCTCAGAAACAACGGAGTCAAGTGACTATGGACTAAAATCTCTGAAACCAAGAGTCCTTTAAGTTGATTTTCTCACATATGTTGTCACAGCAATGGGAAACCAACAACAGGTTTCCACAGCTTTCTCACATGGTACCCCCAGAGAAGCCATGCTGTCACAAGAGTTTCGGGTGGTCCTCAAAGCTGACAGAGGGGCTTGCAAAACCCTCCCATGATAGGCAATCAAGCCCTTTGATTGATGAATCAAATGATGATGGGAAGACCACACTCCTGACATCGGGTTAACTGGCTCTAAAGAGAACAATGTCCCAAAGGAGATGCCATCCAACCCCATTTGCTCCAGAAAAGGAGGAGGGGCCAGACAGAAGGGGCCAGAGCCCAGGAAATCCACTGGGTAACAGGGAAGTTGAGACAGAGAAAGAGTTATGGAGAGATTGAGGGGGAAGGAGGTGCGAGGGGAGCCAGAGGCCAGGCCTAGATCATGGGTCCTGAGCCAAGTGGAGAGATGGCTGCAGTGCATCCTGGAATGGTGCTTGCTCAGAGCTCAGCTTGCCGCAAACATTTCTGGGAAGCTGAGCAGATGTCAGCATGGCTGCCACCCTGGAGCTTGCTGAAGCCACAGAGAGCCAAGGGGGCCAGACCCACAGGATTTGAAGATCTCCATGTCTCCCGACCTGCCGAATGCAGAGCCTTTTGGACTAATCAAATGCTTTCAGGCCCATTAAGCAGCTTTGGCTGCTTGAGATTCTTAATGTGTTTGGAAAAATACAATCCAGCTCCTGGCGTGAGCAGAATCCTTTCAACTGCCTGCTGCATTGCAAGTCTGCAGAAGAAAACTGGAGTCTGCTCACCCTCCTGCAGTCCTGGAAGAGAATGTGACAAACTGTTCCTTCCCGCAGGGTATACCTGGTGGCTTATCACGAAAGGACAGAGACCCCATGTCAACTCAACAAATAAAATTCCTCACAGTTGATTCTATTACAGCTCATAAGTTAGCAAAATAGCTCCATGATTGAAAAGAAGGTGGAAAAAAAGAATCTGCCCTCCAGAACATTAGCAATCATGGCTCCCTTAGGTGTACTACAAATAAGTTGCATTGCCCAACAGCTGAACACTGGGGAACTCCTTGCTCTCCCTTCTATCCCATCATTAACATAACCCAATCCCAATCCTAGGTGTCCCACCCAATTTGGGGGAGCAAGATGCAGTACAGCTACCCCCGGTCCAGGGCCCACTGATTCAATCCATGACATGAACAAGTTGGAAGGCTATCCAAACCTGCCTTTGGCAAATGACCAAGGCCATCACCTTTGAGTGAGATGGAAGCTTGAAAGAGAGGAAGGGAGACGGGAGCTAACCTGCCCACTCTAGCACATAGCAGCCCTTTGCATAAGCTGTCACCACACCCCTTTGAGATAGATTGTTTTGTTTTATTGTCTCCATGTGTCAGTATCAGACAATGGCTTAGGTCCTATCTGTACAGTCACACAGCCCCTAAGTGGCAGAGCTGAGATTTGAAGCTATGTCTGCCTGAATCCACAGGGTGAGCTGTTCTCACATACTCTAGACTGAGGATGGGGGCAGACAAGGGACTGAGTCCAAATGCCACCACATCTGACTCTCTGAGAGATATTTAAAGCAAGCTCTCACTTCTGTGTGCTCCTCAGCATGTCGGTGTTATGTAATGAGACATCTAGACAGGGTATATGCTGGATGCAAACAGGGCCATGACATGAACACAAGTGGAGGGCGCCTCATTGGGCCTATTCCAGCATGCTCCAGGAGGTGGGCATGCTGAACACAGGCTACCGATAGAAACTGGAAGCAGCTCTGGGCACCCCAGCAGCTGAGCTGGCCCTACCTGTGTGATCGTTTGCTTGCTTTAACAAGCCAGTGTCTTTTGTGTCCTACATTCATCTCATTCCCAGGCTAGCAGGGCTCAGTCACAGCCAATGGAATCAGGAAATTCCCAGTTAGACCTACCCCAGTCATCAGAAAAATCCTAAAATGTTCTAAGGCATGGAGCAAGGCCAGAGAACAGCTATTTATTTAGTTAGGGGGGCAGGGACTAAGGACTAAATGTCTATGTCCCCTCAAATTCAGATATAGAAGCCTAATCCCCAATGCAATAGTATTAAGTGGGAGGGGGCCTCTGGGAGGTGACTATGTTATGAGGATGTAGTTCTCATGAATGGGAGTAAAAGACAGGAAAGAGACAGTCTCTCTCCTCTCCCTCCCTCTCCCCCTACTCAGAACACAGCAATAAGGTGGCCACCTGCAAATCAAGCAGATGGCAGCATGGCTGCAACCATTTCTCATGAGGGATTAAGCAGCGACTTTGATCTTGGATTCCCCAGCTTTCAGAATTATGGGGAATAAGTTTCTATTGTTTAATCCACTTGGTGATATTTTTGTTAGAGCAGAGCAAACCTACCATCACAGGCACACATAGTCTTCACACTTAAGAAGAAAAATAGTGGCATAGAAGGAAACTAACCAGTAAGGTGAAACTGATTTCTCCATTCTGAAAAACTTAATTAAGGAAAAATTTTAATCTGTGGTTAAAAATCTGCCTACTAGTAATGCACCAGGACCAGAAGCTGCCCTCAAACTCCTGGGCTCCATCAATCCTCCTGCCTCAGGCGCCCAAGTAGTTGGGGTTCCAGGTGCATGCCACTACACCTGACTTACTGGTAAGCTTTAACAAGACCACCAAGGAACAGATCACCTCAGTCTTACACCAACTGCTCTCTAGAAGAGAAAAGGATGGGATGTTAAATGTTATGGGCCAAATAAGACCTGTACAATAAAACTCAGGAAAGACAGAACAAACGAGGAAAATTATAGGCCAAACTCATGTAAACACAGATACAAAAATCCTAAGAAAACAGCCAAGTGAACCCAGAACTTTGTAGGAAGAATCATGACGAAATATGGGTTTATCGTGAGAATGTCAACAGCATAGTATTAGAAAGGCTATTAATGGTATCACATAATTCATCACATTAACAAATTGTCTCAATCGATGCAGAAACCATCTTAGAAATTCAAATTTATAATGCATTCATAATTAAGGAGAGAAAAAAGAAAATAAACCTTAGCAAATTAGGACCATAAAGGGACTTCCTTAACAGAGTAACTATCTACAAATCTTGGTAAGTACCATACTTAATCGTTAGATATGGTTCTACAGGATAAGATAACACAAGATTTCAGAATATACTTCTTCTGCTTAACACTGTCTCATTGCTCCTAACCAAAGAGAGAAGAAAACAAAAGGAATTGAACAATGAGGCTTGGAGTAATTGATGAGCTCCAACTGTCATTATTTGCAAGATATTTTACAAATTACTCAGCAAGGCTATTGGACAGCAGATCAAGACACAAAACTCAGTGACCATCAGGAAAGGTCGTTTCCATAGAGATGCCACTGAATAGTACTCAAAAACTGATACCTAGTTACTAAACCAATATAAACTAAACTTTACCAAAAAATATCCGTTAGTTTATTGAAAGGCATAAAAGAAGACCTGTCAAAATAAAGACCTTCATGTGCTGTACTCGGGCTTTGATTTGGAGTGTTGACTCTTGAGGGGGCTTGATTCAAGTGTGTAAGATAACCACAAATATACCACAAAGAAACCCAAATGCTATTCAATTAATGTGCACAATAAAAGAATAAAATAAAAAAGCTGGGCATAGTGGCACACAATCTGTAATATCAGCAACTCCAGTGGCTGAAGCAAGAGGATTGAAAGTTCAAGACCAGCCTTGGCAAAACCCTGTCTCAGACTAAAAAACAAATGAATAATAAAGGGTGGGGGTGTAGCTCAGCGGTAAAGCACACCTGGGTTCAAACTTCAGTTCAATAATTATAATAATACAAAATAAGTCTATGCAGGTGCACTGGCCTCCATTCTAAGGGCCAGAACAATGCCAACACAGGGTGCTGTCAAACTTGGAGTTTTGCCAGTATGAGAGTAAAAATGGTATCTTGGTGTGATTTTAATGTACATTTCTCTTGTGTTAAAAGTTGGTCATCTTATTCATACAAAGTACCATTTGCATTTATTTCTCTGTAAATTACCTGCTGAGATTTTTTGCCCATTTTCTATTTTTTTATCCATTTACTGTTAATTTTTATTAACTTTATATTTTAGAGGAATGAGCTTTGGGAAAAAAATTTCAAATATTTCTATTGGCTTATTTTTTTTTCACATTCTTATGGTGTTTTCTTCCTCATACAAAATGTTTTTTTTTTTCCTAATGCAATTGGATTTATCAATCTGTTCTTGGGTTGCTTTTGGATTTTTAACCACAATTTGGCCCATCTGCAGATTATAATAAACAATTTGCCTGCATTTTCTTCTAGCTCTTGTGGTAACCTGTCTGGAGCCACTTGAAACATATATTGGTATATGATAAAAGGCATCAAACTTTATCTTTATCCAAGATATAAATAAACCTGGCTATCCAGGTTTCCCAAAATCATTTATAAAAAAAATTCTCTGTAGAGCTGGGGCTTCAGCTTAGTAGTAAAGCACTTGCCAGTCTGGGTGAGGCCCTGGGTTCAACCCCCAGTATGGTCCATAACAAACAAACAAAAAGAATTCTCTCATTTATTGAATAATCTTTAAGTTTCTCTTTCTAAACTTTGGAATTACTTAAGTAGTATTGAGATTGTCTGTGCTTTGCAATTTTGATAGAATCCTACTGTGCAAACATACAAGTTTGGAGATTTTCTATTTTCTTCTTCCCAACATAAATCGGTTGCTTACCATTTGGTGTCTACTGGGGTCAGTTTGGGTCAATTATATTTTTCTAGAAAAGTAATCTTTCTACCCAGATCTTCATATTTTTTGCATGGCTTTATGCAAAATGATTCTCTTTAGTGTACTCCATATTGTTGGTTATTTCCTCATATATATATATATATATATATATATATATATATATATATATGATAAATACATATATATTTTGCATATTTAGTAGTTCTATTTTTTCTTTTCTAATTTATTAAGTTTCCATCTTTCTCATTCTGCTCTCAATTTGCTCAGCTTTTTTATCTAACATTTTGATGTCATACATGTTTATTTATTTTTATACTTGAGGCAAGAGCCACAGCTTTATTTGTATCCCTATAGACTAATATATTTTCATTATCATCATATTCTAGATATTATGCAATTTGGGTTCACATATTTCCTTTCATCAAAGAACTTAGTTAACTGAATTGAATTTTGTAATTTTCCAGACTGTAGATCCTTTTTGAATTTTTTATTCTATGATTAATTTATAGTTTTATTGCACTATGATCACAGAATGTTGCTTATATTATTTCTAGGTTATGGACTTATTGAGGTTTCCTTTATAACCTAATATACGTCAGCTTTCATAAATGTTCTATGTAGTCTTGAAATGAAGTTGTATTCTCTATTACCATGGTACAAGTCTGATATGTTTGAGACATATTTTTTGTCACCTTCCCATGTCTTCGACTGAGAGGCTGTCCCACAGTATCCTGGAATTAGTGTGCTTTTTTTTTAATCTAAGGAATTGCTTATTTTATTTAAGTTTTCATTAGTCCTTTAAGTTAAAAAGTTAACAATAATATACTATATATTATATAGTATACTATACATTTGAAAATTGTATTCTAATTAATGTATATTCATAAGTAATTACTTGAAAAATAATTTTTATTCAATTTTTATGCCTCCTTTTAGTCACTGAATAATTATTCAGTGTGGTGTCTTTATTTTATGACTGCTATTCTAGCACATTATTAAATACATTTTCCAATGCATATGATGCTATTGAAAATAACTTAATTAAAAAATAAAAGTTGAAATCATGGGATAATCATCTACAGTTGATATATTTATAAAACATTTACATTTAATATTTGTAATATGTAATTTAATTTTATGAATCCCTTTGATATGAATGTTTATTATTAATACAAATTTCCTTCTATTTCATTTACTTAGAAATTCCCATTGTTATAAAACATATGATATGAAGGTTATAGTTCAATAAATATTATTAGAAATAAACTGAAATTTTCTTTTTTTTAATTTATTTCTTACATACATGACAATAGTGGAGTTCATTACATTCATAATTATCCATTCACAGCACCATTTTTCGTAACTCTCTATATAAAGTATGTTCATGCCAAATTATGCCATTACACATGAGCTCTCTTATTTTTTGTTTGTTTGTTTGTTTTTGTTTTTGTGTGCTTTTATATCTCCCTGCCTCACCCATGGTTTCTGCTAGTGCAGGTCCTGGCCATGTTATGTGGAGCATACATAACCACAGCTACTACATCTTGTCTGCAAATTGCAGCCATTAGTGTTATACAGTGTCCCTCTTTGTTTCAGTTAGTGTCTTTGTCCTGAATTCTACCCTGGTTGAAATCAGGATTAAAACCATTGATTTTCCTTTTCTTTCTGTAGATTTCATTGCTATAAACCCACGTGTCATTTTCAGCCTTTCTGAATCACTTTAATGTAGACATAATTCCTTTAAACAGTAGAGCACTGGGTATCATTGTGTGAGCCTTCAATAACTCTTCTCTTGTAATAGATGGACTCAATTCATTTGAATTTATTGATGTGTTGGCGAGGTTTGGTTTCCACTTGACTGATCACGTTGTATTCTATTTACTGGGAATATTGCACAATGTGCTCGATTTCCTTTCCTCCTTTAAAATTTTTTTTGTTTTTTTTTAATTTGGGGGGTATTCAGGAAGGTCTATTTTTGCTTCAGTTGTCATCCTTATTCCAATGCTTTTCACTATCTGATTTGTCAATTTTCCATGTTATACTTTGGCTTCATCTTCTTACCTACATAGCAATTAATGAGCTGATTCTTTTTCCTTCTTTTTTCTTCCTGTTCCACCCGTTATTGTAATTGATCACTTCCATTTTGCCAGAAAATATGGCATTTATATCTATCTGCCACATTGATCTCTGCCTTTGTCTTACTCTTTAAAAAAATATTTAATACTCAGTACTTCTGCAAAGTTTCCTACATCATATTTTAATTGAATGTTTGTTTGAGTTTTAAATTGTTGTTACATAGCATATGTAATTACTTATCACCCAAAGTGGATCATTTCTAATATCTCTGTCTTCTAATGTGACCAAAATATTTTCAATAATTATCACAATAACCATTATTTCCTTGGTTGATCTGTAGTTATTAAAGCAATGAACATCTTTTAAAGAAGAATTCCAGTCCTAGAGATATAATTCACATGCAGCAAAATATTTCATTTGTCAACTAAAAATGCCACTTAACAGTGAGAATATTCTACCTCGCACTTGTGCTCTGTTGCACTATTTAAATTTTAAGCACAAATAAAAATGCCACAGGTCACACAGAATGACAGAACTAAAAATACTCACTCCAGGGTCTGCACCTTTACAACTATGTGCTATTGTCGCTTATTTATAATCTGCTGTTTACACAGAGGAATATGCAATGCCAAAGACAGAGGCCACCTCTGAAGGGGGATTAAATGAATCTGGAATGTTCTGAACTTGCTCTAAAAGTATACACCAGTATCTGAGTCTGCATAGATCAAGGTCATTGGTATATTTAGGAATTCTCCAAATAAACTGCCATGTAAGACACAATGCTTATTAAAGCATAATTAATAAAAATGTGCAACTTTGAAGTGTGTAAGCATTACTAGAATTCAACAGTAAAAGAAAAATTGTTTAAGAATTAGACAAAGAAAGGCTTTTATGGGGAGGGACTTTTGCGGGGGTACCTGGGATTGAACCCATGGATGCTTAACCACTGAGTCATATCCCCAGCTCCTTTAAAAACATATTGTATTTAGAGACAGGATCCCATTAAGTTGCTCAGGGCCTTGCTAAGTTTCTGAGGCTGGCCCTCTGAACTGACAATCTGCCTGCCTCTGCCTCCCTGCTGGGATTACAGGCAATTGTCACCACGCCCTGTGGCAGGAGCACTTTTCAACAGACATTGTTTAAAAGTGCTGGAGCGTGATGACAACAGAAGGCACAGTGACATTCGAAAGAGAAGAAACAGTTTCATTATTTTTCTTAAATTACCTACAGGTGATGCCATGCCACTCTGTTGCGTGCATCCAGTGCGAAGCCCACATACCACTAATTCTATTAGATTCCTTAAGTGTGGCAGGTGGGCATAATATTCTTTTGGTTCGTGTATTAAATGATTATAGGCTGGCTAGAAAATTCTACCTTGCACTTTTCAATTTCATGGAAATGGTGTGCCCCTGTTGTCTTGCTTTGCTGTGCTGTCGCCAAGACTGATGTCAAGCTGCTTTCCAATCCTTTGTAAGAAGGTTAACGTGGTCTTTTTGCCTAGAGTCCCACTGATATATCTTTAAAATTTACTACTTTTAGAGCGTAAGTGTTGAGTTGAAGTTGTCCATTCCCAGAATGACAGTGGACTCTTTCCATGTAGATTTGGTTCTCATTTTATTTCAGGAAAGTTTTTTTTTTCTAGTTTGTTTTAGTTTTAAATTTTAGTTCTGGTTCCATTGCCTTGGTTTTATTTTCTTTGGGGTCTCCAATCTTGGATGTTGGATCTTTTTTCCAACTGACACTTTTTTTTTATTCTTTCTACCTCTTCCAGTTCTATTTTCTTGATTCATTTGTATCCCTACTGCACTTTCAGTGGTAGCTATTGTCCCCTTAGAGCATCTTATTATTTACTATTATTTCAAAGATCATTTTATTTTATTTATTTTTAAAGAGAGAGAATTTTTTTAATATTTATTTTTCAGTTTTCAGTGGACACAACATCATTATTTTTATTTTTATGTGGTGCTGAGGATCAAACCCAGCGCCCCGCGCATGCCAGGCAAGCGCATTACCGCTTGAGCCACAACCCCAGCCCTCAAAGATCATTTTATATTTTTCCTCAATTTCTTTCATTACTCAATTCCCATTTCATATCTTCTATTGTATATCCACTTCTACTCTCATTTTTTGAATTGCTGGCTCATGGTGTTTCTTTCACATTTATAATTACCATTAATGTATTTCATTTGTGTCTCCATCACCAGCACCACTTTTCTTTCTTTCTCTCCTTTCTTTTTCCTGTTTCTGTACGTGTAGACGTTGTTACATATCTTGTATCTTTCTTTCTTATGGTACTACTGTGTGAGTTCTAGGTGTGCTTAAACTTGTATTCCTTTTAGTTGGACTTTCTAGTCCACTGGCAAGAGATTAGCCAAGTGGAGCAGCTAGGAAGGGATTCGTGTGACTCGTTGAGGTCTAGTCATGGCCTTTCCTCTCTCTACTCTGAAGTAGTTCCTCTAATTAACAGCAGAGGTTTTCCTTCTCTTCCTACTGCTCCCCTTCCACCTCCTTGGTCTTTCTTGTTTGTATTCTTTGATGCTTTATTTCACCAAGTTTCTTATCTTCAGCTGGTCCCTTCTTCCCATTAACATCAAGCCTTCTGGGAACACCCTTTTGGTGGAATCTCCTGCTCCCAGAAGCTAAACCCCTTATCCCAAGCCTCTCTCTTTCACTCCCTCAACAGTCAATACTCTGAGTTACCAGGTCTCAGACCTGTTTTTGGTATTTCCCCTGTTCTGGGAACTAACCCCAGTTGATGCCATCCCTCTCTGGCACCATCAGGCCCCTACTGCATTCTTGTGTTCGACCCTGAGAGGACTGGGCTCTAAAACTCAGTCTCCTGGTCCTGGAAGTTCACTCCTCCTTCAGATGATTAATGAAGAGATTTGCTACATGAATGGTCTCCTCATTGTGGTAGGATCAATGCCTACAGATGATGTTATTTCTTTCCTGGTTGATCATATGGTTTACAGAGAAACAGATGGGAAGAGTCTACTTTTGGTGATTGCCATTTTCCTACAAGAATCCTTCTTTACCAACATGATTTAAAAAAGAAAAAGAAAACACTGCATGCATAGATGGAAAAGAAATCTTGAATAAAAACAACTTCATACCCATTATAAATACAGTGGAAAAGCACAGTTTTTATAAACAATAAGACCTAGGGTAATTCATTTTTGAAGAAATTTGGCATAAATTAAATAAAAAACAGAAGAAGCAATTTACATGGTGAAAGAAAAATGGAAGCAGGGATGATTGTGCTGATAGTCCTGGTGTCAGGTTTAGTCTGAGGGACTCTAAGTAGGCTAAGCAATGTGAAGGCAAAACACTGGTGTCATGCGTGTGCCTAGTAACTCAAATGGGAACTGTTGTGTCTGTGTGCACACACACGTGTATACACCTGATTGTATGAATGAGAAAGAGAGGGCATTGAAATGGGGCTTCCTTTACCAGTTTTCTGCCCTGCTTCACCCACTTACCACTCTCACTGGGCTCAACCCCAACCTCCACCTCAGAAAAACAAAATGAATAGGAATGTTCTTATCCTCCCTCATACTGTGTGAAGTTTTCTGGTCCTAACAACTATTAAAATTATATGACATAAGAATGAATTTTGCAGAACATTTTAAGTGACAAAATGTAGACATAGACTTAACTACATAGAAAAAGTAAAGTGTATTTCTAAAACTGTTCTTTAAAATTAATGTCAAGGGGCTGGAGGTGCAGCTTCAGTGTTAGAGTGCTTGCCTAGCATGTGTGAGGCTCTGGTTTTGATCCTCAACACTGAAAAAAAAAAGCAGTAGGAATAATAACAAATTATTATTCCAATTATAGTAATTATAATACATAGTGTATTATGTTATATATTATATATACTATGCTATACACATTATATATTATATAATCATGTTCTACAAATAAATTTATATTCAGACAAATTTTGTTATATAAAATTTGGTAATAAATAATAGAATTATAACCATAGGAATCAGAAGATATGTGCTTCTGTATATTATTTTCAAAATCATTGGCATGGGCATTCACAACTATTTTGCAACAGGTAGGTAGTCTGGTATGCATTGCATTATTTGGGTTTTGCAGAATAATGGAAAAGGTCTAATATCATTCTGCACCTAAAGGAAAACATGAGGACAGATGAGAGGCAAAGCCACCCAGTCTGAAAATCATATTCCAATTTGAACAGGCAGTGAAAATCTCTAGTGTGCTTCTGAAATTGATGAATTCACCAAGCCAGGCAGGTAGTTAGGAAGTTCTGCACATCCGGCCTCCCTTGAGGGAGACTGGCATTTCCTTGGCAGACACAACACCTCAGACAGGCTGTGCAAGGAAGGATCTATCTCCGATTCTGGATTCAACACCTAAGGGAGAACATTCTGGGAACTAGAGAATAATTCATGCCTGAGTCCATCTCACAGCTCCACATGGAGTTTTGGCCCCTTTAATCCTTAACCATACTTAGTCTCCTCATCAGTCATGGGAATCACTGTCATTGCTTCATGGGTACCCTGGAGGTCACCTCCATTTTTTGGATATCTCAGCAAACCCCTTTCTGTGTAAAAGGTCAGGAAGCTGAGGATTCACCAGAACATGTGCTGGTTTGTCGGGGAAACGTTTCAAAACACACCCTGAGTTTCCTTTGATCTCCACATTGAAAGCCCAAGCAGAATGTGAAGTTATTTTATTTTTTATTTAAAATAGGAAGTTAAAACTGCTTTATCACCTTAAAATTTATTTCAATATTCTTTTAGTTGACTTAGTCTGTGAGGACTGGTGTGGTAAAATCAGAACCACTTAAAGGGCAGCATGGGACTGGCTAAGATCTACTCAGGTATCATCAGAACTAATCAGAACTTGAGCAGATTCACTGCAGACACACAGCTCTCCATATTATTTTCCTACAAATCAGACTTATCAATATCAGCACATGCTCATAGACCTTCCAAGTTTGCTCCTACACAAATATAATTGTGTCCTTGATAAAAAAAAAAAAGGGGAAATTTGGCACAGACACACAGATAGTGAGAATGCCACATAAAGGTAAAGATAGAGCTCTATAAGCCAAAACTTATCATAGATCACCAGCAAAACACCAGAACAGAGGAGAAGACCAGAACAGGTTCTGCCTTATGGTCCCCTGAAGGAACAATCCTGCTGACACCTTGATCGCAGACTTCCAGCCTCCAGAATGGTGAGGAAATGAATTTATGTTCATGTTATCTTCCAGCCTCTATAGATCTCTGGGTCTGTTTTTGTGCCAAATGTAAAAAGAAGGTTTGCTGAAGGTCACTATTGTTTGAATGTGGTCTTTCACCACAAAACTCATGAATGAAATCGGATTCTCACTGTAGCAGTGTTGGGAGGAGGCCTATAAGAGAGATTCATGTCTTTCTTGCAATACTGGATTAGTTCCCCCAGAAATGGGTTAGTTATCATGAGAGTCAGCCATTATAAATTAAGTCCACTCCTTTGATCCCCTCTTTTCCACACATGCAGCTCTTGTCCTTCCACTTGCCTCCATAAGATGCCACATCACGTGGCTCTCACCAAAGCTAAACAGACGCTGGCACCAATGCTACTGGACCTGCAGGACCATGAGCCACAATAAATCTCTTTTCTTTATAAATTATCCAGTCTCGGTTGTTCTGTTATAGCAACACAAAACAACAGTTTTCTCATCAGTCACATGGGAATCTGTATCATTACCTCATGAGTACCCTGGATAAAGCTCTAAAAAAGACAAACCAGAAAAGAATGGTTATTCAGATAATCACCACTAGGGGAATAAGGACTCAGAGACAGATGCAGCCTCCTTCACCCAACCTGTCCAAGATACTCTGCATCACCCAGAGTCATGAGGCACTACCTAGTGACGGGGATATCCATACTACCACTCATCTTCAGTTATCTCTAGAAATTTCTAGAGTCACCTAGATAGAGGGTGCATGGATTGAAAGGAAAGAGAAACCGGGAGACAGGTTAGTGAGAAATGAAAGACGGAGACCAGGCAGAGATACACATGAGAGTTTATTTGTCAGAGGTGACAAATAAAGGCACATCTCTCCAAAGACGGAGAGAGGCAAAGCAGGCTTGGGGTTTGGGACTTTTATGGGGCAGGCTCAGGGATTAGAGCCAGGTGGGTCCTAATGCAGGTGGTTAATGGTGGGGTTGGTATGAGGGAGGAGTGAGCCTTTCTCAGAAACACTCTTGGGCAGGAAAGCAAAATTTTTCTTAAAATGGTGGCTGTCACTTAAGATGGCCATCCAGATGCTAAGCAAGGTCCTTATATGGATTCCAGGGCCCTTGACCCCGAGGGTTCTGCCATAGCTTCTCCCCTCACCACATGGCATCAGAACAGTGCACTCCACATAACCCAATGTTTCCTCTTTCTCTTTCTTATTGCCCAAACTTCTCAGTGATACCACTAAAGGAATGTTCCAGATCTTGAACCCAAGGTGCTTGCCTACCAGCATCTCTCCTTTCCAAATGTACCTTCTGGTGTTTCGTGGATCTGAACTGGCAATGTGGCAGAATCACAAAAAAGAAATGGGCGTGCTGCCAAGTGTCATGTATTCAGCTGCAGCATACTTAGAGCACAGGCAAAAAAACAAAGCTTTGAGGCAGGATTCAGGGAGACAGCAGTGTTGCCAGTTGCATGGCTGATAAATCTCCCTGAATGCCCACGGAAAACACATACAGCAACTACATGGTATATGAAAACCCAAAACACACAGACAACATTTACAACACAACAAAAGGACAATGTTTCCCCACAAACTCAAAAATACAAGCAAGGTGGAAACAAGCTATTAATAGTCTCAAGACCTGTGTGGTCTCGGCATCTGCAGAAGACACTAAGGGAGCCAGCAGGTTGGTAGGAAACTGAGAACAGGAGGGCCCCAAAATAACCAACAAATATTCACGGAGAAGCCTGGCAAGACAGCAGAGGAGGGAGCCAGAAGGGACTTGCCCACAGCCACAGTGAAAGAGCCTCAGTGGGCACCACGGTGGTGCAGTCTCTTGGAATTGAAAGCAGGGCTGTTCCCAATTCACAACCAGCCCTGGGCAAACACCCCAGGAAAGGCATCAGAACGAAGCAGGACAAAGACTGCAGAAACAGAAGGTCCAGGAAAACATGGGGAAGGGATGTAGAGATTCAGGTGGTTCAGGAAGTCAGAACTTTTTTACAATACTACATATAAATAACAAAAAAAGTTCCTAAGAATGTAGAAAAGTTATCCTGAACCATGTCTCCTAAAAGTTCAGGAAAACTAATTTCATATGAAAAAAAGAGAAGAAGAAAAAAAGAAAAAGATCAAGATGAAATATTATACAAGATCATTACAAGGGGGAAAAAAAAGCAGAATAACCTCCCTCCAATCAAAGAATCCAAAAATACATGCTCACAGAACGGTTACCTTTGTTCCAAAAGGAGCTAAGAGAAAGTAAGAAAAGACATTGAAAAATGATGTGAATCAAAATTAGAAATACTCAGAAACTGAGTGATACAACTCAAGAAAGAATTAGAAATACAATCACTTGTAGTGAAAAATTATGTTAGGGGGCTGGGGATGTGGCTCAAGCGGTAGCGCGCTCGCCTGTCATGCGTGCGGCCCGGGTTCGATCCTCAGCACCACATACAAACAAAGATGTTGTGTCCGCCGATAACTAAAAAATAAATATTAAAAATTCTCTTCCTCTCTCACTCTCTCTTTAAAAAAAAATTGTTAGGAATTTAGATGTAACCTAAAGGAGCACAAGAGCATAAAAAGAAAAGGAATTCCATTTAAAAAATAGTAAGTTAAAAGGAGGAAGAGTGTTGAAACATAAAACTAAAGAGAGAAAAAAGAAATTCTAGACAAAATAACAACTACAGGAGGAAACCAGAGCGAAGAAGATCGGTTCACAGCAAGAGATCCTAAATAAGAAAACAAGAGCAAGGGAAGAACTACTGAAACCTTACTTCAACAAACATTTCTTAAATTAAAAAAAATTAATTACAGATTGAAAGAGTCCACCAAGTACCTAGGAATATTGATCCAGAATGATCAATATTAAGATACATTCTAGTAAAATTACTAGACTTCTAAAAATAGGAAAAATATCTATTGAGCATCTACAAAGATCTATTGAATATCTAAAAATAATTTCCTTTCTCTTATATCACATGTAAGAAAGAGAAAATTAGATTATCATCAAACGTTTTGACAGTAACAATTACCACCAGAAGAAAATGGAGTAGTATATTTTAGGGAACTAAAAGATTTACTATATAGCAAATCTTTCAAGGACAAAGGCCAAGAAACAGGTATCTTCATGTTCATATGATATTGCTGTGTCTTTACATTATCTTCCCTCTGTATGTGATGTGTCCAAATTTTCTCTTCTTATAAGGACACAAGTCATTTGGATTAGGGTCCTTGTCAATGTTCTCATTTTAACTTGATAACCTCTGCAAAGACCATTTCTCCAAATAAGGTAACTCTCTGAGAGTTGGGAATTCCAATATGTAATTTTAGGAAAGATACGGTTCAACCCAATAGAGTGGTCATGAGCATCAACAGCCACTAAACTCATGAAAGAGGGATGTAGAGACATTTCATGCTTCCTCCAATCTTGCCAAAGGGATGGAACCCAAGCCTGGTGAAGGGACTGGATCCAGCTGCCAATGTCCAAGACAGAAAGGACAAAAGAATACTTTGAACTTCATCTGTGTATCTATAAACAAAACAGATGCATTCCCAAGATCAAATACCCCAGATCTTCAACAGTGTTTTAGCCAGCATTTTCACTGCTGTGACCAAAAGACCTAACAAGAACAATTAGAAAAGTTTATTTGGGACTTACATTTCAAAGTTCCTAGTCTATAGCCAGCTGGCTCCATTCCTCAGGGCTTGGGATGAGGTAGAACATAATGGCGGGAAGAGCGCAGTGGAGACGTCATACCAGGAAGCAGTGAAAGTAAGCTCTTTTCCACAAAGACAAAATATAAACACCATAGGCACACCCCCAGAAACCCACCTCCTCCAGCCACACCTTACTTGCTACAGTTACCACCCAGTTAATCACTATCAGGAGATTAATGCACTGATTAGGTTAAACCTCTTATAACCCAATCATTTGATCTCTAAATCTTCTTGCATCGTCTCACAAATGAGCTTTTGGGGGACACTTAATATCTAAACCGTAACAAACATATTTTGTAAGGAAAACACAGGAATAGATAATATGGTGATTTCTCAAATTTTTAAAACAGAATTACCATATCATCGTTTAACAATTCTTCTTCTGGGTATATACCCAAAAGAATTGTAAGCAGGGTCTCAAAGAGATATTTGTATACCCATGTTCATAGTAGTATTATTGGACAGTACCCAAAAGGTGGAAGCAATCCAAGTGTCCATCAGCAGGTAACCTAATGTATAAAATGTGATGTATTCATATAATGAAATAAAGAAAATTCTGGAACATGTTACAGCATTATACTAAGTAAAAGAAGCCCCCCGGCCTCCACACACAGTATGATTCTTCTTATATGAGGTACACAGAATAGTCAAATTCATAGAGAAAGAGAGTAGAATGATGGTTGCCCGGGGCTGGCAGGAAAGGGGATGGGGGGTTAGAGTTTATTGGGTACAGAGTTTCAGTTTTGTGCAATGGAAGGAATTTTGGAGATTAGTTGCACAACAATGTGAATATACTTAATGCCACTGAGCTGCACACTTGAAAAAGGCCAAGATGGTAAATTTTATATACAGAGGTTACCCACTTAGTACAGTTTGGAATTGACCTTATTTGGACATAATCTGCCAAACTTCCACTGGGATTGGCTGGGAGTCAGTTATTATTGGTGAGCCTCAGTTGCTTGATTAATAGTTGATTAGTTGACATATGGGTATCATGCTTGCCTGTGTGTCAAGCTGCGTCACAGTTCACTATATACAGAGGCCACCTGGGATGAAATTTAATCACTTAAATATGGAGGCTGATTTGGGCCAAATTTAACACAATCAAAGCTGGACATGGTGGCACACGCCTATAATTCCAGTGGCTTAGTAGGCTGAGGCAAGAGGATCACAAGTTCAAAGTCAGCCTCAGCAAAAATGAGGCACTAAGCAATTCAGTGAGACCCTGTCTCCAAATAAAATACAAAATAGGGCTGGAGGCTTGGCTCAGTGACCGAGTGCCCCTGAGTTCAAACTCTGATACAAAAAAAAAAAAAAATTCATGCCCATCTTTATTCATTGAAACCTTTGGATCTCGCCCTCTTCTCATCACAGCACTCTGTCAACTTCCTCAAACCCATACCCATAGTTTTAAACCCTGGATTGCCACAAAAGTCTCCTGGGCAGTTTTCAAAACGTACTGATGTCTATATGTAAAGTCCTTGTATTGTCCAGGAAAAGGTGAAAGTATCAGTTAAATAGATTGTATAATCACTGTAGTCTGATTAGTCAACACTGTGTGTTATAATCTCTAGAACAACCAGTAAAAGGACAATAAAGGAACCCAACCCTAAGGAGCTAGTGGGGGAGGGATGGAAAATAAAACAAATTTTTAAAAGGAAAGAAAGATCTCAGACATGACTAGGATTATTTCAAAAGATCTCAGGGGCCAAGTTGAAGACACATTCATTGGCCAGAGACTGAACATCCTGAGCTTCAATAAGGATGACAATTGTCATAGTTGTCATAGTTTGAACCCTATCCAATATGTTCACAAGTTTTTAATGATAGTTTAAAAAAATTAGTTGGTCCCCTTTGGAAGGTCATGGGTGTTATGGTTTGGCCCACACGGTGGGCCAAAACTCATGTGAAGGCTTGATCCCCAGTGTGACAGACTCAGGAGCCCCAGGAGTAGATAATGCTGTCCTGTGCAAATGGTTAGCTATCACAGAAATGGGCCCCCTTTTCTCTCTTGTGCACACACTTACTTTCCCTTCTGCCTTCCCCCATGAGGCCTTCACAGAGCAGATGCTGGTGCCATGATCATGGACTTCTTTGCCTTCAAAACCAACAACCCAAATAAACCTCTTTTTACAAATTAACCAGTCCCAGGCATTCAGTTTAATCAACAAAAAGTTGACCAAGAAAAATGTCAAAATAAATTTGTCATCTTCAAAATTAATAAATGCTTTTTCTCTATGAACTGTCCCGCTGGTTAACCAAATACCAGAAGGGTGGTACCTCTTTACAGAGCAGTACAGCTGAGAAGTAAAAAAGAAATGAAAAAATTAAAATATCACTTCATTTAAAAAATATGCTTAAAAAAATACTAAAGTCTGGAATCTATACCCCATAGACCAGTTAAACCCAAATCCCTGGGAGTGAGGCCCAAAAAGGTATGTTTAAAAATGACCTTCAATGGCTAGGCTGTGTAACCAGAGTTGAGAACAGCTGGGAATCCCTTCAACTTTCTGACTCTTACCTTTCACAAGCTTCTCCTTCTACCTACCTCATGTGCCTGTTGAATAACAGGATCCTGTTCTTCCATTTGGAATCCCCTTCAGAAATCTCCCCTCACCAAAAAGACACTTAGTCCTTCACATTCGGCTCAAAGCCTCCTTCCTCCAAAAAGACACCCTTGATTTTCCACAGAATTAAGTGACTTTCACAGTTTCACCAAGATATAACTTATGTACCATAGAATTCACCCACGGTAAGTGGGAACCATTTTTACTGAATGTTGCTCAGGCATTACCACAACGCAGGTTTAGACCATGCATCAACCCCAATGCTCCCTTCATGTCTGTTTGCAGCGGATCTCCACTTATATCCCCAGACCTAGGCAACCTCTCATCCTGCCTTCTGTCCCTGTAATTAGTCATTTTCTAGAAATGTCCTATAAACAGAACTGTACAACATGTAGTCTTTCATGTTTGGCTTCTTTCACTCAGCCTAATGTTTCTGAGTGCACTGGGTATTTTTAAATGTACATGAGGGTTTAGTATTTAAAGTTATCCTGAATGAATCCATTAATAAGCAAATGAATCATTTCATATTGTGATTCATCATTCCCCCATTTATTTATTACATTAAATAATGTTTGCGTCTTGGTCAACCTTGGACTCAGCTTCCTCTCGGGTGATTTGCATTCTGGCCCACATGATAGATTTGGCTTGATGGAGGCAAAGACGTTGGGGCCAGAGTGCTCATTCCATTTTCACCCACTGTTAAGGTTTGTCCCCCTCAAAATTCAGTTGCTGAGATTTTGGTCTCCAGTGTGTTGGTGTTAATGTGACAGAATCTTTAGGAGCTGGGGCCCAATAGAAGGCAATTAGGTCATGGGGGCACCATCCTCAAAGGCGATGAATGCTGGTCCCACAGGAGTAGATTATTTCTCCCTGCAGAGGGGTATTAAAAAGTGAGGATACTCCTTGGTCCTTCTGCACACAGCCAATTCTCTTTCCATGTCTCCACCATGTTGTAATGCAACCGAGGAGTGCGGGGGGGACAGCTTGCCAGAGCACTAACACCATGCTCTTGGAGCCCTCCAGTCACAAGAATAATGAGCCAAATAAATCTCTTTATAACTTACCCAGTTTTGAGCATTTTGTTATAGCAACCCAAAACAGACTAATACATCCATTTACATAACAAACCCACCCAGTGCCTGAAGTTTCAGTTCAAAACTGGTAAGCCTAGGAGGGTCTGAGAATCCACTTGCATACTTTGCACTGCTAGAAAACCATCCATGTGTCGGTTAGGGTTTCTAAGATACGTAGATGTCAGAGGCTTATGAAAACTCAAACTGTTCTTAGGCAAAGCTTGTCCTTATACAGTTTTACAGTTTTCAGAGAAATGAGCTTCCCAAGAGTAGGTGCTATCTCTAATTCTCTTCTGCATGCCCCAGGCTCCAGGTATATCAGGGCAGTCCATGAAAACTGCTTAAAAATTGAAAATGCTAAAAGTGGGAGATAGTACATGGCAAATATATTCATCTGTTTAGGCTGCTATTGGCTAACAAAGTAACATGTACTGGGTGAAGGAAAAAATAGTTTCCCTACTTCTGGAAGCTAGAAATCCAAGATCAAGGTGCCAGCAAGGATGGTTTATTCTGAGGCTACTCTCCTTAGCTTGCACATGGCCATCTTCTCCCTGGTATTTACATGGCCATCCTGTGTGTGTGTTTTGAGGTACTTGGGACTAAACCCAGAACCTCACACATGCTAGCCAACCATTCTACCACTGACCTACAGCTCCAGCCCCTTTTATTTTATTCGAGGCCCAGTCTGGCCTCAAATTTGCAATCCTTCTGCCTCAGCTTCCCAAGTCACTTGGATTATAGGCATGTGCACAGTGCCTGTCTTGTTTTAATTTATTCATCTCTTTAAAGACCCATTGCTAAATAAGATCATATTCTAAGGCACTAGGAATTAGACTTTCAACATGTGGATTTAGGGAAAGCACAATAAGCCCCTAACAGAGACTGATGATATCATTTTATTTGCTTTTGTGTATATTTGAAAAGTTCTACAATGCAAACTTAGCTTAAAATAGAAAAGATTTGTTTAATGAATAGTCCCTTGCTGACCACTGAAGTACTAAAAATATGACCATAGCTAAATAGGGAAGGTCTTGAAAATTTTATGATATTAAAAAGACATTTCTGTAGTCAAAACAAAATTGGGGAACAACTACTAAAAAAAAAAAAAAAAGATTCTCCTGCTTTGCAAGTGTAATGAGGTCCACAGAGTCTGGGGTTGTCTCCTAACATTTAAATAGGCTCAGAATTTGATAAGCACTGGAAAACACAGAAGCCATTAACTCCAGGCGGAGCTGCACTGTTCATGAGTTCTCATCAGTTTCAAACCCCACCTGGGGCAGGCTGCAGGCAATCACACGCGGCTATGCACCACTGGCAAAATGAAATCATTAATGTCTGATAATTAACTCTTCAGCAAGAGACTTACCTACAGGAAAATGTAGCCCATTCATCCAGTCTCAAGTCTGCTCTGCTACCCCTGATGGTTCATTACATTGAGATATTAAGAAGCATAGGCACTTTTCCCAAGATGTTGTTTTTATCTTAACCTATTTTTGCACTTACAACACTTCCCAGGTCCCTTCTGGATCCATCAGGATAGGGTAGGTTGTGCTGCAGTAACAAACAACTCCTAATTCAGTGTGCCTTTGCTCAGTAATGGTTTCTATGTTTCTCAAGTCTATTGTGAGTCAAAGGCAGACAACAGTCCCTTGATATTAAGACACCTCCTCCTTAACATATTCACCTAGGGTTGATGTGATTGAGGAAAAGAGCCTGGAAAGTCTCTTAAAGCTTCTACCCCACATGTCACTGCTACTAACATTTCATTGGCCAAAGCAAGTCACATGACCATATCTAACTTTGAGGAAGTGAAGAAGCACAATCCTCACATGCGCCCAGAAGAAGAAATATTGGTACTTATGCAGTCCACTTCAGCAAAGACACCCATGGCAAGGCACACATCCTTCACATGTTCCATTTTGGCTTCTCTGATTTCAGCACAGTAAGAAATGGTTGTAGGGCAACTATGGAAGGACTGGTACAGACAACACACCAAACCAGACAGTGCTTCCAGTTCACTGAAGGACAGTATCCTGGACACACCAATTCCCACAGAAGCCACTGGTATAGTTCAGACCTGGAATATCCCCTAAATGCCCATGCAATGAAGGCCTGATCCTCAGCTTGATGCTATTGAGAAGAGGTAAAAGCTTCAAGAGATAAGGCCTAGCAGAAGGTCTCTGGGTTGTTTGGGAAATGTGCTCTTGAAGGGGTCGGTGGGACCCCACTGCCTCCCTTTTTTTTCTTTCATGTCCCTGCCACAAGGTAAACAGTTTTCTCTGCCATGCACCTCTGCCATGATATGCTGCCTGGCCCATAACAATAGTGCCAATTGATCGTGGACTGAAACCTCCGGAACTATAAGCTAAAATAAACTGTTCCACCTTCTACACTTATTGTCTAAAGTCTTTATCATAGTATTAGAAAGCTTACTAACAGAATCACCAAAGCAGCGTGGAGAAGGTCAGATTTGCAGATACAAGGGGCAGCATCCCCACCACCAACATCCTTAAGCCTGGTCCATAATGAGCAGCACTGCCTTTATCTCTCAACACCCCTCTGCACAGCCTCCCCAACACAGAGCACTGTGCAGCTCAGCAGGCCACAAAACTCTTGCACAAGGCCAGGTGCTCCTTACCTTTGATCCTAACATAAATGCCAATCAAAACCATGATGGGATACCACCTCACTCCCAGCAGGGTGGCCACTATTAAAAACAACAACACAGAAAATAACATTTGGTTGAGAATATGGAAAAATCGGAATCTTTATGCAGTGTTGGTGGGATTATAAAGTGGTGTAGCCACTGTGGAAAACAGTGTTGCACTCCCTCAAAAACATAAAAATAGAATTTCCCTATACTCCAGCAATTCCTCTTTGGGGTTCATATATATCCAAAAGAAAAGAAAGCAGAGATTCTATATGCCCATGGTCACAGCAGCATTATTCACAGCAGCCAAATGGCTGAAACAACCCAATAGCCCATCCTGGGATGAATGTATAAACAAAATGTGTTTTGTACATACAATGGAATATTATTAATGCTTAAAGAGAAAGGAAATCTTCACACATGCTATACCATGGATGGGCCTTGAGAACATTATACTAAGTGAAATATGTCAATCCCAAAAAGGATAAATACAGTGTGATTCACTTATCTGAATGAGTTACCAAGAATCATCAAATTCATAGAGACTGAAAATGGGATGTTGGTGGCTAGGGGTTGGGGAGGAGAAAGGACAGGGAGGTGGTGTTTAATGGGTACAAGATTTCAGTTGGAAATATGTAAACATATTCTGTGGATGGATGATGATGATGGTCGCACAACAATGTGAATGTTCCTAATGCCACTGAATATGTATTTTAAATGGTTCAGATGGTAAATTTTATATTATGTGTATATAAATGATTTTCGCAATTAAATTTTAAGTTAAACAATTTTTGCAATGGCTCCCACACGTACTAGATGAAGTTAAATACCTAAAATTATGACTTAAATCCTTCCAGAACCTTGACATCATTTGCCTCCATCCAGACAGTAGATTTCCCTTGTCTGTACCCAGAATCCTCCCACCTGTGCACCTGTCATCATGCAGCTCCCCACCATGCCTCAGGTCCCCTCCTCACCTGTCCTCCCTTCCCACATCTACATCCAGCTGCTTCTGGGTGCCCACAGCACTCTTTCTGAAGCACCATTATGCATGGCTCCCGTGTTTCCCCCTCTACAAAAATCTTCACATGGCAGGACAGAGCTCTGCCCTGCTTCTTTAATACCCTAGCACCTGGCATGGTGCCTACACATGACAATCAAACTGTATCATCTCTGCTGCTGAAGATTCCCAACTTGAGGAAAATCATACCCCAAAGAAAGACACACATGCTCAGTCTAGAGCTGCTCCAGCCATGACATATGTGCAAACCATCAGTCTTATGAGGCCCCACCTGCCTCCCTAAGCACCCAGGTAGCATTTTAGTGAACACTCTTTCTTATTCAAATCATACACTCCTGCAGATGGAATCAGCTTTTTTATTTAACTTCATTGTTATCTACAGTTCAATCCATTACTATAAATCCAGCTTCTTAGACCCTCTTAATAACCCAGAAGAGAATACACAAAAGATGCATTTCCCTGAATAGAGCAGGTGGGCAGCTACAATAAAATTTCTTTAATAGAGCCAATGCTCCTCCTGGGGTAATTTAAATAAGCCACAATGGTGCAATCATTAGAATTAATTTTATAGGAGCCTTAAAAAGAGTAACAGGATGGGAATCAGAGGACAGGATTCCAGTTGTGGCTCTTTGGCAAATCCACTGATGTGTTCTTAGCTAGACTCTTAGTTGTCTACAGCTCAGCTTTCTCATCTATAATAAAATTATGATGGTTGAGAGAGCTGTGGCTCAGGATTGCTGGGGACCCACAGGCAGACATGAGTTAATTTACTGGATAGCACCAGAATTCTAAAAACAAAATAGAATGTTGCACAAAATGCATCACCTCTAGAGAGTATAAGGAACTATTTGCTAAAACTTCTGCAGATTCTATACAAATACTATGCCATTTCCTATAAGGGACCTGATCCACAGATTTTGCTATATATGTAGGGTAGTCCTGAAATCTGTCCCTGACAAACATTGAGGAACAACTGTACTCACAGATGAGCAGAGTGACAGCAGTAAGGTCCAGGGACTGAGTAAACCACTGGTTTCATGATATGCTGGGACAGATTATGCCTCTAGCCAAGTTCCATGTGGGGATACCAAGCTGACCAATCTATGTCCACATACACACCACCTAATAGTCAGAGAACAGGCCCCTTCCTGAGTAAAAATCTGCAGAAGCCAAGCAGCCAAGTCTTAGGAAGTTCCTAGGGTTACAAGGACATTGGGCAGATAAAACAAGAAATTACTTGACTTAGCTTCAGGACAAAGGAGAGGTAAGTGAAGGACCCCAGAGTGCAAAATTTAAGGAGCCCTTTCATTCAAGTGCAAATTGTGCATTTGCACCAGCCTGAAATGAGTACCTCCTTGAATCATGGGCCAGATCCCAAGAACAAACCCAGGGCTGAATGAGGCTTAGACTCATGAGCTTTCTGGGCTTCCTCTCTGGTGGGGGTGCAGAAAATAATCAATAACAAAATTTGGGAGTTAATGGAGAAGGTACTTATGTATGGCAAGGGGGTTACCAGTGCTGAATGCAGGTCAATACCAAATGTGCTGGACTACAGAAGCCACACAGGGAAAGAAATGTTTGAACCACCATATAAAGGTGATAAAGTTAATGAGGAAAATTTCTACAGGATATAGTTTTAGGAAATAAAGTCAGAGAGAAAATAGTTAATAAGGGACCACTGGCTTTTACTGCAAGTGAGACAGGGGCACTGAAGACTTCTGGCCCAAGGGGTGACATGGTCTAATCTAAGTTCTAAAGTGATAACCCAGCTGTTATACAGATATGAACCTGGGTAGAAAGTTGTGGAGTCAGGGTAGGAACAGGAACCTTGTCAAGAGGCTGGTGCAATAATTTAGGGGGCAAGATGACAGTCACACCACACAGTGACAGTGCAGGTGACCAGGGATTGTATTCTGGGACAGATTAGACATAGAACTTGAAGGAAAAGGTTGACACCAAGTCTATACAGTTCAGGCATCTTGAAGGATGGAGTAGCCACTTACTGAGACAAGAGACTAGGGTTGAGAGGGATGGTAAGGGACAGCTTGGCAACTGTTGTGCTGAGATGCCCACTAGGTCTTCAAGAGGAAGCAATGTGTGGGCAATTGGATAAACAAGTCCAGGGCTCAGAAGAAAAGTCTGAACTAAGATATAAATATGGGATTCTTCAGCATATGGATGGTATTTAATGACACAGGATTGAATACAGCCAATTACAGAGTGCATGTGGATTAGGCAAAGAGGAGGTCCCTGGATGGACCCTCAGGGACCCACTCCAACACTCAGACATCAGTAAAGAGACCGAGTGAAGTCTAGTGAGGCAGGAAGAAAAATTCAGGCATATGGCGGCCCAAAGACCAAGAGACAAAAATGTTTCCTGGGGGAGGAAGAGGACAAGTTGCCATATGCTGCTGGAGAGTCAAGTGAGAAGAGGTCTGAGGATGGACCACTGGACCTGGAGCCATGAGGGTTTTATTGTCCTTGATAGGAACAATTCCAGTATCAAAGTGTCAGCAGAAGTATCAGAAGAAGTGGTGGAAGCCTGATTAGAGTGGATGTGAGAACAGGACACGAGGAATTGGAAACAGCCAGTAAAGACAAATCTTCTCAGAAGCTGTACAGCAAAACAAAGCAGAAAAATAGGACAGTAGAAGGAGGAGGAAAGCGAAAGAGATTTTTTTTTTTTCTCTTTTCTAAGATGAGAGAGAAAAGCAGCTGTTCGAGTGTGCAGGGAATGATCCAAGAGACACAGGAAGTGATGCTACAGGGCAGAGCAACATTGAGGGGTGGCATCTGGTGCTAAACACAGAGGGGGTGACTCCAGAGCCGGATGCATTATTTCCAGTCTCAGAAGGAGGGTGAAGGATACTGCACAGACGCTGGTGGGGAGGGATGATTGAGTGCGAGTCTCAGCCAACCATGAGTCCTCATTTCATCTAAACTCCTGAAGCCTGAAAAATCTGATCAAGAATGGTATTCCAGGCAGAGGAAAACTCTGGGACTCCAGAAGCCATGGGAGCCACAGTTGTGAAACAACCAAGAGACCCATTTGTTCTTCCCTTCCTCAAGGCATCTCAACATTTAACCAAGACAAAGAACATGAACTTGGGCTCTGAAAATGCAGATGTGAACCCACTTTTTTCACCTGCTTGAAGTTAGCAAAAATCACATCTTGGCTGGAAGTTACCCGTTTCTCTGTACAATGGAGAGAGTGGCTCTTGCTTTTCTCAGGATTGCTGAGATGATATAAATAGATGTAAAAATTTTGAAAATTCAAGTTGCAGGGACACAGTAAAATAGCATTTCCTTAGAGTTTGAGAGTATACAAAACAATGAGATATGTCATTTCAGCATAGACACAGTATAAAACTAGGAAAACGTGCTCCCAAATAATAAACAGTAACTTAAATATAGTGGGTCTTACAAGGGGATTGGAGTGACATATTCATGGAAGGTTGAACTGTATTTGTACATGTCATGTCTTATTTTTTAAACTCAGTGGTAGGTATCTTGCTGTTCCTCTTATTATTCTCTGTATTTTTTGTGTATCTGGAAAATATTCTTTCAGATTTCTGAGTCTTTTATTTGCTCCTGTCTACAGGTTTCCAATAAGAGGAAACAGGGCTCCTTGGAGAAATAGCTGATTATAGAGAAGAGGTAGGACATACTAGATGAACCTGGAGTGTCTGATGCCAGAAAGTAAGGAAATGCTCAAAAAATGAAAAGGTAAATGTTTGTCAAAGTTATCCAGTAGGCAACCTAAAAGAATTTCCAGTGATCAAAGCTTTTGAACAATTTGATCAACAAAATAAATTAATGTAGTACAGTGGACCCTGGGAATCCATGGTAGAAGTTGGTTCCAGGACTCTCTGTACATACCACGATCTAAGATGCTCAAGTCCCTTATGTAAAATGGCATAGTATTTACATAGAATCTATACTTATCTTCTCCTGTATTTTAAATCCTCTCTGGATGACTTATGATATCTAACACAATGTAAATGTTATGTAAATAGTTGTTACACTGTATTGTTTAGATAATGATGACAAAGTCTGTACATGTTTAGTACACATTCAATGTTTTCCCAATTATTGTCCCAATCCACAGATGAACGAATCTGCAGATGTAATACTTATGGATATAAAAGGATGACTATATTGAATTATACAGCAAAGTATAAAATAAATACCCATGAATCCATAGCAATGTGAGTAAAGTTTGAACAAATGAATGAATAAATAATTCAGGGAGAAACAGACAAATCTCCAACACAGAAAAATTCCAAATAGAGGTTGGGGATGGATCTCAATGGCAGAATGCTTGCTTAGCATGCACAAGGCCCTGACTTTGAATTCCAGCACTACCAAAATCATCATCATCATCATCAACATCATCATCATCATCGCCATCATCCTGGGGGATTCAAGATGGCAGACTAGAGAAAGACTGCCTTCCTAGATTCTCCATGGCTTGCAGGAGTACTGCTTCTCTGTGACATGGATAAAAGAGGGATTTCACTAAAACTCAATAGTGGACAGTAAGAGTATCTTAGATACTCAGTTGTGGGTACATTAAACAAAGAAGAAAAACTACATTGGAGCCAAGCCAGTTGCAGAAGCCACAGCAGCGGAAGCACTATGGTTCAGCACAGAGGAAGGGGGAACATAAAGAGAAACACTACGGACAGATTTAGTGTGGAAGAACCTGAGATCAGAAAAGCAATCTGCCCTTAGCTGATCCAGAGACTGCACTGTGCAGTGGGGCTCAAAAAGTGCACAGTGTTTCCCAGCTGGCTGTAGAGAGCTGAGGTAGGCGTCATCCTTTTTTTTTTTTTTGGGGGCGGGGGGTACTGGAGATTCAACTCAGAGCCACATCCTCAGCCCTTTTTTACATTTTATTTAGAGACAGGATCTCACTGAGTTGCTTAATGCCTTGCTGTTGCTGAGGCTGGCTTTGAACTCTCCATCCTCCTGAGCCACTGGGATTGCCAGCATGTGCCTCTATACCCAGCAGTGAGAGCCATCTTGAAGCAACCACACCGCAGCTACTGCCTCAGAGCAGGGAGATTACAGCAAACACTGCCACACTGTCCCAGCAAGTACATACTGTGTGGCCTAGGGAATACCTAGAACAGAAGCAAAACAGCACACAGAATATTTTACCCAGGGAGTTAAAGTTGGAAAAGCCTCCTCCTTCGATTCTGGTGGCTCATGTGAACAGCAGAAGCTGGTCAGGAATCTGAACAGGCAGGTGTGAATACACTCAGGGACTAAGCCTGGAAAGGCTGCGTTCATGGGCAGCACAGGGGTAAAGGACTGGCTTCCCCACCCCATGAGCAGAATCCTCTAGATTCCCAAGATCCAGACTCCCAGCAGAGATCAGCAACTGCCAGGCCCTAGAGGTGTGTTAATCTAATCTCTCCAGAGCAGAAACCATCTATCAAAGCCCTGATCCCTGATTAGACCTAAGCCTCACCTGTTGGAACTCTACTCATAAAATTCTATAGTGGTCCCACCCAGGGAGTGCATCGATCTGTTCTGTGCAAAAAAAATTTCAACTGACAGTATAGTTTTGACCACCTCAGTGGAAATGATTATTTAATTTTTCATTAAATTTTTTTTTGGTGTGTGTGTGTGTATGTTTGCTGTGGTGATTGGTTCATAGACATATATACATATTTGTTTCTTTTCCCCTCACTTTTAGCATTTTTAAAATGTAGTTATTTTTCCTATCCTTGTCTTTTGAGGGTTAGAGGTTTTGAGTAGTATATTCTGGTTTTGTTTTGAATTGCTTATCACTTGTCTGTTTCTCTTTCTCTCATTTCTTCTGCTAACAGCAAAATTCTATTGTTCTTTCATTCTCCCTTTGTTATTTCTATTTCCTCTCCTCCTTCCCTATAATCATCATATGCTACATCTCTTCTGCATTCTCTTTGTTCACTTTTTGAAATTACAAACTCTTTTATGCTTTTCTATCACATTTTCTTTTCTCTTAAGTAACTGTATTCTTACAATTTTTAGCACTAATTGGTTTATGTAACTCCTGCCCTCACCACTAATGCTATTGCTGTATATGCCATAGTTGACACCTGTTCTTTGCTTTAATGCTAGATAAAGATTATGGTATTACTCACTGATTCTACCATTGGAAGTTGCTGACCTTAATATTTCTGTTTTGTGTGGTAATTAATACTGTAGCTGTCATAGTAAGAACCAAGTATTTCGTTTAATGCTGTATATTCTTTGCATTGGTTTTGCTATTGTTTGTTTCCTCCTATTCTGTGAGGTGCTGGGAACCTATAGGGACACTACAAGCTCACATGGTAGAAACTCTGTTGCTGAACTATATTCAACCAAAAGACAGCACATCTTGCTCCACATACAAATTAATGACACTCAATTTTCAACTATACTTTAATACAAAGAATAGAAGAGACAAAAAGCCAAACTAACAGCCAGGCCCCAAGTAGAAACAGCTAGGTGTGGGCCCCAGGTCCTACATATGGACATTCACTGCCAAAGCAAAAACAGAGCAATAACACAAAGGCTGTGGACACCATGCCTATGAGAGGGGTCTGAATTCAGATCACTCAAGTACACTTTGGCAAGTTAAAAGTGTGGCCTAAAAAGGTCCACACGTAAAAGAAAAATCTCTTTTAACAGGTGAATAAATGCCAACACATGAATAAAATAAATATGTAAAAATCAGGCTACCACAAAACCTCCTAAAGGTCATAATTCTCTAGCAAATGACCCTAAAAATATTAAAGTGGATGAGAAACATCAGGTAATAAATTCAAAAGAATCATGAAAATTATCAATGATTTCCAAGGAACACAGGAAAACAACTATATGAATTAAGAAAGTCAATACAGAATATGAATGAAAAATTCAATAAGGAGATAGAAATATTAAAAAGAACCAAACAGAAATAATTGGAAGTGAAAGAATCAATAAATCAAATAAAATGTTCAGCTCAGAATCTCTCTAATAGAGTAGATCATGCTAAAGATGGGATCTCACAGCTGGAAGACAAAGTGGATATCCTCTGACATTTAGATAGTATTAAGTAATTATGATCAGAATATGTAAGAACTCTGGGATAATATGAAGAGACTAAATTTAAGAATCACTAGACTTGAGGAGGGCTGTGATATGCAGGCCAATGAGATGGATAAATGCTTCAGGGAAATAATAATAAATATTTTTTCCAAATCTTCAGAATGAAATGGACATCCAGATAAGAAGGCATTCCAAACTCCAAGTAGACAAGATCAAAAAAGAACCTCTCCACAACACATTATAATTAAAATGCCTAACGTACAGAACCAGAATAGAATTTTAAAAGTCTCAATTGAGGGGCTGGGGTTGTAGCTCAGTGATTCAGCGCTTGCCTTGCATGTGTGAGGCATTGGATTCAATCTTCAACACCACATTAAAAACTAAATAAATAAAACAAAGATATTGGGTCCATCTACAACTTAAAAAAAACTCAAAAGAAAAACATTGTATTAAGCCAATCAGAATCACTTCTGATTTCTCAGCACAAACTCTACAAGTCAGGAGGGCTTGGAACAATGTTTTCCAAGTCCTGAAAGAAAATATCTGTCAACCAAGACTGTTATATCCAGGAAAGCTATCACTCAAAATCAAAGATGAATTAAAAAATTTTCTAAGATAAGCAGAAACTTAAAGAATTCATGACTACTAATACAGCACTATAAAACTTACTTTAAGAAATACTGCCCACAGAAGAAATAAAAAACAAACCTCAGAGCTCACAAAAGAACAAATCTCATTTGAAGAGTAGCTAAGAAAATGAGAAACAGGACCAAGGCCAAATAAAATAGGATAAATAAATCAAAATGGCAGGAGTTAATGAACATCTCTCTATAATAACACTGAATGTAAATGGTCTCAACTTTCCAATTCAAAGACACAGTCTGGCATAATGTATTAAAAAAAAAAACAAGACCCAACTACATGTTGTTTGTAAGAAATGTACCTTCCAGGCAAAGACAGCTACAGACGGAAAGTGAAAGCCTGAAACTTGACATACCATGCAAATGGAGCCCCCAAACAAGCAGAAGTAACTACTCTCATATCTGACAAAGCAGATTTCACACCAAAATTAATCAAAAGAAACAAAGAATGTCACTTCATACTAGTCAAAGGAACAATCCAACAAGAAGATATAACAATAATAAATATTTATGCTCCAAACATGGGTGCAACTAATTACATAAAAGAGACACTACTCAAATTAAAGCCTCAGATAGACCCCATTATAATGATACTGGGTGATTTCTATACCTCTATCACTACTTGGTAAGTCATCCAGACATAAACTCAATAAAGACTCTTTGGATCTGAAAAATATCACAAATCAAATGGACCAAACAGACAAATATAGAATATTTTATCCAATAATAGTTGGATACACTTTCTTCTCAGTGGCTAATGGAATCTTCTCAAAAATAGATCATATTTCAGGCCACAAAGCAACTCTTAGCAAATACAAATATGTTGATATAATTCCTTGCATCTTATCAGATCATAATGAAATGAAATTAGAAATCAACACAACCGAACCCTATAGAAACTATATAAACACATGGAGATTGAGCAATACTCTTTTAAATGATGAAAAAGAATGCTAAAGCTAATAAACAAATTTGGCAAAGTAGCAATTTATAAAATCAACATACAAAAATCAATCTCTTGGTGCTAGAATTGTGGCACAGTGATAGAGCACTTGCTTGGCACTATGTGAGGTGCTGGGTTCAATCCTCAGCACCACACAAAAATAAAAAAATAAAGATATTGTGTCCATTTATAACTAAAAAATATATTTTAAAAATATGTTTTAGAAAAAAAATCAATTTGCTTTCCCATATAAACAACAATGAATCTGCTGAGAAAGAAATTAGGAAAACAATTCCATTCACATTAGCATCAAAAATAAAATAAAATTCATAGTAATAAATCTAACCAAGAAAGTGAAAGACCTCTATAATGAAAATTATAGAAAGCTGAAAAAGGAAATTGAAGAAGATCTCAGAAGATGGAAAGATCTCCTATGTTCATGGATAAGCAGAATTAATATTGTTAAAATGGCCATACTACCCAAAGCAATATACAGATTCAATGCAATCCCCATCAAAATACCAATGACATTCCTCAAAGAACTAGAAAAACCAGTCCTAAAATTCATTTGGAAGAATGAAAAAATCTGTGATAGGAAAAAAAAAAAACAACAACAACAACCAATGCTGGAGGAATCACAATATCAGACTTCAAATTGTACTACAAAGGTATATTAACAAAAACTGCATGGCACAGGCATATAGACACATAGACTAACAACACAGAACAGGAGACACAAAGACACACCCATACATCTACAGTCATCTGATTGTTTACAAAGGTGCCAAAAACATAACATTGGAAAAAAGACACCCGTTTTAACAAAGGGTGCTGGATCAACTGATTATCCATATCTAGAAGAATGAAACTGGACCTTTCTCTCTCACCTAGCATAAAAATCAACTCAAAATGGACAAAGATTTCAAAATTAGACCAGACTATGCAACTCCTAGAAGAAAATGCTGGCTTTTAGGCACAGGCAACTTTCTCAGGACATAATGCAAAAGAGTTAATAAATGGGAAAGCATCAACTTAATAAGCTTCTGCACAGCAAAGGAAACAATTAGGAATGTGAAGAGAGAACCCATAGAATGAGAGAAAACCTTTGCTAGATACTCTTCTGTCAAAGAATTAATATCTAGAATATACAAAGAGCTCAAAAAACTTTACAACAACAAGTCAAATAACCCAATTAATAAATAGGCAAATGAATTAAACAGACACTTCTAAAAAGAAGAAATACAGATGGCCAACAAATATATTTTTTTAAATGTTCAACATCATTACCAATTAGGGAAATGCAAATCAGAATTACACTGAGATTTAATTTCACATCAGTCAGAATAGTCATCAAGAATATAAATAATAATAAATTCTGGAGAGAATGTGGAGAAAAAGGACCACTGTTTTTTCTTTTTTTTTATTTGTTGTTTTCAGTTATACATGACAATAGAATGTATTTTGATATATAATACATGGAGTAAACTTCCCATTTTTGTGGTTGTACATGATGTGGAGTTACACTGGTTGTGTATTCATATATGAACATAGGAAAGTTATGTCCAATTCACTCTACTGTCTTTCCCATTCCCATACTCCCCCCTTCCCCCAACTCCATTCTATTCATCTATTCAATCTGGTGAACCATCCCTCCTCCTCACCCCACTCTTTCCTATTTTGAGTCAGCATCTGCATATCAGAGAGGACATTTGGCCTTTGATTTGGGGACTGGATTATTTCACTTAGCGTAATAGCCTCCAGTTCCATCCATTGACTGGAAAATGCCACAATTTTATTCTTCTTTATGGCTTCTATATCCCATTGTGTATATGTACCACATTTTCTTTATCCATTCATCTGTTGAAGGGTACCTACATTGGCTCCATAGCTCAGCTATTGTGAATTGAGCTACTATAAACATTTATGTGGCTATGTCGCTACAGTATGCTGATTTGAAGTCCTCTGGGTATATGCCAAGGAATGGGATAATTGGGTCAAATGGTGGTTCTGAGGAATCCCCATACTGCTTTCCAGAGTGGTGCACCAATTTGCAGTCCCACCTGCAATGTATCTTTTCCCCCATATCCTCACAAACATTTTTACTTGTATTCTTAATAATTGCCATTCTGACTGGAGTGAGATGAAACTTCAGTGAGTTTTAATTTGCATTTCTCTAATTGCTAGTGATGTTGAACATTTTTTCATATATTTGTTGACCATTCAATTTTCTTCTTCTATGAAGTGTCTGTTCAGTTCCTTAAAGCAATTATTGATTGGGTTCTTTGGAAGGTTTTTGGTGTTAGATTCCTGGAGATTAATGCTCTGAGGTGCAGTAGCAAAGATTTTCTCCCATTCTGTAGGCTCTCTCTTCATGTTCTTGATTGTTTCCTTTGCTATGAAGAAGCTTTTTAGTTTGATACCACCCCATTTATTGATTTTTTTTTTACTTCTTGTGCTTTAGGAGTCTCATTGAGGAATTCCATTTCTAAGCCAATATGATGGAGAATTGGGCCAACCTCTTCTAGTAAGCACAGGGTCTCTAGTCTAATGCCTAGTCCTTGATTCACTTAGAAAGGAGTTTTGTGCAGGGAGAGAGATCGGGGTCTGTGGGGAGCCACTCTAAGTGATTCGTGCCTTCCATCCTGGAGTGGAGAGGCTTTGACTGGTCACTACAACTTGTAGTGACCTGGACATTGCCCAGGTCCAGGAATTTTGAGACCATGTCTTTAGTCGTAGGCGTGTTGCCCCATGGATTGAGCTACACTCACCTGTTCCTTTGTAATATTACCCCTTTGCCCTGTTTGGGATAGAATGTTCCATGGAAACGTCATTTGTGTGTCCCCTTCTCTTGCTCTGCCTTTGGGTGTAGCTTTCCTAGATGTCAGTCAACCTGCTGACAGCAGACATCACAAAACTAGACTCAACCTCCTAAAACCTGACCCCTTGCCTCATTTCAATGGCTTCTCCTCAATAAAAGGATTCAGCATGGCATGTTCTCTCTCTCTCTCTCTCTCTCTCTCTCTCTCTCTCTCTCTGCAGACCCTTAAGGTCAGAGGAGCCGTCACAGGACCCAAAGAAAAAGGTATCTCTGTCACTTGTGTGGTTATTTTGTGCAGCCCAGTTCCCCTGGAGTGACCCTGAGTGTTTTAGTCATGAGGAACTCGACAGGAGTCTAATTTCATTTTGTTATATATGGACTTACAGTTTTCCCAGAATCATTTGTTGAAGAGGCTATCTTTTCTCCAATGTATGTTTAAGGCGCATTTGTCTAGTATAAGTTAACTGTATAAAAGGACACTTTTACACTGTTGGTGGAACTGTCCATTACCAAAACCACTATGGAAAGCCTCAAAAAAGCATGGAACCACCGTATGACCCAGCTACACCACTTCTCGGTATTTACCCTAAAGAATTAAAGTCATCTTGCTACAATAATACATGCATACCCATGTTTATAGCAGCACAATTCACAATAGCCAAATTATGGAACCAGTCTAGATGTCCATCAATGGATGAATGGATTAAGAAAATGTGGCATATATACACAATGGAGTTTTATTCCTCCAAAAATTAAAAATAAAATTATGGTACTTGCAGAAAAATAAATGGAACTAGAGACTATCATGTTAAGCAAAATAAGCCAACTCAGAAGGTTAAGGGTCATATATTTTCTCTCATATACAGAAGCTAGAGAGGAAAAGGAAAAGTGGGGGAATCACCTAAAAATGGAAGGCAGATCATTAGAGGAAAGGAACCAAGCAGTAAGACAGAGTGAGGGCAAGGGGAAATGCTGTGGAGTGATATTGACCAAATTATGTTGTTATATTGTATGCATGTATGAACATGTAACAACAAATCCCACCAATATGTACAACTATAAGGAAACAATAAAGAATGTTCAAAATCCTAAAAATGTATATACATAATCCCACTAAAACTCCCCGCTGCTTAAATGTGAGCTATTCGTAGTGATTTCCTTCTGAAGAGTACACTGAAAAGGAGATGGGGTAATTTTACAGTGAAAAATCAGCAAATGCTACAGTCAGATCATCAAGGTCAATATCAATAGCATTAAATAATATTGATAGCATGTAATGTTGAAAATGCCACTTCACCCTGAAGGTTTTCCCCCCCAAAACCCATAATTCCAGTCTAACCATGAGAAAAACATCAAATAAATCCAAAGTGAAGGACATTCTACAAAATACCAGCCCGCTTATATGCCTCAAAACTGTCAAGGGAATTGAAAACAAGGAAAGTTGAGAAACTGTCACAGACCAAAGGAAGTTAACAGGACATATTTCATGACTAAATGGAATATAATACCCCAAATGAGATCTTGGGTCAGAACAAGGACACTAGGTAAAAACTAAGAAAAAAGAATAAGCTTCAGAGTTCAGTTTATTATTTACAACAATGTTAGTGTGTTTGTTTTTTAGAATTTATAAAATCCATGAGAAAAACAATTTGAAGGAGGAAAGGTTCATTTCTCTCACATTTTTAGAGGTTTCAGTCCATGTTTTCCTGAGTTTATTGCTTTTAAGCCTGTAGCAAAACTGAAAAATCATGTAAAAAGGGCAGAGCAGAGGGAAGCTGATCACTTCATGACACATGTGTCAGGAATCAGAGAGAGAGAGGGAGGGGCCAAAGACAAGGTAGAGTTCCCAACCCAAGGATCCACTCCCTTCAACCAATTCCCACCTCCTACAGTTTTCACCACCTCCCAATAGTCTATTCAGCTATGAATCTACCAGTGGATTAATCCATTGATGAGGACTGAGCCCTCATAATCCAATCAGTTCCTAAAAGTCCTACTTCTCAACACTGCTGTATTGGGAACCAAGCCTTCAATACATGAGCCTTTTGGGAGATGTTCCAGATCCAGATCATAACCGCTGTTTTCACAGTTGTGCCAAATACAACACTGTGATGTAAGATGTTAACAAGAAAGGAAACTGGGTAAGGGGACATGGGAATTCTCCAGGTTACCTTTGCAACTTTCGGATGAATCTAAAATTGTTCTAAAAGTAAAAGTTTAGTAGCAACAACAACAAAAGTAAAATATAAGTATGCAGACAGATCTTCTTTGTGAACCAAAGGAACCAGCTGGCTCACACACCTACCCAAGCATCCTGGAAAGCCCCAATGAGATTTCAGCAGATACCCCAGGGCTTCTCTCTTTGAAGCCACTCTGCTCCTGATTGCTGTCTCCATGGAATGGGCCTCTAGGAGCTTCACCCTCTTGTAGACACCTGCACTTGCAGGTAAACACACATGTCATGCCCAAGATGCTCTGCAGGAGTGACCCTTTTCTGAAAGTTTCCAGAGCACAGGAGTCTGTATTGCAAACCACTATAACCCAGGCAGATGACCTGCTGAGTTAAGTCCTCTGCCAACCTGTCAAAGCAGCTCAGTCATTTTCTCTCTCTCTCCTCCCTTCTCAGTCTATTCTCCTCACATTAAAAAAAAATACAAGTAAAACCAAAGGCAAGCTCCTTCCATTTCTCAGGCAGAGCCTCTTGGTTCTGTTGTTGTTCCTCAAGCTGGACTTGCCAGCTGCCCCCAGATGACCCCAGATGACCCCCACTTTGCAGCTTCAGGTGACCTTCTCATACTAACTGTCACAGACCTTGCCATTTCCTAGCCACCAATACTGACTGAGCAGCTGCTCTATGCCTGGCACTGTGTGAGGCATGGTAGAGACCCAGAATTTTCCCACCACTTGGCACATTCCCATAATATTATTAGAAGTAAATTATAGAAGATGCCAGAAGCCCCAACACTCAAGACCACAGGACACATACTGTGCTTATCACATTTGCCCTACAACAAGGGAAGAGGTACAGTAAGACCACAAAACACTGACCCAGAGAGGACAAAAAAGAAAAAAGCAGAAATTCTTTTTAAATGTCACTAGCTGCCAGTCTATGAGTTGCTTAAACACAAAGAACCCAGGAGAACTTTGACAGGTGAGGTTGTAGGGGCAAAACTGAGGACACCAGCGCTCTCAAATGGACAGATTTCCCCTTCAAAAATTCTGAAGTCACATGGAAAGGAAGCTAAAAAGGAAAGTGAAAGCTCTCTTAAAAGAAGAGTGGAGGGCTGGGGTTATGGCTCAGCAGTAGAGCACTTGCCTAGCATGTATGAAGCTCTGGGTTCAATTCTCAGCACCACATATAAATAAATAAAGATCCATTGACAACTAAGAAAATTATTTTAAAAAGAAGAGTGTAAGTCAGGCACAGTGGCACACACCTATAGAATCCCAGCTACTTGAGAGGCTGACACAGGAGAATCACAAGTTCAAGGCCAGTCTCTGGACCTTAGAAAGACTCTATCTGAAAATAAAAAATAAAACAAGACAGGGATGTAGCTCTGTGACAGAGCTCCCCTGGGTTCAGTCCCAAGGAAGGAAGGAAGGAAGGAAGGAAGGAAGACAGACTTTTCCTCAGTCTCACAGTCTTGGGTTCAAGAACTGTAATTTTTTTTCTTTTTAAGAATAACCAGAACTTATGTCAGAACTTGTCATTGGTCAAACAGATATGGTGCAAGGAGAGGAGACATTATGGCAAAGAATGGAAAGTACATACCAGAAAGAGCACTGGCCTCAAGCCCAAATGCCAGCACCCCCTCTTAAGGACTAGTGACCCAACGAAGCCCTGAGCACCAGTGAGCTCCACCTTCCTCCTCCATACATACCAGTCCTGCCCATACTCTTTTGGAAATCAAAAGAAAGCACAGATGTCAATGCTCCCCAACACAGTTAAACTCTGCACATGGAAATACATAACCATGTCATCACTTCTCTTGATGATGCAAGGACCCAGATTTCTATGTCCCTGTGTAGAAAACTGTGTTTCCCAGCACCCTCAGAGGCAGACAGAAGAGATATGACTTGGATCCAAGTCTCGTTATGCTAATTAATCTTTTAGTTTGCTGGTGTTCCTTGAAAAGCTGCTTTATTTATAAATAAGTTGCCTGACAGCAAATCTTAAAGCAGAAGCATTAGTCAGCATTGAAAATTTCCACTTCCAACATTAGCAATTTAGAGGAAAAAAACAGAAATGGGCTTGTATGTAGTCCTGGTATTGAATAATAAGTTGATCAAGCTCCGAGTGAGGCTTACACTGTGTTTTTAGTCTTTGGATGTGATTCTTGGAGGCCAAAGCAGCTCTGCATTTAAGGATCATTGCTAAGATGACACAGGTCAAGGAGCTCTGGTCCTCAGGAGTCTGTGCAGCCAGACTTTCCATTCATAATGGTGGGAAACAAGCTACCAGGCCAGAAGAAATGCAGATAGCTGCAGAAGCTAGACCTTAGGGCAGCCACCTCATCCCTGAGCATGGGAGGCAGTTCAAGGGACCCAGTGCTGATGACAGAACAGTCAGGGCTAATGAGCAATGAAACCATTCCCTGATGGCAATGGCTCTGGCTCTGGCAGAAGCAGGAAAAGACATTTACCTTTCAAGGACACTCCAGCCTCTTGGTCTACCTACACCCACATGGGGCCATGCACAGGAGGACAGAGTGGGGCTTTCCAGGATGTGGCTACAATGCTTGACCACAAAACCTCCCAGAAGACAGCATCCCCAGTGCTGGCTCTGAGGGGTTCACTACAGATCCTGGTTCAGCCCGTCACCCAAGAAGATTCCTCCATTTCACCAAATGAAGAGAGGGCATAGCTTGCACTTCCCAAGTGGTGTGAGTGCACCATGGCAGGAAAAAGAGGATACCCAAATGAAAGGAGGAACAATTCTACAAAGTTGAGCAGCAGGGGTGGGTAAGGACAACTGGTCAACCTTGATGCCACACAATGGCTTGGTTAATGGTCCTCTGTGTGAGCTTCCTGTGGCTGCTATAACAAACCACCATACATTTACAGGTGCCTGTAAATACAGCATTGCCCTTTGCAGAGCATGCTTTCCCTCCATCAGTCTGCATGGAGAAGCTCAAAACAAAAATCTATCAGTGACTTAAAACGACACAAATTTACTGTCTTACAGTTCTGCAGTTTGGAAATCCAATATGGATGCCAGGATTTGAATGTGTCCCCACAAAGTTCATGTGTTGGAAATTTAATCCTCAATGCAACAGCCCTGAGAGATGGGACCTCTAAGAGATTGTTAAGTCAGGAGGGCTCTGGTATAAATGGGTTCCTGATAAATGGCTGAGTTTGGCTTTTGCTCATTCCTTGCTCTCTTCTCCCACCATGGGATGATGCAGCAAAGGTCCCCACCACATGCCAGCATCTTGATATTGAACTTCTGGCTTCCAAACTGTGAAAAATAATTTTGTTTTATAAATTATCCAAGCTGTGGTATTCTGTTATAGCAACACACAAGGGACTAAGACAGTAGGACTTACTGGGCTTATATCAATATTTAACCTTGGGCTGGTTCCTTCTAGAGGCTCTCAGGGTGAATCTGCTTCCATCCCTTTTCCAGCTTCTAGAAGCCACCTGTATTCCTTGGCAGGTAACCAACTTAAAAAGAGGAATACATTTTTCTGCCAACCCTGGATCAGTTCCAAGACCCCTGCAGATACCAAAATCTGTGGATGCTCAAGTCCCTTATATAAAATGGCCTATTATTTTCACAGAACATACACATATCCTTGCATAGACTTTAAATCATCTCTAGATGACTTATAATACCTGATACAATGTAGGTGCTATGAGAACAGCCATTCTACTGTATCATTTAGGGAATAACGATGAAAAGTCTGTACATGTTCAGTACAGACGGAATTTCTTTCCCAAATATTTTCCGATCCACAGTTGGTCGAATCTGCTGATATGGAGGCCTGGTGTACTCTTAAAATTGAAATTCTATTAGCAACAAAAATAAGATTTAAATTAATAAGTTTTTTTTTGAAAGCAAAACTTGAAGCATAAACACACGCATGGAGAGTCAATCCACACAGTGACATAACAGTAATAAGCTCGCTACTCGCCAACTTCAACCAATTGCTCCAAGCATGGACACAGACAGACAAACAGCCTTGTCAGTGAAAATCCCCACACTGCAGGCCCAGAGTTCTTCTCTCAACCATAACTCGATGAAGATGCCTGTAAATACAGCATTGCCCTTTCCAGAGCATGCTTTCCCTCCGTCAGTCTGCAAGGGGAAACTCAAAACAAAAATCCGTAAGTGTGGATTGTAACTTTAAGATTTCTCACCACCAGCAATCCCCAATGTACTTCTCAAATTTCAAAAAAAAAAAAAAAAAATTTCACTTCTCCCTTTCAGCTGATATGAACTTTTCACACACCCAAATCCCTAATGCTAACAAAACAATTCTGAAAACATCACCCAGAGGTTATTTCAGGCACCTTGGAAGGCTGTAGGAATCAATGTGATTGTAAACATGAATAACCGTCAGCAGCCAAAAATCACCTGACATGTCCTGATGCCTGCCTGGATTTCAACTTCAACTTTTTAATTATCAAATTAAATGTTTATGCTATACTAGTCTCCTTCCCTCTGGGCCTCCCCATTCTAAACAAAAATTTTCTAATAAGGCTGGATGGTCAGCCAGACCATGAGGTGCCATGTGATTCTGCCTGTTGCCTCCTTTGCCTCCTGAAGAGCTGCAGTGTTTGGAAAGCATCGGGCTTCCCAAGATGGCTGTAAGATCAAGGAAGGCCCCATTCTCCAGGGCAAGGTGTAAAGGGAGGAAGCCTCTGCTTCCCTGGGTGAGGTGAAGAGCCCCAGTCAAGTTCTGCTCCACCTATTCTTCCAAATGCCACCAAACTGGAGAACCTACATGAGTCACCAATGCAACGTGGCTGTGACCACTGTCTGGACCTCTCCACATACCATCCCAAACCACACAGGAACTTCTGACTCCTACTTATTATGTATCTTTTTTTCACACTCAAGTATGAAGCAAAGGTTTGTGTTATTTCCCATCTCTGCACATACCTGTGCCCAGGAGAGCTGCTCCATTCATCCCTCAAATTTCATCTCAGCTCCTTCTTCATGATCAGCCCAACACCAGGTTACAAAAGGCATGCATCCTCCTGCCCACAAGGATCCCACACCCTAGGGGACATCAAGTCCAAGAAACAGGTGAGGACACAGGGCCCTAATCCAGTCTGGGAAGATCTCCAGGGGTAGAGCTAAAGTAAATCCATGTGCAGATGGAAAACAAGAGTTAGTCGGGTGATGGGGACACAGTAGAGGCATCCCAGGTAGAGAGCACACCATGGGCAATGGCCCAGAAATAAATCCAAGAACCAGAAAAATGTTCTGGAGTGATTGAAGTCTGCAGGATGGAAGATAAAAGGAGGTAGAGTTAGAAGGTGAGCCAGGCCCTTGCACCCTGTGATACTCCCTTGATTCCAGGGCAGCAGTACCCATTCATTATCAATACCTAGTTAGATGTCTTCTGGAAAAGATCACTAGCTGGAGGCAGCTGGATAGAAAAGTTAGGTTGGGTATCCAAGAGAAGCAGTGGGGAGGTGGGGTAGCTTCTGAAGGTAAAGTTCTGGCTACAGCAAGGCATCACTGTCAGACCACTTCAGACTCCTTCTGCAGGACAGAGAGGTCCATCCAAGGTCCATCAAAAGCCCCCTGGGCACACCAGGCAGGGCTAGGTGCAGTCAGCCTTTAGGTCCTTGGGCCTAGAGTAGGTAAAGCCTGGGGGCAGCCACAGTCCAAGGAGGGGACTGAAGCAGCCAGCACAGAAGATAAACCACCTGAGGAGAAGGGACCCCGACTTGTGATGAAGAAGGCCCAGAACATAGCAGATGTCAAAAGAGAGCCAGTGACATCCATCCAGGATGGATGCTCTTAGGGACAGGTGAAACAATGGCTGCTCCCAGGTGTGGTACCCAAAGTCCACTGATGAGCCTCAGTTTCCTAACTTGACAAACACGATTAACTGCATCTGCCAGAAAGGGCTTGCTGTGGGGTTCACAGGACAGTGCAAGCTGATGCTCTTTTAGAATCTTAGAAGTCCAAAGGTTCTGGACACATGGGTTGTCATACACAGTTCCTGCTCATCAAATAGCTTATGTCCCTGACATTTCCCTGCCTCCCTGGAGTAGGCCAGTAGCAGTTCTGACCCATGGAGTGTGAGCAGAGAAGAGACGTGACACTCTAGGATGGAGGCAGATAAGAGGCAGATAAAGAGCTATGAGCCCTCTCTACCTCCAAGATGGAGAGGCGGCCTATCCAGAAGCAGTGTCCCTGGGTAAGAAAGAATCCTTTGAAGTGTCAACATCTCAGAGTTCACTTATCCTGACTGGCCAGGAATCAGTAAGACTACAAATACTCTTGTGGCCTCCATTAGAGGACTGTCTCATTTTGTGTGTGAGTTTTCAAAGAATTTAATATTTTAGATAAATATATTAAATAATCCTGTATAGCCTAATATACCATTTAAAGAGAGTCAAGTCTTCAATTTCAGGGGACTGTCTCATTGTAAACAGAAATTTCAAAAACTCAAGGAACTATGTAAAAGAAGAAGAGGGAACTTATAAATTCTTGGTTCCATTAGCTCTGCTCTGTAATTCTGAATGAGTCACAGTATTTACAAATGAGAATGCTGAGAATATTTCAGAGTGATTCTGGCAGAAGCTTCTGCTGAGGATGGGGAAACTGAGGCCAATGGAGGAGGAAGTCGCTTGGGGGCTGATCCAGTGGTCACAGGCTTCAACAGTAACAAAGGCCTGGTCCAGTAGGGCCTAAGCCTGGAATTCTCTCTTTCCCTAGTATGAAGTCCCAGTAGGAAGAAGGGCCAGTCACACATGTGAACATGTGGACCCTCCAGTCTGCAATCTGGGGTCTCCAACAGACAGGCACTCTGGGCCTGGGGGTGAGGTCATAGATCACTTGGTCTGACCTGGTCCAGGAGGAAGAGAAAAGTGCAGGCTACAGCAATGAGGGATAAAGATTAGGGGCAGCAGGGACCAAGCAATCATGTCAGCAACTGGCCTCAGGGTTAACTTGGTTGACAGTAAACCACTCTGTGTTCCTCCCAGGAAACACCAAAATGACAGCAGCAAATTTATATGTGCTCCTTCCATTAATTCCTTACAAGGAAGGCCAAAAGGCATTACAACAGAACCATCACACTTTTCCTGAGCTCCCGCATGGTAATGGCTGGCTGGATCTGGTTCCATATGCTAAGGAATGCTTTCTTCCCCATCCTGAGGCAGGTCCTATGGCCACTCCTATTCTACAGATGCTAGAACAGGAGTATCAGGGCTTGGAAACTGGCCCAGGACCAGTTGGAGGCACTGTCAGGATTCAAACCCGGCTGCCTAGCTTCAGAGCTCCTAAGGACTGCACCATTCAGCCTCTGGCCATAATTCCTGTAAACATTTGAAGGCAAGGCAAAATGCTACCTACCAAAATCAGCTTTTCAGTGATTAACTCCAAATTTCTGACATGCCACAGCCATGTCTGTATGGGCCCTGCCTCTGCAGGGACAGAGGCACAATGAGGACCCAGGTACTGCCACCTTCCTTGGACTGCAGATTAGAAACATCCACTGTCCTCTTCTTCCTTGTGTCTCATGAAGTGGCACCTCTTTCATCACAGAAAAGTCTTAACTGAGCTTCTCCAAAAATCTTCACCATGGCTGACTTTAGGACTATCAGCAAAAGAGTCTCTGCAAAAGAGTTCAATGTAGATAAACTTCCTATTTTCGTGTCACCCTGTTTCCTTGGCCACCGGCTGAGAAGATACCAGCACTCCTGGTGCTGGACACCCCCTTACTAGTTTTTCACAAACATTTATCCAGTATAGTAGTTTGTAGAAATGTGCAAACAAGGCCTCTGGCCTTGAGCTGGGCTTCACAGAGATGTCTACATTTTTAAGATAAGTTACCAACTGGGATCCATGGTAATAATTGGCAGGGGGAGGAAAGAAAGGGGAGAAGAAGCTCTCCCCTTCCCAGATGTTGTCCTTGAAGGGTTAACTTGCCCAAAACAGTGAAAGGAAAAGTTGCTTTTACGTGAACTTCTACAGACTGGGAACTTCTGAGCCCCTCCCCTTACATGCTGAGTATAAAACTCTGAAACTACCTGAACTCGGGGTTCAGGGGATTGATTGATTACAGCAAAGGCTGTGTCCTCTGAGCCTGGCTGCAGCCAAATAAAACTGTTTCCTGCTATCTTTGGTGTCTTGCCTCATTTGTCCCTACAATACTCAGAGTTCTGTCTGTCGGTCCCCTCTCAGGCATATCCCCCAGTAAAATCTACCTATAATTAATCCTGTCTTGGTAGCTCTTCAGATGACTAGAACTGACAGTTCCTTATGGGAAAGAAAGCAAAGTCAAGTCACAGCCGACAAAAGGATGCGAAATCCACCCTGTGAAGCTCAGAACCAAAGACAATGAAACAACCTGTGGGCTGGGCTTGATGCCACTCACCTGAAACTCTAGCTTCACAGGAGGCTGGAACAGCAGGATCACAAGTCAGCCTGGGCAAGTTAGCAAGACCTTGTTTTAAAATAAAATAAAGGGCTCAGGGTATAGCTCAGAGGTAGCAAGTGTGGGTCCTGGATTCAATCCCCAGTACTGAAAAAAAAAAGAAAACTAAAATGGAAAGCACTGGAAAGGACAACAGTCAGCTGCGTGTGTTGCAAGAAAGGATGGGGACACAAAGCAATGGGACACTTCTCACCCCTATGACAAGAGGCAGCTTTCCACCCTCACAACACTTCAGAACTGCCCACTTAGGACATCAAGACCTGCTCTTTTGCAATCACTTCCTCCTTCAATAATTCTAGTGTTAAAATAACTCAATTAAAAAAATAATAAAGCAAAAATTTGACTTAATGGTTAACAACCTAAAATCCCCAGGCATGGGAGAAGACAGATGGTGCCACTCACCCCCGCTCTCTGAGATGGGGCCTCTCATGTGCCCTTGTCCTGACTGCACGGTAATCACAGGCCCACGTTGCTTTCACATCTTGCCATCCAGTGGCATATCCCTAAACAGAAAGGTTGTGCATTTCCAATGTCCCCTTTAATCTATAGGTTATGCTTCCAATATCTTTTCCCCCACTTTCTATTTATTAACTGAAGAAACTGAGTGATCAGTCCTACAGTAATTCCCACAGTTGGGTTTTGTTTTTGTTTGTTGTTGTTATTGTTGTTATTTGTTTGGTGGTGCTGGGGCTTGAACCTAAGACCTCCCACATACTAGGCAAATGCCACATCCCCAGCCACCCATGGTTGGGTTTTGATGGTTGTATCCCTATAGCACAACCAAACATCACTATCTATCTTTTATGTCCCTGCAAATTGGTAGTTGGATGGATCTGAAATCTGAATCTTGGGGACAGACCTTGTTCCAGTTTGGATATGAGGTATCCCCCAAAAGCTCATGTGGGAGATAATGCTAGAGCATTCAGAGGTGAATGATCAGATTATGAGAGATGCAGCCTAATCAATGGATTAGTCCACTGATCGGGATGAACTGGGCAATAATCATTAGCAGGTTAGGGTGTGGCTTGAGGAGGTGGGTCACTGGACACACGCCTTTGGGGTTTATATTTTGTCCCTGGTGAATGGAGTTCTCTCCTTGCTTCCTGATTTCCATGTCCTGAGCTACCTTCCTCCTCCGCACCTGTCCACCATGATGTTCTGCCTCACTCGGGGCCCAGAGCAATGGAGCCATCTATGGACTGAGACCTCTGAGACTATGAGTGCCTAATAAACTTTTCCTCCTCTAAAATTGCTCTTGACAGGTCTTTTGGTCACAACAGCAAAAATGCTGACTAAATAATACCCACCCCTCGCCAGGCAGTGTGCCTCTTCAGCCCTTCCTGAGGTCAACAGGCTCCAATGACCACAGGTCCCCGTTAACTAATGCACACATGTGCTGGAATTCTTCACTATGCAGAACGTCCCCTCATCAGCCACTGAGTGACCCAGTGGTGCAGCCTGCTTAGGAAAATCAGGATGTTTCAGTCTTTCTCTTTATTTACCAATGTTCAAAATAAATAACTGATTCCCCAGCAATCTCCAAAGGGGACTGATTAGGTTTGCATTTTGTCTGTTTTCTTGGTATTATGAAAAATCCATGGATTTAAACATATTTGATGTATTTCCACCCACTGCAGCTGCTACTCTTACTGATGTTCAAATTGTCCCACCTTTGGCCTCTCTGGGGCAGCTTCCAGGTCTTCTAAATATCACCCTAGTGGTCTTTGATGGCTCTTTTGCTATCTACTATGACCAACTGTTCCAGGAACAACTAGTACATTTCCTGTGCCTAGCCTGTCATTTGTCTAGGAAGTCCTGGTTTATTTCAACAGAAAAATTAATTTCAAGACACAATCAGAGCCCAGTAGATACTCCTTGTTGGGTTGTTGGGTTAGCCCCTGTTTCCAGGACTCCCCAAGGAACACAGTTAGCTCATGAGTTCATGCTGATCCTTGTCAGTCAAGTTCAGGACTACAGGGGTCTCCTAACATCATGGATCTTTCCTCTTTATCTCCTTTCTCCCCCCACTGAAAATCCTGATCAAGGCCCCCAGATTTAGATCACATAATTATTCACTTGCTTCATCTTACATTACACACAAAACATGCTGGGAATAGCAATGCTGATACTGTTCACCACCACATGACTGGAATTCTTCACTATGCAGAAACACAAAATGTTTTATCTACAGTCTTTCCCATTCTCTTCCCATTTTTATAGTTGTAAGAACACATATGAGTAAAAGGCCATTTCTACTATACCCATTCCCTCGCTTCCCTCAGCTCATCTTCATGACATAACTGAGGATTTATTTTCTCCTCCATTTATACGTCACTATCTCTCTCCAGTCACTCACCTGTGGGAAGCTCACCGGCCAATACTGTGGTTCCCAAACTGTGCACTGATGTACCTCAGGGTCCCTAATTCACCCACAGGGACATGACAGCATAGTCCATATTTCCAAGGTGAGCACAGCAAAGCTTGGCATCTGCCCACGCTGTGTACACCACCGCCTGAGGAGCTCCCAGTTTCAACCTCAGGTCACACTACATTCCCCTCGAGGATACCCTGTGAGGACGGTGACCGCCATAATTAACAGCAAAGCCCTTTCGCTCACACCCATTAGGGTGGCTACTAGAAATAAAAGAGAAAGAAAAAGAAAAGGAGGAGGAGGAGGAGGAAGAAAATAATAAGTTCTTGTGCTGGTGCTGGTAAGGATGTGAAAAAAATCGGAACCTTCGTGCACTGTTGGTGTGAATGCAAAATGGTGCAGCCATTGAGGAAAATAGTATGACAGTTCCTCAAAACATGAAAAACAGAACTGTCACCTGGCATGATGCACACCTGTGATCCCAGGAGCTCAGGAGGTGGAGGCAGGAAGATAGAGAGTTCAAAGCCAGCCTCAGCAACTTATCCAGGACCTAAGCAACTCAGCAAGACCCTGTCTCTACATCAAATACAAAAAAAGGGTGGGGATGTGGCTCCGTGGGAGAGCGTCCCTGGGTTCAATCCCTGGTCCCCCCCCAAAAAAAAAAAGAAAGTGAGAAGCCATCAGGAAATCCTTTCTCCTCTGACCTCCAATCTTCAGAACTGAGGGAGCCTAGACTGACCCTCCCTGAGCAGCCACACTCCAGGTGAACCTGCCAACAATGGTCAGCACCACACACCAAGCACATTCTGTCATGTGCAAACTCAGCTGTGACAGAACAGCCTGGAGGATATGCACCTAAACATAACTATCTTTTTCTCTTAATTTGCTTTGTGGTTTGATTTTTGGTTTTTATTTGTTTGTTATTGGTTTTGGTCTTTTTGTCTTTTCAGTGCTGGGGCTGGAACACAGGGCCTTGTGCACACCATGCAAGTGCCCTACCTCCGAGTTGCTTCCGCAGCCCTAAACATGACTATCATGATACATCCCTGGATAGATCACACTACATTCCCCTCAAGTATCTGAGCAAAGTGCCTCCATCCCAGGCAGATATGAAAGAAGACAGGAAGTGCCTTGCATCTTAGCTCAGCACCCCTGCTGTGAGGCTTAAGCCTCTTCTGATGTGCCTCCTGGTACACTGCCCCTCTAATAGAGAATCTTGGATGATGGCTCAAATGATCCCTGAACCAGCATCAGGCACACAGCAGGCCCACATCTTACAAGATAGCAAAGTCTACTAACCTGAAAATAGAACTTGGGAGATCTAAATAATGCTCTGCAGCTTATGAACTGCCTTCTCTGCCTAACCAGGTGTATGAGAGGCACATTTCTATTCTGCCCACTGCACAGTCCAGAGAAGGAGAATGAGGCTGAGAGAGGCACCAGATGCCAAAAGATGCCACTGTCAGTGAGAGGATGGGTCAAGGCCCATCTCTGTCATTGGCTTATGAGCCCCTCTCTGCTATGAAAGAGCTCCTGCCACCTCATACCCATCATCATGGGATCTTCCAACTCACATCCTGTCCAGGTCCTCAAGTGCTTCCCTTAACTTTCCTGCCCATGAATGGTACAGCCCTTCCAGGCAGGAAGCCCAGAGACTCTGTGGACTCTAGCCATTACCAGCCAACTCTCTAGATCCTTGTTCCTCTCTGTGGGGAAAAGAGGAACAAGAGGAAAAAGAGACTGGGTACTTGATTGCAAGTACCCAGCATGTGCCCAACCATGGACATAAGTGTCTTGCAGTTGTATCTATTATGGTTTCTATGGGATACACTAGCCTCCAAGACACAGAACCAGTCAACTAGAATCCTCTTCTGAGTGGGAAAGTCACTCACCAGGTTCACAAGAGCTGCTGTAGGCATGGGCCTGGCACTCTGTAGCTGGTGTGCAAGGATGCTTCGCCTGCCAATCACTTTATATCCCTGCATGAAGCTAATTTGACAAGTCACAGAAGGACAGCAAGCTTAGGACCAGGTGCCCATGACTTATACTTAGGATGTCGTGCTCAAGAACTAATATGTGCAAGTGGACTGGCAGCAAGACAGCCAATCTGCAAAGCTAGAAAAGCAAATCCCAAACAACCGTGTCTTCCACACTAATATATCCAGGACTTCCTCTAGCACCTCCAACAGACCCACCACCATCCTTACATGAGGTGCTAGGACTTTATTCTCTTTTCCTGGGATCACTGCAAAACCAAACTCTATCAATTTTCAACTAGAATGAAAAACCTCTCAGGAGAAAACAATTCTTTTCCAGTGGGCTAGAAAAATTCATTCCTGTACATGAAATTAAATGAAAATGCAACAGAATAAAATCAAGACTTTGAAAATGCGTAGGAATACTCATTCTTTGTTCCACCACCCTGGTGCAGGAATAAACAGGAGTTTCTGCCTAATCCTATATTCTCATTAACAGAGACATGCTCTGCATGAATAAACTGATTGTTAAAGAATGTGAACTAAAACAGTATAAAATAAGGTAAACAGAAATTAACCCTTCTCTTCTCTTGGACAACTAGGGGACCTTAATTAGGAATGTACTCACTGGCTCCTGCTCTGACTCTCTTTCCATAACCTCAGCTAAGACAAGCTGACTCTCCTGATGCAGGCTTATCCTTGAATCTATCCTGTGCTGGGTAGACTTTGGAGGTGAAGGTAAAGACATGGCTTACTCCTCTACTTCCCTGTTCCAATTCTCCAGCTAGAGCTCAGTCCTGTGAAGATCTGCACTGCAACTTTGAACTTCAGCCCTGTCTTTATCCATTTTCTGCTCCTATAACAAAATATCTGACACCCGAAAATTTATAAAGAATGAGAGTTTATTTGGCTCATAGTTCTAGAGACTGCAAAGTCTAAACACAGGGTGCCGGCATCTGCTCAGTATCTAGTGAGGGACTTATTGCGGTATTATAACATGGTAGAGGGCATTACATGGCAGGACAGAAAAAGGATGTAGCTAGTATGTCTCTTCCTCTTCTTACAAAGTCACTAATATCATCATGGGGCTCCACCTTCATGACTTCATCTATCCTAATTACCTCCCAAAGAAACTACCTCCAAATACCATTAACTATGGGGATTGAGTTTTCAACATATGAACTTCTGGAAACACCTCCCGACAGCAGTAAGCCACCATCATGTGCTAACTCCTGCTGCCCTAAGCGCTGGACAGCCTTTGCCCTAACCAGAGAGGCTCACCCAGAAGTTTATAACTCAGTATATCCAGCTGCCCTGGGCAATGGCACTCAGTTCTTCTGACCCTAGAATTCCTCAAGGATGATTTAAATCCCCCTGCCTGGACACCAAGCTGTAGGTTCCAACTCTCCATGGCCACCCTGACAGTATAGGTTACACGGCTATTATGAAACAAACAGTGTTCGGCTCAGTAGCAGATAAAGGCAGGGTGGGGTTGGGAGAGCAGCAGGACCTCAAGGTGCAGCATATGGAAGGAGCCCAGTTCCAGGTCACTTGCTCTCCTTAAGGACATCTGTAATTTAGGCACTAGCAACCAACCAAAAATTTTAAAAATATATACATAATGTTGGGGAAACTACAGTCTGTCTTTGTTCAGATTCACCTTGTGGGGAAGAAGTGAAGAGTCCCTGCTTTTTTCATGCTCCATATCCATATGAAGCATGCCAGGAACTGTGTGGGTCAGAGTGCATGGTCATTTTCAGGATGCCCTAGAGGACAGAGGATGCCTGCCCTCTCTTGACAAGCATGCAACTGCTCCATTCAACAGAGAAGATGACACCCTGGGCTTCAGCCCCACTCCTGGTTCAGGGCCTGCCTTCTGCCAGACATTAAATCAA